>NW_017100385.1:1938866-1954373 GCF_001263275.1 Habropoda laboriosa | reverse complement strand
TATTTAATTTCTTTATTTGTTTATAATCATTTCCAATTTAATGAAAATGTGAACATTATTTAACGAACATATTATGCTTATAACCTATCCAAAATCTATTATTGGCATTGCCAGTAAAAGAGAGATATTTTTTCATTGTCAAAGGTAAAAATATCGACTAATTTTTAGAAATATTTGTTGTAATTTCAGTTGTTTAATTAAGAAAATGTTTGGCAATATTGGAAAATAATTCAATACCACCAGAGTTCCCTTAATCATCCTCTTTTTGCCGGTACTACATGCCGACACCGTCTAATAGAATCGTACAATTTAGAAAAGGAGGATGCTCCGTGTGCATCACTCAAAGTAACAAGTTATCAACGCTCTAAGCGGCCATATTCCGTTTAAGAGGCTCTGAAATGGGAGCATTATTCAAAGTAGTGGCTCGTTAACAGTCCAACAGGAGACGAACTGGAGTACATCTACTCTTCACAGAACATGAGCGCACTAAACTATCCTCCAATCTTCACAATATCCTCAACGATGAAACATAACCTCTACCTATCCTTACAAATCACCACTTGTTAAAAGACTTTAACTATCTCTTAAAAGACTCGAACTATCCTTTAAACAAAAAATCATTCCAACCCAACGACGTAGTCACGATTCATTACAAATTACGACGTCTGAACATTTCAAACCTTTATCCCATGATCCACGTCAGAACCTGCGTGTCATCTCGATAAATACAATACGGTGAATACGAAAGCGACCACGTATGCGAGCTACACCACCGGACGGAAACGAGAATCGAGCCGCGAAGAGGAGAAAATTGTGTGCATCGCTAAGTACGAAGGTTGTGCAGCGGCGGTGAACAGACAGAGTACAATTACAGGTGATTGAGGATCGGTCTTGTTCCTATCTTGCTTGATTTCTGCAAGTAGTTAGCCGGAGATCCGTCCCGTGGACCAATCACAATGTCGAGCTGTTAGCGGGCTGAGCGTATTATGATTGGCGTAATCATCGCATGGGCGAATCAACGCCGGTCTCTCGTATACAGGGTGTCCTGTAATTTATGAGACTTCGCTTCAGAGAATAATAATAATAATCGAAAAACTATATGTAAGAGATATTACCTAACGTTATTTGTAAACAGTTGAAAAGATGGAACAGTACCAACTTTATTTGTCGAAAAAATCATTACCATGCAGGACAATCTATAACTGAGAAACAATATCAAATAGGATATATGTATATGTATGTTTGTATGAATATTTTTTATTTATCCTTCAAGTAGATCCCACATACTGTGGTACACCCTGTATAAATAATTGAGCTTTAAAGGCTATCCACAGTGGCGTGAATCCGGGCTGATGAAGAGGAGAGCGGCTCTCTATGCTCTACATAGGACGTGCCACGTAATAGACGAGAGTTATTGCGTAGCGTGATGATGGGGAGCTGCTAAGTCGTTATGATGCAGCCCCGATGTCGTCCCGGTGGGAAAAATCGCGTTTATATGAAAAACGGGACCAATAAAAATTATCTGTTACTGCTCAATTAACGATCATCACGTTGCGTACGCGCACACGGTGACCGTGAATGTAGTATACGGAAGAAGGAAAAAAATTGAAAAATAATAGAAAAAAGGATGACCAGTTGGCGGGTTGTTGCGTCGATGTCATCCGTTTTGCGGAGAGCAATCCTATAAATTATGCTATAAGTGCTTGAAGAGCCTATTATAAGTTAAATGCCGTTTTCATCGATATGCTGGCAGTAAAGTGCTACTATTATTGCGTCGAGTAATTACAATCAAGATTATTGGAAAAGTTGAAGGTTATAAAAGACATAGTGATACTAAACTGTTTGCGTTTTATGGAGTTGACAGATATGGTACTTTGATTGGTTATAGGTGTTCATTTTATACAGATGGTTGTGGATTAAGCCAGTTATTTTTAGACACTTCAATTTGTCAGGTTTCTAAGAATCTTCTGTAACAAAGGGACAAATATAGTAATTAGGACCAATAGAGAAGTGATTATAAGAGATCACGAAGTGGAAGTATCATACAAGGGTATTCTAACAAAAAAAATTCATCAAATTGCCATTACCGTGATCATTAGCTGTGGACCTACGAATTTAGGTTAGCTTTAAAGTATACCCGAACTCACATCATAAAAACCTCCTAAATACTTAATCTGCCGGGCACTAACCATGCCCAACGCGACTTCACTTCGCCGCTCAAACGAAAACCGGTACCCCGGTGCATGATAGCATCGTTCTCCATGTACCATCAAAATGGTCTAAAAAACGAGTAGGAAGGCTGATCGACGTAAAACTCGCCTGCAAACACGCGTAGTTTATAACGGCACGAACTTCACGTCGCTTTAGCAAGTTAAAACCGGGAAACTTCACACATCAAAGTTTTTACTTTCATACTGGACCATATTTTCATATATAATTGTTGCACTATGTACGTTTTCATCTGATCCAAATTACATAGAAATTTTACCTTCCGTAAATATATATATACAAGAGAATATAAAAAGTTGATGTATCGAACATTTTCTAACCTGTATTATTAACATCGAAATATCACACTAGTTGCTATTTTTCATAGATCAAGTTCATAAATTAGTCACACAAAACAATAAATTATGAAAAATAAACTCGTCATATTATATACACTAAAAAATGTAACTCCCATAAATACTCTGAATATCCTCGCATGTCTGACACTTCGAAGTCAAGTTTGTCCACGAAACGTATACAAGCAAGATTCGTGACTTCAACTCAAGGACTAACTCTTTGTCGAAACAACAAAACATCTGTCTCTCTCTATCTCCGTTTCTATTTTGTATAAGTCGACCTTGAACTTACTGTGCTACCGGCAGCGTTAATGAAGAGCCAGACTTTCAGCGGTGGACAGAGACGCCTCTCTAATTGGCCCCGGCAGCGAGCGGCACCGGAACGAGGAAAGCCGCGTGTTTAATACCGTAGAACTTATTTTCACTTTCTATGCCCGGCCGTGGCTAAGTGGAACACACGGGGACGCGCGTAATTGTATGCGTCGGGCGTTTCGCCGTGCTGGAAACGCGGCTGAAGTTCGAGGCGCTACACAGGGGGAACGGTAGGCAGCCACTACTACTCGTGATGTAACCGTGCAGCAGCACGGTGGGTGTTCTATGTACGATTGTTCGATGCCACGTTGCGTCAGTTCAATGCGTCCGTATGACAGATGTGACAGATCTATAGGGTAACCTGCCGTCGAACCGTTTACTTTACGACTTCGTCGTGCGCGTATGACTAATTACGGCCGCACGAGCGGCAAATTAAACGCGACTCGCCTTTTTGTCCCTGTGTTGAGAACGTGACTGCCGCGACGAGCCGCTCTTCGGCCACTTTCAGCCGCTTTGAGTGGCTCTTACGTGAAGTTAGAAGCGTCTGTGGTGGTTTAAGCTAACCTAGATGTCGGTGTTTTATTAGTTAGATGTTTGAGTTGAATGTTAGGTGGTGGGAAGTGTTTGTGGAGTGAAGTATGTTCTGAATGCGTACTTCTGTTTTCCTCTGTGTTTCGTTTCAATGATAAGCTAATGGAAGGCAATATTCTACCTGAATAACCTTGCTGTGTTGTTCAATGCTTTTCAATATGACTATGTTTTTTATACCTTTAGCCTTCTGCTTATTAAAGCAAACAGTCGATGAACAATTTTATCTTTATTGTATGATCATTTGTGACAGAGTACGTTTTAATAAAATAGAATTGACATGTTAGTGTAGTATGTGATAAATTTTAATGGAATACTGAATGTATGCCTGAGAGGCACATATTCAACATACTTGCAAAAATATATAGAGGTTAGAAATCTATTAATATGGATGCTTCTACTTCGCATCTTTTTATTTGTTTTTAATTAAGCAATTTTTTAAAGAGCAACTGGGTTAAATTTATCTCAAGATAGAATTAAATTTACATTCAATATAGAATTTATCTAACCATAACAACAAAGAGAAACTGTCACTGATGTTCTCGTAATCTTGTTACACAAACGTTCAATCGGATTTCCATCACGGTAAACCGTGAATATTTCGAAGAATAAGAAAAGGTAAAGTCATCGTGTTACGCGAGAGAGCAAGAATGACTCCCGTCCGTTTCATTAACTAATCCGATAAAATGTCCGAACAATTCAGATCGCTGATTATGGAATAAGCCTCGCTGATTTAATACCCCGGCTTTTAAAGTGCGCTCAACTAGTTCTTTTGCACATAAATATCCTAACCGATCGCGTATTCGTGTAATCCTCGAACAAACTCGGAGTGCGCGCCGCGAAGGTGTACGGTTAGGTTTTAAAAACAAACGAGCGACGAAATCGGCCAACATAGAAGTAAATCTCCCGATGGCGTGAGTCGAACGATCGTGAATGTCGTTACCCGTGCACTTTCTCTGATCAAGTCACGTGCGAATAGCCACTGCGAGAGTTAGACGTCGATAACGTTTTTTATAGAGACGAAGAGGTTATGGTACGGTTTTGACAGAATTAATGGGAGAAAAATGTCGGCCGTTGATACAGATTCTGTAATTGCAAGCAGAAATAACTTAAAGGTTATAAAATTGGGAAATATTGAATAGATATGTAATATTAATAAAGTTTAATTATAATAAACATATAATACAATTAAAATAGAATAAAATGAAGATAGAAACGAATAGATGAGATAGTACAGGTTAGGTTGAATTAGACAAAGTGAACGAAAAGAGAAGAATAAAGGAATAAAGAGGTTTATAGTATTAAAAGATATAACTAAAAGAAAAAAAGAAGGATTGAAAACTATAGATAGGAAGAAAGAAAGTAAAAAGTTAAGAATTAAAGGAGAGAGAAGCAAGTTTAATGAAGGAGTAGGAACGATTCAAAGGCGAGTGTATACGTACACCATGAACGAACGCAAGAATTATGTTCTCAATAATGATCGTTGTAAATCACAAACCGTATGTCCTCCTTTCGATGCATATTCCCATGGAGCGAGCAACAAGCTTCTCTAGCGTCTTATTAATAACGACGATTTAACCGCAACGTTATCGTTTGTACAGTTGCCAATGTTTGCCGTGTCTTTTGAAACTGTGTGAAGTTGTAGGCAAATATTCACGTGCTTCAAGATCGAGTGCACCCGACTACGCGGAGAAATTTGTTTGAATTGCATCCTGCAAATCACTCGGCAAACCTCGAATCTTCGTATACCATAGATTCGTATAATTCATTTCTAAAGACACGTTCGAGAGCTTTTAAATTAAGAACGCAATTTTTCTGTGTCTTATTTTTTTTTTCAATGTTCTTTCTCTTTCTGTCTCTCTCTCTCTCTCTCTTCTTAATGTGTCAATGCTTGCAGAAGATTTAGATGCAAAAGGAGAATGGGAGGCAAAATTATGGTAATCCTGGATCCTAGGCTCAGACTCATCGATCATGGACGAAATCTTTCTATTGCGTGCTAATCGGTCTAAAACAGACCTGTGCTGTAACTCAGAAACAGCGGGAGTGTCTAGTATCGCTAAAAAGAATTATGGAAGGTCAGAATAAAAAAGAGAGGGATCCAAGAGGTTGGTTGATAAACGATATCAATTCAGAATTTCAGTTCTGTTTCTTCACGTGTTCCATATTTTTAACATTTATTCCTATTTTTCAGGAAAATAAAGCAAACACAGCTAAATCATCACTGGATCAATTCTTTTCCTTTTTTTTTCTATTACATTATGTGTTTTCCAAGAAGTTCTAAACACTTAGAAACAACGACGCAAAAGTAAAAGAAACTTGGATCCATCCAACGAAATTATCTTCCCGTACTACATCATTTTTATCGCACGAGTTCCTCGTAAACGCAGCGAACAACTAAGACCAAACATTTAAAACAGCGAGACGCGATAAATTAGCCCGTTTCAAGAGCGTAGCTCGAAAAATCCATTAACCCTTCGGTGAAAGAGAAATGAAAAATAAAATGTGGTATTTATTTCAGGACCTATCATCAATCACTCGTTTCACCCTGGGTCCAATGCCTTCGAGTTTCGCGTTCTTTCGTGCCGGATGACATCTGACCCTGTCATCCTCTTGCATGTCCTTTCTTTTCCACTTCTTACATCTCAATTTATGAGAGTAAAGTTGTGGCCGTGAGTTTTGATTGCTCAAGGTTATCGACTGTTGAACACTTCACTCATTCTTTTTCATCATTTCTTTGATCTGTCTTTTTGTCTTCAATAGTTACAATAGTTGGAAATAAAAAAGTAAGACAAAAAGAAAGGTCATGTATAAAAATTGCTACACTAAGCAAACAAGCTTTGGTTTTTTACTTTTCCCTCATTTTCCATTTTATCATTTTTGTACAAATTATTACAATCAATGTACAATTACCTTTTCTATTTTTAATTTGACTTACTAGTAGCACTAGAACAACCAGAGTTCAATGTGGTAAATTTTTTCCCTTCTGGTATATTTAGATAAGACTATATAAAGAACTTTGAAATTAGGATCATTAATGGAAAATAAATTGGCATATATAATTCCTTTATTTCAACAAAAGTATCTTAATAATTTCTATAATTTAGAGTAAGAAATCTGAAAGTATGATTAAGGATATTTAAATCAGAAAAATGATACTCGTATTAGTCGTAAGTCGTGGTTAGCGAAGTGACCTTGAATGGCCAAAACTCACGGCCACAACTGTAGTACGCGATGCTCAAGCTGATCGAACAGCCCCATCCCCGTGGATGTCGCTTTCAGTATCTCGCTTTCGGATCGCGTCTTTATCGAAATGCGTTTAGTCACGATTCTGGCAGCCGACAAGTCGTGTTAGCGTGCGGCACCATCAACCAGAGCGGAGCAACGGAACAGCTCTGACAGACTAAAAGGTTCTACCGGTGGTGAGAGGGGTGGGAAAAAGTCGCGCGTCCTGTAATTAACCACTTGGTCTTCGAGAGCATTGTCATTAAGATTTCGTACAAACTACGTGGACCAAATGCATGTAATTAAGCAAAGTAAATAAATGCAGAAAATGTAAAAGTTGTATTAATCCTGGATGAATTTTCAACTCGATCGTTCAACATTAAGTTTTATTTTAATAGTAACAAATAAAGTTGACAGAATAAATAATGAAAATAAAAAATTTATATAGTAAACAATGATTGTAAATCTTTAAAAGCTGGTATACTTACAGTGTGATTTATTTAAATTGATTGTCATTCAGATTAAACGACATTTTTTTCTTTTTACGAAATGCAAAAATTAATAGGTTAAGAGAGAATTCGTCGATTTAATTTTTATCCTTTTCGTCGAGATAGGGGGATGAATTTGGACGACGATATTACGCCACGCATATTAGGATACACTCGGATACCGTGATCGTGGAGCTATTTATACGAGCGATAAATCAATTTCGACCGGTTGATTCGACGAATTCGGATGGCGTGGATAAACGATGCCGTGGGTGGGTTGATTTGCATTCGACCGACGGGGGACGCTAATCGATGCATCTATGCAAATAGAGTGTCGACACTCCGCGCGTTCGTAGGCGTTTTTGTGAAATACGTGAAACAAGAGGACGAGTCGTTACGCAACCCGGTCATTCCGAATGACATATAGCCCATATCTTTCGGCAGTCCTTCGCCTTTACGGGACACAGAAGGTCGCTGTTTTTGATAAACGTATTACGAAATTATTTAAATGTCGATATTAATCTTCCTGATGAAAATGGATATCGAGGAAAAAAAATGCAGAATAATTTATGCAAGAGCACGTAACAAGGTTGCAAGATTATACGAAGAAAGTATTTGAATTTTTTAAAAGGTTATATGGGAAGTGAAATAATATAATCACGACATCTCAGTTCTACTTTGCGTTTATATTTAGAGATATATTTATTACATTAGGAAGAGGAATAGGTAGATTTCGAAGAAGGTTGACACTTTGTTAGAGTTTCTTAGTAACAAGTCGATAAATGGTAAGATTGAAACTATTTCAAGGTTATGTTCGCTTTCCTAGTTAATAGTTATACACACAGTTCAACGCAGATAAAAAAGAAGTATCATTAAAACAGTATTCATCTATAAATCTTCCGGAATTTTTCCGCGTTCTAATTACGCTCAATTAACATTGCTTTCCTGGTTGAAAAGCAGGAAGTGTATAGTCTACATACTTATATTCTTTGCTTTTCCGGGTAAAATGTGCACAATGCAACGTAGTCGAGTACACTGATCTAAAAACGACGTACATTCTTGAAAATATCCTTGATGTAATATTCCAATGAATTTTCAAACATCAATACTCTTTCGATCATCCATAAAATACACTAACTTCGTGAAATCTAATGAACAGTTAATGGAAGGAAATAATAATTCGTAAAACTATCATTTTTATATCACTATTAACGTATATCATGTACATTATGGCAAAGCCTACTCTATTGTGCCGCGCAATTCATTTCTGCTTCTATACAATTCTCCACAAATGTTAAAATTCTACGTTACCAAGAACGTAGTTCTATGCAGAAACAAAATTCATCTTCCATTGTACACTTGCACTTCAATTGCACCAATATTTCCTCGACATCTGGTATATCTATTCTGTGCGAGATAACAAAACTACTATTTTTCTAGCTATACACACATAGGGACACCAGTAGTCTCGAACAACAGTATTCAACCTAACCTCTCCACATATCAAAGAATCGTGCACAGCCAGCGGGACGCAGTCGCATAAACAGAGCCACGGAGGAACGTCCGTCACACGCGTTAAAAATACATTGTACAACACTTTATTGGTCTAATGGGTTGGGTAGTTTCGCTTCCAACTACGCGCCGGCACAATATGAATAAAACTTTCCCCGGCCAATAAACAACGTCTTAATGGCCGGCCGCTCACGCGCCGCTCCTTCGCGCAGAATTATTTCCTTAGTTCCACGAGACCGGGCATTATCAAACATCCCGGTGGACAGCTTTTCAGTGTCCGTGCTCGAAGTTCGTTCAGCCGCGTGCACTCGACACGGGCAACACGCGAAATAAGAAACTCCACGTCGTATTATTTGTGAGCGGGAGCACGCAGCGGAGACCCGGATGAAACAAGCGCGGCTAGCGAGAAAAAGCGCGGTGAAAATTATGCAGCAGACTCGTCGTTTGCTCGTAACGCGGTGTGTTTTACCACCTACCGGTAATCAGTATACTAGTACCAGCTGTACAGAGATTCAAGAATTTGGCGATTTACCCTCGTACATTAAAGAAGTTTTCACATTCTATTCACATTACTATCCATATTAACGTGAACCCGGAGAGATAGAATTTTAGATACTTCGGTAAATGGATTTTATTATTATAATTATACAAGCAGGAAGATCAGAATCAGAGCGTAATTTCTAAACATTTTTCTGCTGGAAAATGCGTGCGCAAGGGTTGATATAACGTCGGTAAAAGTTACTTTTCGTCGTTTCTATTGCTACAGTGTGGGTATCGAAGGTTTCATTGTTTATCGAGTGGGTGGAGGTGGTAGTTTTGAAGAGTTCAGATTTTTCGGAACGGCGTAATTTATTATGGAGGTCCACGGACTAGCTAATCCTCATGTTTTTGGCTAACAAAAAGAGCGCAAGGCTTTCGGGTCATCAATTTAGTTGAAACTTTGCATACTGGTAGATTTGGTCACCCTGTTTACGAAAATATAGATTATAGGGGCAGATACTCGATAGTTTTTCAGATATTTATAATTAAAGTTTTATCATTAGGAAACTTAGTTTTAGTTCAGAGATCCCACATGTAGCATTGTGGCGTGATGGTAAGTCACGTACTGACGTTCAAGGGGGTCTGAGAATTCGGAAAAGAACCAATGGCCATATTTCCCACAACTCTCGGAAGAGAAAGTTTTGGCGTATCTAACGATATCTTAGCCAAGAAAATATTTTTAACACGTCGTAATAAAAAAAAATATCAAAAATAACAATTTAATATTTCTCCATATTCTAAATGTTAAAATATCCACAGAGTGCAGATGCAGTCAGCGGCGGAAGAAAGTATCCACTGTGGAAAGACAGTGAAAGAGAGAGAGAGCAAATTACCTGTTGAATTTCCATTAATAACGTGTATTTCACGATAATGCTCAGCGGCCGCGGCACCCCTAATCCCCGTCGCGGGAATCGTTAAACCGTGAGCCGGGCGAGTGTACAGCATACCAGCCCGGTGAACCGGTATCCCGGTATCGGTTCACTTTCTACCGAGAATTTAATAACGGTCAACCAGACCCCGTCGAGCAGAACGCGCTCATTATGCGCCGCGAAATTGTTCCCATGAAAATTAAACGGAGCCGGCTACCGACGATAGGTGAAGTTAGTCGCCGCTTAAATAAGACCAATGCCCCGGACTGCACCGAACACGCGTCACGGGCTTTTTGCCAGGGCCCCGAGAGCCGCCACTTTACGACCGTCTCGCGCTGCTCGCACCGGCAAAAATCCGACCTTCCGTCTTCGCCGCGAACTGCGCCAAAGCGGAAAGGATCCTTGTTCCGCGGTGGATTCGAGGAATTTACCGTGGGATTCTTGTTATCGAGGGTAACTGGGATCTATATGAAGTATTTTCGTGGACGTTTTACTGACTTCGTCGACTTTATACTGGGAGTTTTTAAATTGATCTTTTTAAACGTGTCACACTTTGCTTCGATCTCTTTCTGCATGATTTTTGCGAATAGTTATCTCTTAGACAAATTAACTGTAGGTACTTACTTTGTGTAGATCGAGGTTATGTTTCGAAAAATCGAAAACTACGACAATGGTAATTAACGAGGTATGTAATTCTTTTAACGATAGATAATTTTTTTAAATAAAACAAGAGAAATATTAATATTTGTTATACTAGTAAAGAACTACCTTTATTTATAAGAAACTTCTTCATTTTTTGACCCGCATTTGTTTCCTTACGACTTGTTCTTATTTCCTGAAATAAAAGATGTCACGAAAGGAACTCATTTTCAGTCAATTTCTGAAATTCAACGAAACGCAAAATAGGTGTTAAAACGAGTACCAGAAACGTTTAAATCAATGCAATGTACAGTCCCAATGGATCTACTTTGAAGGCAACAGCCTCACATTAGCCTAATTCCCAAAATGAACCTATTAAACGAATTATTCTCCAACCATTATAGTCGCCCCTAATATTCTCTAGCTTCCATTAAACCCAATCTGAATGAAAGAAAAAACCTAAGCAAAATCTCTCTATGTCCAAAAAGAGCACATATACACAGGAAGAGCTTAGAAATCCTTCAAACTCGGTTCGGCCGAGACAAAGCCGCGTCGACCGCAACGCACGTCCCGGTCCGAAATCAAAGGACCCGGTGCAAAAAACGACATCCTGCCAGAGCTAATTAAGCGCGCTAACATTCCCGGTACGGTCGAAACCGGAGGAATCCTGACGTTAACAGCCCGGCAAACGATCACCTTCGAACGATGCGAACCGCGCCTCGAATCCTCGTGAGCCAAATCCACGTGAACGGTGAACATCCATCCCCCCGGAGTGTGTCCTTCACACCCGACAAGGACGGGCGGTACCGCACGCGGCCCTGTGTGTCCCCCTTTGCGGCATTCCCGGCTGTCTTTAATTATCGGCTCTTTCGACGAACGAAAAAACCAGGCTACGCAAACGTCTGGCGCGTAGTAGAGAAGAGCGACGTAATAACGAGCAGCTAAAGGGGGCTCTACCCGCTCCTCCGTCGTTGACTTTACCTTGAAGAGGATTCCGCGCGCGGTGTGTGCTTCGATCTAGCCTACCCACGCAAAAATAAAAAGGCAAAGCTCTTTTACCCCCCTTAACTCTCTTTGCTCTTCCTTCCTCTCCTCTGGCCGCCGCCGCACCGCGCCACGCCGGTTCCAACGTCTCTTACAAATGGCGTCCAGGTGTGTAACTACGGTAACGGCACGCCGGCCAGTAGGAGAATACGGAATGCGTACCGGGGGCCGGGTACACACGCAGGGGGTTGAAGTCGAACGAGTTAGGTATGCGGACTGCTACAGACATGTAACTGCCGTGGGGGCCTCCTTTTTGCACCGCCATGGAGTTACTGCTACAAGAAAATAACATCATTACACCCATAAGGCTGGTGCACCGGCCGCGCGGGATGCGGATCGCGCAGGCCTTCCTTCCTTTAGACCGACGCGATTCCGTGAGACACGCGCTACGCGTTTTCACGGAAGCGCACGCGAGGGTTTTGCGTGAACCGCGGGGGTAAGTATGTGCGGAAAGGACACTAAGGTAAGATGTAGAATGGTTTTTAGGGATATGCCTGTATCTCTGGTATGTCGCGGTTTCAGCGGAGATGAATCGTGCTGGAGATATGACTTGGTACAGTGGTATATGGAGAAAAATACTGGGTCATCGAAACGACGATATGTGGCGGATGAAGGAAGGAATGTACAGGGTGTCCTAGCTGGAGGAGGTCACCTAAATATGTCCCTTGTTTTTAAGATTAGGTTTTCAGGACATTTATTGTATAAATTGACGCGTGAACGAAGCCGCACATTTTCTTCGAAAAACATCTTATTTTATACAGGGTGTCTCAGCTGATTTTGACATCTTCATTTTCTCGCTACTGTTACTCATAGCGAAAAATGTTTCAGCTGAAAGTGAGACTTTTCCACTCGCGAAAGAATTAATAACACTAATTAATAACAATTAATAACACCAGAATATGCCCCCTTCGACACCGTTTAAATTTCATCTGAAACATTTTCCGCCACGAGTAGTAGTAGCGAGAAAATCAAGATGTCAAAATCAGCTGAGACACCCTGTATACTATTAAATTATAAATGAAACTACGTGATATTGCATATTTATATAAAATTCATAATAAGCATAAGTTTCTGTAATTTTCCTTGCGAAATTCGAAGTGCGTCAAAATGGCGCGTCCCGCGAACCTAGTGTTAATGGCATGAAAAATGTTTGTGGCACAATTTGAATGGTTTCGAAAGGGGAATACCATGGAAGACAATTTTTACGTGGGGTCATTTTTTTTTTTAATTTTTTCAAGGCTATCGGCAAAATTTGTCTTCCACGGTGTTCCTTTTTTATAAACATTGTTCATGTCATTAAAGAGACAGGAGATATTTTGGGTGTAAAACAGGCCACCTAATTATTGCTGGTACGAGAAACTTTTTATACGTAATTTAAATGGCTTCAAAGGATGATTTCAAATGAAATGTTCACTTTCGTGCACAATCTATCAAATTCCACTGATCACTTTTTAGTTGTACAAAAATTTAGTAACGAGACAGACATTATTCAAAGACACGGAAGAATTGATTACGTGATCGTATCTTCCTAGATCTAATGAAAAATACACGTGACATCATTTTTCTGTTATCCCCAGTTCATCCAACAGGTACTATATAATTGTCAAAGAAAGAAACCAGCAAGGAAAATTCTATTTTTCCTGAATGTGCGCGGAGACGAGATTTGCATGTCCTCGGGGCACCTGCACCGGTAGTATAATTAAATGAAAACGCTCTCAACAAAATAGCCGACGTTACGTGAAACGCGATTCTGATAATCTGCGATGCGTCATGTGTTTACACGACGTTATCATACTTTATACGTACAACAATATCACGTAATATCCATTTCATCGCTGTAACGTATAAGCACAGCGGGAGGAAACGAAACATCCATCCCCCAAGCGTTTCCTCCGTCAAACAGAGTTAACGAAACGAAAAGCAAAAAAAGAAGAAGAAGGGACGTGTGGCTTCTGCCCTATTGGACATCAAGGAAGCGTGAAATACAGAAAAGTTCACGTATCAGAAGTTATCTAATTTTACCCTCGGACTGGTTACGTGATTAGCTTGACACCGTGGTAAAGAATCGACAAATCGGATTACCGATTCCAATCTACATCTTGTATTTGTCAGACAACTGTTTTGTACAGATTATGTTATCTAATAAGCTGACAGAGTCTTTCTCTTCGAGCTTGGCACGACAGAAAATGAGTGTCAGTTACTGTATACAATTTTTCTTTCTTCTTTTTTTTTTTTTTCATTTTTCTCCACGACAGTATTAACAACTTGTAGCATTATGCTGATCCACGTGTGTTGCGCAGGAAGCGAGGCGCCAGATTATGTGTCACTAATGAATCGTAATCTCCTTACTACGAATACATTGAAATCGCTACCTGATATAAACAGACGCGTACGGGAACTAATTTTTACACTAAGAGAGTAAAAAGACCATTACACTAAGGCCATGTTACAATCGTATTACGTTTATACACAAATTCAAAAAGTCGAAATTTTTTTCGATTGTTTATAAAAACCTCATTTCTTCGAAGTACTTTAAAAAAGAATTCGTTGAAAAATTCGCAAAATTCGAGAAGTTACAACGTGAAAAGTAAACGCGTTAAAGGACGCCTCATAATCCTGTAACCCCTTAATTTTCATTCCGACATTCCATCGTTTCAATAGAAATCGTCAGTAAACCAGTGATAATATATCAAGCATATTTTCATAGAGCTGAAACAAAAATACCTAAAACAAATCCTTCTCGCTGAATTCATCACTGCTCCATCAACAATTCACAAGATAACGAAATCTTGTGTTATCGAAGCGAGCAAACCGGAAAGGAGCGTCAAGCAGCGACACGCTGCGATAGAAATACATATACATATATATAAGAGAATCCGGTCCGCGGCGCTGATTAATCGTAATTCTAATTCCCCTTAAAGAGCATCGCGAGCGAATTCGCTGTTCTTGCTATCCGACGCATCTTCCACCGGACAGGAGCAACAAAACCTCGCGGAAATGAACGTTCCGGAGTATCAGTTTCACGGTGCGAGCATGGCAAATGACGTAAAATGGATAAACGTTCGTGACGTTGCAAGATGCGCCGCGGTGAAAGAAGAGGCCAACGAGTCGGGGCCCCGACGACCGTCTGAAAAAGGTGCAAATAAAAGAAGGGGTAATACGAGAAACGCAGACACGGAGAAAATGTTGCAGCAGGCCAACAACGTATCCTGGTATTCTATCAACCCCAGGCAGGATGTGCACCTGTGCTACGGACGGATTGTAAAATCACGCGATACGGGCAGCCTCGTAACAGCCCATAGATCAGAAGCTAATTAAAGTCCGACGCGATTTGTTAGAAACTAGCTGCTTATAAAACGGACCGAACAACCCTTTATAACGATATACACTTTAAGTTCCAGCCGGTGTCCATTTTCATTCGATTTTTAATCGTTGCCTGTGCAGAGGGAGCTACTGTCGCTGTTCTTCGACTTTCGAGAGCGAATTTTAGGTTAGAAAAAGGCTACACTAACTGGTATTATTATGTACATGGGTGAATTGTCCATTTTCATTTGATTTTCAATCGTTGCGCCTGTGTAGAGCGAGCTACTGTCGTTGCTCTTCGATTTTGACGAAGGAATTTTAGGTTAGGTTAGAAAATTCTGTTTCAATGATAAATCATTTTGTAATTCGCAACGTTCGTATTTTTACTGAAAATTATGGAAAAATACTGCGAAAAACTTTAATAAA
>NW_017100385.1:1921303-1934323 GCF_001263275.1 Habropoda laboriosa | reverse complement strand
AATTGTCGAGTAATCCGAGAGATTACACGTCCGTGTTAACCGCTTAAAGACAGCTGCCTGTAGTTGAGCATTAAAGCTACGCAAAGGAGAACAATTTTTTACAAAACGAATAAACTTCATTATTCATCCCAGCACATCGCTGTAAAATCATTCTAACCTAAATACCACATAAAATTCTACACTTCCGTGCAATCTTCAGCACCGTGCAAAAACCTCTCTCCGTCTACAAAGAAATCTTACCTACCGCACAATGCATTCTTTTTCAGTGCGCAATTAAACAAATCCTCGTCGAATTCCCACAGTTCCGGTGACAAGGACGCAGAGACCACCCTGTGCTCTGTTGGTCGGATCAAAGCCACCCGAAAGGCTTCTTCCTCACCCTAAGAACGACTCACTGTTCCGCCATGGTGATTTCAACACGCGTGACGCCCATTTACAGAATTGCTTTAGTTTCGACTAAAGCGGAACGATCAAGCTTCTTCCGACCATTCAGAGAGATGCTGTGTATACATATATATTTACGTGTACACGAACAACAAGCCGGTGTTTCACGCGCGCCACGCTCTTTTTCCCATTCCCGATCGTCCTCACGGTGGCTTTCGATGGTGGCGAATATGCACGGCATGTAATGGTACCATCTGAAAGTACAGGTCTCACCGCTAGGCCTTACCTACATTACGTACGAGACAAGAGGAG
The DNA here is from genome assembly GCF_001263275.1 of Habropoda laboriosa. Lineage (NCBI taxonomy): Eukaryota > Metazoa > Arthropoda > Insecta > Hymenoptera > Apidae > Habropoda > Habropoda laboriosa. The sequence goes on along the minus strand of NW_017100385.1, from coordinate 1,933,627 downwards.
TCTACCACCGCGGTACAATGAGGCACTGGGAGGCGTTATAAAGGGCTCTGTGTAGTTATTAGAGGTTATGACGGCGGTAATATCTCACTCAGCAGGCTCCTCTGTAATGTTATGGCCAGGCCCTCTTTTACGTTTCCCCTCACTGAACTCCTCCTTGCCTCTCGTCCTACCCCGATCTCCTTTTCTCATCCTCCTCTATCTTCCTCTCTTCCTGACCTCTCCCTCTCTCTTCCCTCCTTTTCCCTTTTTTCTCTCCTCTTTTTATCTTCCTACTTTCCTTTTCACTCGCTTGACCGACAAACTCCTAAACTCTATGCACCTCGACTTTTCGCCGAGGCGGCTTGGCACACTTCGATTTTATTTACTCGACGAGACGACTACCGGTAGAGGTTATGTTCTATTTGGAAATTCGAGTGTTTGGTTTTTTTTTTTTTTTTTTTTTTTTTTTTTTAAAAAAAAATGTTTTTTTGAAGAGAAACTGACGGTTGTTATTGAAAGTATCTGCGACGAGTTTTTATTTGTTCTGTGATTTATCACGTCTTTGGCTGGAATGGATGTAGAACGGAATTTGCCTTTAGCAATACTTAAGTTTATAGGTTAAGGACCGAACTGTGTCACGAGTGCTTCGTACTTTCTCGCATTTGGATCGACATCTGCTCTACGAATCTGGCACAATATTATTCAAATAACGTACCGTGTTTGATTTTTCACTACAGAATTTTTACTCAGTTATGAATAATGCACAGTTAAATTTTTAAAAAGCGACTGAATTTTGGAAAATTTTCAAAATTGATATTATTTTCAATAAAAAAGTTCAATTCCAATGGAGTTATGTTTTTTTCATTAAATGAACGTTTTAAAACCGCGGGAACATTCAGGATGACCTAATATAAGTTTCACATACAGAGGTAACAAAAACTTTTACTGGTCAGATTCCACCGTACACACTCATCAGTCCTTTCCATCTCATTACCTCCATTACCGTCGATAAGAAGCCGCCGTAAACAACTATATCGTATCGGTAATGCCCACCGTTTTATCGCGATCGTCTCATTCCCACAGATTCCGAAACAGTCATTCGGGAAAGTTAACCGGCGACCAACCGCAACACTTACCAACCGGCGTATCTTTGGCAGGCAATTTTTCTACAACACGAGACCGCTAATAACGTGCTCGAAACGGAACGAAAAATTTCGCTCCGGAGAATTCCCGCCCTGAGCGCAAAAAAACCCGATGAAAACATAGCAGCACACCACGGAAGCGCATTAAAGCGAGGGCAATAATAAAGATATGACAAACGCGGCGGATGCGAGGCTGCGTGATGTACCATCTTAAATCCGTGAAGGTTAGCCGGGACTAACGATGCCCACAGATGGCAATGAACTTTGCGAAACTCAACGAGTGTGCGTTTCCTGTACGGCGCAGGTTCATTAGCGGGAAGCATTCGAGGCTCGTTCTGATTCTCTTTCGTGGCCTCCATCGGTGATTCGTAATCCCCTATCTAAACGCGTATCTCACCTGGCTTTGAATTATTTCGAGGCACTCGCGGAAGCAGTGGGTACACTGTGATACAAAACGACCGAAAACCGCTCGTTTCGAACACCGAACCGAACAGTGTTTATCCGTGCATTCGTACTATTAACCTTCGGACGACGGACGCTGGGTCATCTTTGACCCGACTTTTAGATGCCTCTTGTTTCAACCGATATTCGAAACAGATTCGCGACTCTACTCTATTTGTACAATTTTAAACGATATAACGCCTAGTAAAATAAAAAAATATGGATAAAAGGATTCTAGCATTGGGTCACATTTGACCCGGCATCTATCGCGCCATCTGCTGTCCGAAGGTTAATGTACATTTACTGAAAAATGTAATCAAATTTGTACTCATTGCATTTACTCTTCTATTACAGATTGGTGCTTATCGGTAGGTTAGGTTCTATATCATAAAAATTGGTATTCCAGGTATAATAGTTACTTTCTTCCTTACTTCGAGAGAATAACAAAACAGAATAGTGGTTCGAACAGACTGGTTATTCCTCAGCGCAGAAGAAAGCGCGGTGCATTATTCAAATCCGATGTAGATCGGTATCGGTGGATGTAATTCTAGCGTGGACGCGTGTTTCAGGCCCGTTGTCGGGGCAACACTTAATTTGTCCAGCCACTTGTGCCCTCGCCGCGGGACGTTCATTGGTTCGTTGTAGCCCAAGGATGAAGATTCGAGGAAGAGCCGCGAGAGGCCGCAAAGGACGCAGTGAAAGTGCGCCATGAATCTATTACGAACGGGAAATAAGCCTTTGTGTGCAGATTTCTACCGATGATCTACGGATCCGCGGGATATAACCGATATTGTTCGCTGGTGTACAGAATAGATGAGTAAGTGGTATCGCGTGCACGCGCCGTTTAATTCTAATCGACGGTGGAGATTTACGGTGCATCGATATACATATACAGATATACGTAGTGCGTTATATTCGGTCTATTATCCGTGAGAAATAAGGTGAAGGTGGGGTAATAAATTTATATTTATAGAAACTGGGCCTAATAGCCTTCGATGAAATTTTTTCCTTTACAGAAAAGTTCAGCCTTTTCTGTTACACTGTTCCGCGTCGAGATCTTCTCACGGAAGAAAACAGGTGTGTGTACTTTCTAGATTAGGTTAGGTTAGGAATTCGGTGTTTCGAATTTACGTCTAAAGACAAAATATTTCTTTTTTCGGGCGGAAAATTCGATTTTCAAGTAAGTACAAGTATCAGAGAGCGCAAGCATCGGTAAGTCGACACGGAATGGCAAATCGAGGCATCGTTGGTCGAATTTCACGGCAATCTGTAACCATTAAACTCGTACTGTTTTTGTTCCGCCGGTTCGTATCGCTGCCAGCGGTCTCTCATTTCGGGTATTTCTTTGGAACCGCGACGGGTGATATATGAAAGCAGACCCTCCGGCGCGTATTTGATAATAAGACGTGAAATAAAGCGGATAAATTAAGATCGAGCTGCCTTTTCTCGGGTCCGCTCATTTTAATACTCGCCTTTAATGTCTTGCGTCTCGGGCTAATCGCGGAACGTCCAGACTCGCGGAGTTCTTCGCTAATTTATAATAATTAGAGCCGTGTCTCCCCTAACCTCACTTTGCTCGTCGTTCTTCTCCCTTTCCTTCCCCCTCCCTCCTCGCCCCAACGACCTTTCTAATTCACGTTGGCGAGCTACGCTAACTCGGTGATTATTTGCTCGCCTCGAGATCCCCTGTAATTTGGACGAAGTGGTTCCACGCACGAAAGCGGAGATCGAGTGATATTCTGGAAGGCGAGCTGAAATTTCGTGTCGCAAGGCGCCCACGAAACGCTCCGAGTCGCCTTCTGTATCGCAATGCTAATGGCGCCGCGGCACGATCGACGATTACGATTAAACCGGCATGTTTTGTGCCGAGAGGAACACGGCCGAGAGTCGACATAGCGAGAAAACCGCTGGCAACAACGATCGAAGAAACCAAGCTTACCGGTGAACGTATTACGTAAACGTGACATTGCACGTGGAAAGAAAGATTCGGTTGTGGAAAGTGTTCGGAACGGGATTCATGCAGAAATAGTATTATCGATATGAGTTTACGTTACAGCGAATTGTTTCGGCATCGAGGTGTTTACCAAAATCTTGTACAACGGTGACGAGAATTTCCCACGGGACGAAATAGCAGAGGTTAGGTTAAACGTACTCGTTGCTATGTTGTCACGATAAGTGTACGTATTTACGTTTATAGGTTAACGTTTAATAACACGTCTAGTAACTACGCGTGTTATATCGTCGCACTCGCGTTTATAATTAGTCCAGTAAGTTTCCTAAGAATAATAATTACTCACCCCTTTACCATGTAAACAATAATAACAGCTTACGGTGTTTAATTTTCACGACTTTCTTAACCAGTAACTAATGGTTAGGTTACGTTATTTATACGAAAAAAATGTATCGGTTGAAACGGATGTATAATGTGCTATTGAATACCTTTTCTTCAATTTACTATTTCGTAGAATATATTTAAGAAATCTTGACAGTGAAACGAATTGTTTCAACATTTTCGACCCTTTGCATTCTGGCTAGCAAAATTCAGGATTCCTCTCTTATAACCCTCTTTCTCACACTACTTTCGTCTGTTTGTTGATTCGCAGAGGAGTCCTAATGGTGGCGGGGCGATCGTCAATGACGTAGCAGCCGGCGGCAGCACTATCGATCTAACTGTTCCTCGCAGTGGGCCCTTTTTTCCCGTGGATCCGCCGGCACACCATGGAGAATCGTGAATTACCTTGGGTGGTAAGATTCGTCCCGTGAACGAAGGATCTTCTTTCGTTGGACCGTTCCATCGCGACTCGGCTAGCCTGCCTTTAGAAGTCCCGCTCTCGGCCAACAAGATTTCTGCCGTCAATCAAATTGACCCAGTTCGTGCAAGCACGCCGCCTATAACGTGCATATTGGCCGGTTATGCGACGTTGGGAAAATTGCATAGATACGCGTCGAATCTCTTCCAATTCTTTCGGTCAGGGAATAAAGATGGAATGCAAATTGTGATATAAAAATGTAAGTAGTTCTCTTCTTTTCTTTCAAAGGCAGATTGTAATCCAGAAAGTTAGGTTAGGTTAGCAGAAATGAATTCTTTTTTACAAACGTATAATCCAATGCTGAGAATGTTAATAAATGTAACGCAAAACATTTTATTTTTTTCTCAATATAGAGTAATTTGCAAGTTTCATTATTTTACTATTAATTTGAATATTCCTAGAAGCATCTTATTTTTTTTTAATTTCCACCCTAATTTTCTCAACCAAGTTTTCCAAACATTTAATTAACGAATGTAATTATTAATGGAGAAAGCTTCAGTTTGATTCTCACCTATACTTTTGTCAACGAAAAAATCTTCAATTTTGCATTCTGTTTTCGAAGTCTGTGAACGTACCCTGAGAAACACTACCCTTTTTCAGCACACCCTAAAAACACCTCGATCTTTTCATCTCCCCAAAACACAACCACCCATTTCTAAAGTCAACAATTCGTCCAGTATCCACGACGAAACATCCCCTCGTCGAGATCTCAATATCCGCGTCTCTATTATCCACGTCTGAAACCGCGTATCGTATTCCATAATCGCGAACATGATCACGCTGGCGCATCTACTTACATCCCCTCGAACATAACTTCGCGAAACACGGCGCAACTCTAAATTTGTCTCACGTCGTGTCGTCTCGATGGGGAACATTGTGTCTCCTCTGCCGAACATCCGCGCCACTCGTCCCCGTAAAATCGATCGATCTGTATCTCCGATCTATCGATCGGCGGAGCACATAATGAAACTGAACGATGACCAAGAAACAACATGGAATTATGTATGTAGAATGCATGTCGACGCGGAGAATATGCTTTTGCTCGAAGATCCTAAAGGTCTTTCTAGTCGTTGTGTCGGATCCTCCTTTCTCCATGGCTGCTCGTCACGATCCTCTTGCTAAGCTCCATTATTCCCGTTCTCCTTGCATCCTCTTTTTCACCAATGTCTCCGTTGGACAGAGACTCGTCACAGACGGAACGTGTCTCCTATTGCTATAACGCTAATCTCCGTCTCTTTCGCTCCTCGAGATAAACCTTGTATTAGTTTACTTTGATCGCATGAAGTCGATCGCAAGGTGCAAGTGATTGTACCGTGTCACGTGCTCAAGTATAGCTCTCTATGATTCACTGCTGTACACGAGGTGTTAGTACAGATGATACAACTATGTACAGAGTGATTCTTTGTGAAAAAATAAGCGGAAAATTTTGGAATAAAATTTGTGCGAACTCCCGTCTCTAAGAAAATCGGGCAAGGACGTAAATCGTAAAGTAGAACAAGGATATAACGATATTTTACAGTACACTCTTCGAATATTTATTATAGGGGGGCGGTCCTCTAGCGCCGGACGCTTAAGGTTTTTCTTAAATAAATCTCCCTACCTGTGCACACACGACTGAAACGCGTAGAAAGCTTATTTTTATTCATTTTGTCTCCTCTAGGAGATACGCAGAATAACGGCTCGGTAGCGTTTCAATTATTGCAGATGTAACTAATGTCCGATATCAGGTGCCGTCCGGCGTTAAGGGGGTCTTCTAGTGCGACGGCCGTCAATTTATTACGGAAATATGGTAACAGTTATTAACATGAGCTTTATTCCTATGTATTTACTTGTCCTTGGAGAATCATTACAAATTTTTTTTGTTGAAAAGTAATTAAATATAGCTGCTGTGGAACACGTCAAACAGGAGCATGAAAAAAAAAAAGTAGGTCCATGGGTTGAAGTGATTTGAGCTGTTCTGCTTATCAGAAATGAAAAAGTCCAATTGATTCTTATTTAGTATGCATGTCGCTATGGTCGGTAGTAGAATAAATGAAAAATATTGAGAATTAAAAAAATGGCGGCACTTTGAATACGAAGTATCGATTTTTTCGACTTTTATTCGTCTTTCAGAGGCTCTAAAAATCAGAAAAATATACATTTTAGCATAATTTTACTACCGACCATAGCCACACATGTTCTGAAGACATGTGCAAAATTTGAGTTCGATTGGTTCAGTAGTTTTTGCCAGATCGTGGCAACCATTTCCGAGAAAAACGCGTTTAAAGTTTTCAGTGCAATACACATTCTCCCTATCGCCGGCCTTTGATGTGTCACACTAAATGAGCTATAACTTCGTTATTTTATTGAATACAACTATAGCACTTCAGGAGTACATTCTTCACCTTTTGAATGCCACGGGTCTTTGTTGTTTCCCAATCCATAAGTGCCAAGAGGCGCGATCGCGCTTCTTTCATTTGATGTCGAAAAATTACAAAAATTTTGTTTCGGACATTTTCCTGAATACGACTATTTGGAAATAACACGAAACAAAGGCAAAATTGAAAAAATAGAATAAAATTTACACTTCGTGGCCCGATGCGGTGACACTTTTCGATGTCGAATATGAGGAGCGCGACCGCGCTCTTTGGCACTCGGACGGTTAAAGAGTTGTACTTTCGACATATAAACCGTCAGACTAGAAGACCCCCTTAAGGGAACTCCCCCTACAGGGGGAAAAATAAATCGAAAAAAAAAGAATAACACTTTTTCCGAATAAATCAACGTTGAAGATCTACCGAGTACACGTACACTTACACACTATCTCTCGTCTATGGCGTACAAATATCACTGTGTCGCACTTCTGTTGTTCTTCTGTCAGGACGACGGCGATTTGGATGGCGTTGTTTGCAGTAATTAGTAGCGACAGATGCGTTACCGGCACAAGCACACAACGCGAGAATAATATCAGTGTACTGTCGATTACCGTATGTTGCCGTATCGACGGAACGACGAAGACTGAAGGTCTGGCACAGAAATGATAACAAGCCACGACATTGGCGATGTTTACGAATCCAAACGCGACAAGGACTGGTCTACTGTATAATGAAGTATACGCGTACTTGGTGAAGCCCGATATGAAAAAATGTTATTCTTTTTTTTTTCCACTTATTTTTGCACGTAGAGACACCCCCTTGCCGCTTCTACCGCCAGTTCGGAAACATCCTGTATGTATAAACACGTTGAATGCCGGAAAATTATAATTCTGCGTAAATTTTTTATTTTAATACGACACATCGCAATACGCATAAATAATATGCCAACGGTTAGAGATGAAACTATTTAAATACGCCGTGTGATGCGTTAGATGAAAATTTGACAAATATTATCGTTTATTATTTATTATGTCACCGATCACACCCCCACGGCGTTCAACGTGTTAATGTAAAAATACTTTACGACAAAATGACTAAACACGGAAACGAAAAATTAACACTTTGATGCGTTAGATGAAAATTTGACAAATATTATCGTTTATTATTTATTATGTCACCGATCACACTCCCACGGTGTTCAACGTGTTAATGTAAAAATATTTTACGACAAAATGACTAAACACGGAAACGAAAAATTAACCCTTTGCACTCGAAGGCCCTTTTTTCTATAAGGAAGTAGCAAAAATTAATGTGATTTTGTAAAACTAACATTCTTATCAGAAGTTGGTCCTTTAAAACTATCTCACTGCTGAGATCTCTAAACATGTAGTGAACAATTCACGGAGGACCTGCTGTCTTGGAAAATATTGTAGGAACCGACGACGGAAAAATATTGAGGGACCAAACGGGAATCGAACTCGGGACCTTCGGCTTAGCAAGCCGAGGCTTTGCCGCTACGCCAACCACTCCCTGTCTATTCTCCCTTCGAGGTTTCCTATTTTTGGGTATGGAGGCCCCACGGAGGACCTGCTGTCTTGGAAAATATTGTAGGAACCGACGACGGAAAAATATTGAGGGACCCAACGGGAATTAAACCCGGGACCTACGGCTTACCAAGCTGAGGCTTTGCCGCTACACCAACCACTCCCTGTCTATTCTCCCTTCGAGGTTTCCTATTTTTGGGTATGGAGGCCCCCCTGATACTACATAATATTTTCACTTCTACTGAATATTCAAAGTTTGCGAGATAAGGGGTTAATGTTTGCAAGGTTTCTAATATAATATAATTGTAGAAATCGACGGAAAAATTTGGAAGGACCCAACGGGAATCGAACCCGGGACCTTCGACTTACCAAGCTGAGGCTTTGCGCGCTACGCTAACCACTCCCTCTCTATTCTCCCTTCGAGGTTTCCAACTTGGGTATGGAGGCCCCGATACTACACTCGGCCATCCTGAACTGACATTCGCCCTCGAATGTCCTCAGTGCAACACTTTCGGGCACACTCCCCCACACAGTGGCACACAGCCGAAACGACGCAATTTGGGAGACACGTTGCAAACTCTCGACATGTTCTTCATCGCACAACTCCTGGCTTCGTGTAGCCGTAGATGCCTCCATCCCGGACGAGCCCCCATTTGTAAAAACCTAGGAAAAAATATTGAGGGACCCAACGGGAATCGAACCCGGGACCTACGGCTTACCAAGCTGAGGCTTTGCCGCTACGCCAACCACTCCCTCTCTAATCTCCCTTCGAGATTTCCTATTTTTGTGTATGGAGGCCCCGATACTACAATATCATCCTTAGAGTTGCCTCTAATGGCAAATATAATGTCGGTTCTTAGTCGCCTCAAAGAGTGCAAAGGGTTAAACGATAATCGAGACGAATTTCTCCGTATTATTCGATCCAATATCGCGAGATAAAATCGATATTTCCCTCAGGAACCGCTGCTTCACAGAACAATCAAACCAAACGGCTTGTTGCATACGTACTTCGTTTCTATTCTTCACTACCGTGTCATAGGTAGCTTGTACAATGGAATTACGTATTCACGATCAGTCGTAACGAGCTACTTACTCTCGAATAAAAATATTTTATTTTATCGTTCACGATGGCTGGATCTTGATAGAGCGGTTGCAACACCGGTCAGAACGCACTATAAGTCTTCGAGTCACGACGAACACGTCAAATTGCCTCCGCTTTTTCTGTTGCCCGTGAAACATACAACACGTACATACACCGTGGACCACGGTGTACAACCTCATTACGTGTCTGGAGAGACCGCTGCTGTCGAGCGTAAAATTATGAGAAAACAAACGGAAACACTTTAATATACCCCTCGTAAATTCTTCAAGTTTTGTCTCGAACGAAATTAATGGATCGGAAGCCGACGATAATTAATCCCTTCCACTCTCTGCAATTTTTCATCGTTCGCTCCGACCAGTTATCTAAGAAAGGGCAGTTTATACTTCGACAATATATCGATAGACGTAACAAATGCTATTTACTTATGATAAATTTAGAAGAATATGGTGCTGCAGAGTTTCAGAAGACATTGCTCTGTTCAATTCTTGCAGATCCAAGGGTATATAGCGTGAACTCTTTAACCTCTCGAGAGGGAAAGGGTGTACGTGAGAAAATTCGTGTCGTGTCGATCGTCAATTGGTATCATTGTTCAGAGAACATCTTAAGATTTTGATACTTGAAGACACTTTGGGTGCTCTTATGTGACTACTTTTAAGACCTATAAACGATTAGCAATGTGGGTAATATTTCATGACGTGGATATTCAAAATTTCTACAATTCTCCAATTTCTCTAGAATCTTAATTTTTAATGATATTTTATCGATATTTTTCTTGGAACACCAATTCCAAGTTTCCTTTCACAAATCTTAATTTTCGCGTCTCACATACGTATCACGATCCAAATTTACCCCGGCAATATTTATTTATTTAACCCTCTTTGAACCAAATTTTAAAAAGCGTTCATAACGCAGCCTAGTACCAAGTAAAAGAACGCAGACATACTCAGGATGCGGCCGAAATTTTTAATGATATTTTATCGATATTTTTCTTGGAACACCAATTCCAAGTTTCCTTTCACAAATCTTAATTTTCGCGTCTCACATACGTATCACGATCCAAATTTACCCCGGCAATATTTATTTATTTAACCTTCTTTGAACCAAATTTTAAAAAGCGTTCGTAACGCAACCTAGTACCAAGTAAAAGAACGCAGACATACCCAGGATGCGGCCGAAAGTTATGTATAACCGGGCGCAAAGTAATTCTTCGTGAAAAAATAAAAAGAAAAATCCAATAAAATTTTGTCAACCAAAGTGTTCGGGTCGCGTAATGTTCGATGCTTAATTGCCGGACCGGTACGCGAGTTTAATCACACCTTGATTTATTCAGTGTGAAATGCTAAGAACTAGTTTTATTTGCAACAGAGTGATACTTGAGGTGATGTCGCCACGAGACTATCAAAATACTAATTTTCGTAAGACCAACTGCCGAGACTTCCAAAAAAGGACGCGCTTCTGCCTCGTTTCCTTAGTTTTGGCCAGTTGCTGATTGGTGGCCGATTTCTTCTGGGGGGTGTAGGTGCTGACTCTTCAGTGGAGGAGGTTGTTTAGGTGGGACGCAGCTCTTTCCAAGGGAAGGGGACTGTTGCTTAACATTAGAAAACCCCCATTTTTGGGTTTCTCCCAGGGGTTGCCGCGTGACTTTCCACCGCGCTCGTGACCTCTCCACTGCGGGGTACGGTACGCGCGAGAAGACCGGTACCTCGGTCTGGCGGCCAAGTGTAATTGAACAAGTTTATGACGATAATCCGAAGGTTCGTCGCGATTTCTTGCGAGGCAACACAAAGCGTAGTTTTCGAGAAAATCGAATTTGAAATTTCGTGGGGGTCCTCCGGCTCGGGCGTTTACCCCGATGAAATTATTACATACAGAGTTAGGGATGTAATGTAACACGTCGCAAGATTGAAAAAAAAAGAAAAGCTACGACCAACTGAAACCTCTCCCCGAGTAAATATCCGTGATTCATCGATCAAAACGACGAAAGGGGCCAAAAAGCAAATAGACAATAAAGAAGGGGGCGCAGCTAGGAGCAGCCACAAAGGGAAGTACTGACAGTGAAAGTGCACACGTTGGTCCTTCTCTTTCTATAGTACCTTCCGGGTGCTATTACACAACGTCGTCCATGTAAAGACGAATAGCGGGGCCGTTTAACTCGCTGATTCGAAACGTCCGTCGATCGTGAACGACAGACTGAAGTGGACCAGTGATCCAAGTAGGAAGTTGTTTCGAACCAGATTCGAGGCTTACGTGTTCTCCCTTCTACACGAACGAGAGACAACGAGCGGTTACAGACTTTCCCAGATCAAAGTCATTCGAGCTCCCTCCCTGGTAATTCGAGCAACGTAATTAACCGTCCAACGACAACGACGGCGACGACTAAATTCTTGGAACGCCGTCGCCGCCATTGCCGCCGAGAAAGTAACAGGACGAATAGATTTAAGCAGTGCAATTAGCGAACGGATATTTTCGACGTTGCCTGGTGCTAATTGGATCGAACTGCTGCTCGATTGGAAAAGTTCTACGAGGTATTCGTGGTTTTTATAGGAGACTCGTGTGGAAATTGACGGATACAGGGCTGTGTCTACGGTGATTGAGGGGGAAGATTGTGGTTGTTGAACGAATTACACCGAAGCTTGGTGTAAATATTCTGTTACAGTAGAAATTCAAGGTGGACGACAGGTATCGTAGAATAATAAAATTTGTATAATTTTTTAGTTACTGCTAACTGATGACTTCCGGTACCATCTCTCTTTTCGAATTTAAAAAATAAAAATTTAGACGGTAATTGAGTATATTAATCCGTAGGAATCCGTATAGCGCGATCAAAAAAAAAGAAAGAGAGAACATACAAATTCTGAATTTGTAATTTTTGAATTCTGGATAAATCAAATTTGACCCAAACAAGCGCTGTCGGCGTAACTTAATTTGTATTATATTTCCCGCGTAATGGGG
>NW_017100385.1:1915033-1921223 GCF_001263275.1 Habropoda laboriosa | reverse complement strand
TTGGAATTCTGGGTTGATTGAATTTGGATCGGTGGAACTTAATTTGTATTTGATATTCCCCGCGTTACGGGGTTGTCCTACTGTACACTACTATCGAATAATGAATACTGGTATTAAAAATTGAACTTTTTAATTATTCCACAAACACCGTCTCCCTTCGATAATAAAACCTATGTAATTCACTGTTTCCTATTTTTAATTTCAGTCGCCGCAAACGCAATATTTCTGCGATATCATGCTCGATGTGATCATCAGACGTTTAAAATAGGATAACGATGGAAACGCTAGTATTATACAAAGACGTACGCGCAAATCGCGACGCGACAAAAAATGAAATCATAATCGAGGAAGAGTAGAAACCTACACACATACGTACGCAGAGAAAGAGGAAGAGAGAGAGAGAGAAAGAAAAAACAAAACGAGGGAGAGTTTTAGCCGGCAAAACGGAGCTCGTTAACGGTCATACACCCATGGCCAATGGTTCTTGACGTTCGTAGAATTCCATGGAGACCTTGATGCTTTTTATCTTTGCTCACTTAGTCCTCCCTCTTTACAAAGAGGCGGCCACTTCACCGTTCCGCGGAACGTAAAAGATCGCGGCGCGCGATCACCGCGATATACCATTAAGGGTGTCCGAACGCACGTGGATTATATAGTTTCCGAGGAGTCCCCGCCGGTCCCACGTTGTTGCTCGACTTACTTTTCTGCCCTGGGTCATTAACGTTCTTTAATCATGCTCATTCACAGACGACTGTCAAATCGAGGCTCTTCTTACGCGACAACGGTTAATCGTCTCTAGTTGCGTAAAGAACAGAGGATTCTTTTGCTTTTTTCCTTTCTTTCTTTCTTTTTTCTTCGAGTTGGGGCTGTTCGTTGAAGATACCGAAGAGGAATTTGTGCGTAGATGTGCACGCAAGAGGTTCTAGAATTTTCTGGGCGACAATAAGGGAATCTGTTGAATTATTTTTGGACAAGTACGTGGCTCATATACTGGGTGTCTTTATTAACTGTGTGCATAGGTATAGAGATATGTACGAGGATCTAGAATCTTCTGGATCAAAATGAAGCAAAGTTTGTTGAATTATTTTTGAATAAACGAGTGATCTATATAGAGGGTGTCCTTTTTTTAAACGGACAAGGTGGAATATGTGAGAAGGAACTGAAGCTACGTACTGGTAACTATGAAAGGAGTTCGATAATCGAGACTAAACGATATATCATTCGAACAAATGGATATTTCTAAAAAAATAATTCCGCAGATGAATTCGTCACTGAGAAACACACAATTGCCCTGTATGCAATAGTTGCCGCCGGTATTGGGCAAGATAAACGAGCAACAGCGAACGAAGAAAGGAAAATTCATTTTCGTCGTAACAGAAGCCATCGAAGGAGATTTCCAAATGAAAAGTAAACATCGAATTATCGAATGAAACTACTAAGCTCACCCCTTAGCGCAGATGAATCTCAGTTTAGAAAATATTTGCACCCAGCGACCAAGCACGCGACTAAAAACCGCGCTAATTGAGCGGTCCGCATAAACGCGCTCGTTAAAGTGTCTCTACCTCGCGGATAGGCCGCGCTGGATGGAATAAAACATGATTTTAATAATTCAAGCATCACGTTCCACTCGGCTGCGACAGCGGGGTTACGTAATAAATCGCGGCCTCGTTGTGGATACAATATAATAGATTCGTGGCATCCGATTTCAGAATTTCCTAATCGAATAATCGATCATGCCAGCGTGTACACACACATGCATACCCATATATATACAGGGTGTTCGCCGTAACGGTTACCATGATTTTTTTTCGATAATCCGAGGGAAGAAAGGTTATTAACGAAGGATCAGTCGATCGGCAGCAAACTGCGATAATAAAAATAGTTTGTTCGATGAAAAAGACCACTTCACTTTTTCAAATGGCACCTTTATATCTCTGATATTCACTTTCCTAATTTCACCGCGACAACATGCTAATTCGCATCTCCAGGAATACCATGCTGTAGAGATACGACCCGATGCATCATACGCTAGGTGTCAGCATATATTAGGAAATACAAATGTAATATCCAATAAAAATCACTCTTGAATGCAATAAGATTGCTCGAGGTAAATATTAACGAAATTACTTAAAACTGTCATTTTCCTTAGAATACATTTCTTACGAAACACCCGTTAACTCTGTCGAAGAGCTTCGCGATCGTATGATACGTGCATGCAGACCTGTGGATTCGCGATGTTTCCTTGCCTCTACATGTTGAAACTTAATGAAAGTGCAGTTTGAACACCTACCAGGTGTTCAATAACAACAGGACTGCATACCATAGACGAAAAATCGTTTACCAAGTAACAACTGAATTACGTTAATGTTCGACCTACGCGTTAACGAGGGACCTTGTCAGGTTTAACCAATTTCTCGAAGAACAACCTTGTCCCATATTGATCGACTTATCTCAACGCCGTCTATGATACCAAACAGAAGAATTGCATAGTATCGTTTAGAAAAAAAAACGCGAGGACGACCTTGAGCTTTTGTCCGATCGATTTGCTCCGTCAGATTTGCCGGAAGCACGTAAAAATTCACGACGACCGTTACGGTGAACACCCTGTATATACGTACAGAGGCATTCCTCCGGTTGCACGTAAGAGGTTGCACGATTGAAATTTAATATTACAGCATTGATCGTGGACGTTCTAAATGGCGGCAATGGAACGTAACGCGGCCTCGTTACAGGAATATTCCAGCCTCAAAGGCTTCCGTTCCCTTTTTCCTAATTAATTAATCAATAAAATGGTAACGGCGCACCGTTCGACGTACGCCTCAAAAGAATTCTATTAAATATTAATAAACCGCTTGATACTGGGCTGCTCGCTGGCGTAACTGGAACGATCTGATCGCCGGTGCATCGAGACGAAGCGAGAGAAAGAAAAAATGGAAAAAGAACAGCACACGTTGGAATATCGCAACGTGTTTTATAATCGAAGAAGTGAATGCGAATGGTCTTGTAAAGCGGCAATTATACGTTAATGCCGGCCGGGGCTGTTCGGTAAATAAATGACATTTCTAGTTTTATGGTATTAGCGGTGCTTACAGGTCTCGAAGATAATTAACGATCGAAGCATCGATTAACCGTTCGACCGCGGGCGATTCTCCGATTTTTCTGCAAGAAATCACGGATGAAATTTACGTCTTGCCACGGGTTCTGATGCAAAAAGGAGGAAATATTGAAAATAAGCGGAGAAAATGGAAATGTTTTTATTTGTTATCGTACAGAAAGAAGAGAATTACGGTGCGACGCGGTAAGAGAGTATGTAGAAGGCGATCGAGAGAAACATTTGCAAAGGTAACTACAACATGGACGACAAATGATTAAATCACAGATGACACATTCGCTACGAACAAACGTTAAAAAGAATTTGACTGAAACTCAACAACCTTCGTGGAAACGAATTACTTCTCAAATATAAAAACATTTAACCTTGTGACAAAAGAAAGAAAAGCACAATTAACATAACAGCCGCTATTCAAGACCGACAGATCTAAAGATCTAGACTCAGCGCCATTCAGACAAAACAGTTCGTCCTAAATACCCTTTTGCGCAATTGTACGAACACTATAACTCACGGCTGTACCCACAAGAAGAGCAAAAAAAAAAAAGAAAGAAAAAGAAGAAAAGAAACCATTCCGTTCTCCAATTTCGATCCGAATCGCTCGAGCGAGCATTACGTAACCGAGCCACGAGCAAATCCACACGACATCCTACTCACTGCACAAGCATGGAACAGTTTTTTCGCCGGGCGGCACAGGGGTTCCCAGGTGGTCTTGATGGATTCGAGCGGTCTCGCCACACGCGTCGATGACAAGCGGTCATAAAGCGCGCAGGTGACACGCACTGCGCTCGCTTACCTGGAACACAGAAGCAAAAGAACGCGTCACACACAACCGTTTCACAACCCTCTCCTCTCTCTCCCCCCACTGTTTCCCATGATTAATCCTTACGTTTGTTATTGTTTATTATATCCTTCCGCGGCGGCGGTTTCAAGCTCCCGACCCACGCGACGACGATCAAACGGAAAGGGGGGAGAAAAGAACGAGGATGGAAGAAGAACGAGACAATGATTCCTCGAAGCGGTTGCCTAACCTCTTCTCTCCTCGCGAGCCCAAGAAGAAACCGCGTTCCTCCCCTGGTTCTTCTCACGAGAGAGAGAAAAGAGACCAGAGTCTACCTTTCGAAAGGGTAAAGAAGAAGAAGAGACAACGACGACGGGAGACAGGCCGCATGGCGTAGGAATCGCCATAGGGACGGAGAAAGAGAGGGACAGATAGGCAGGGTAGGTAAGGTAACAGTCAGGCAATCAGGCTGCGGTGCGGGATTCGCGGCAGCGTTATTATCTACTTGGGTGGACAGGTGCCAGGGGGTTTATAAAAGTCCAAGCGCGGCATGGTCAGTGGAAGATCGTTATCAAGGGGGATGAGAGAGAAGGAACACGAGGAGGAAGGCGACTAGCGGTGGACCTGGGACGTAGCAGCAGCAATGGTAGAAGAAGCAGAAGTGGAGGAGGAGGAGGAGGAAGGAGAAGAAGAGGAAAAGGAGAAAGATGGAAGATGTTGGTGGCGGTGGGGAGTCAGGCGTAGATTCATGCGGACGCACTACTAGATGGCCGTTGCCGACGCGTATAAGCCACGGTAAGGGAAGGCGGCGGATACCAGGAGGAATAAAAGGTCTAGGTAGCATAGTTGCACGCACATTCCCAGTTCACAGCCTTGACTCCGGCGTGGAACGAGCCGGCAACCGGCGGTGGTGGAGACAGCGGCGGCAGCAGCAGCAGCAGCAGCAACCACGCCAGAAGTAGCAACAAGAGAGAACTGAAGAAGAGGAACCACCAGCAGAAGCATGGAGAAGAGGCTGAAGACGATGGAAAAACATGGATGGACCACGGTGTATAGGGCTAGAGTAGACGAATGAACGAAGGAAGGAATGGGATGGTTGGGTAGAAAAAGAAGGGCTCTAGCTAGGCTTAGCCAAGCTAGGTAGTTGGCTAGAGAGGCCAGGCTATCCTCGTTCCCTCGCTGATGGCAATTATACGCGGCCAAGCCGTCCCGGCTAGATTCAAGATCAGATAATCCCATCTGTCGGTGTAAGCGGTCTGCAAACGATCCCGCGAACCATCGGATATCCTCTCCGCCGATCGATTTTTCCCCAACGAAACGCGTAAGCAGCTTTCCTTCTCTCTTGTTGCACAGAGGTTCTTCTGGTTGTGTAGGTTAGACTAATCGCCGAGATGCGAGGTAATCGTAGATGGGAAGTGTAAGTTGGTGAAATGGAGCGAAGATTGTTGGATTTTTGTTGGGCTGATTGAAAAGATTAGGCGAGGTAGTTAAGACCGGGACTCATTTTGTTGTGGCGTTTCTGTGATTTATATGCTGAACTGTTGACAGTTCTGCGACGATTAAACGAAGAATTTGATATACTCGTGTTCACAAGTATTGGAACACGATATTACGATCCTAAAAAAATTATTCTGTCTGGAATCTTGTAGTACAATGAGGTAACTTTAGCAAAGGAATGTAATTTAACTCGTACACTCAGTTTATCGCATTTTATTTAATTATAGTCGATGTTTCAATGTTGAAACAGAATCGGTGAAATTTTAACAAAATCGAAGAATTGTTTGTTATTGAACAATTACACGTAAGTGCTATAAATCAAACTGATAATTGAGAGTTAAAGAGACATGAACACCTAGCATCCACAACGGAAGCGGAGTTTATAGTTTATAATAAATGCACATACTTGGTGCTTATAATTTATGGGGATAAAAAATTTTGGAAATAAATTGTGCGAAACGCGTCTGAACGCCAATTTCCAGGCACTGTTTAATGAAGAAGTATATACAGCGATCTGAGGCGAAGGCAACAGCTCCTTTCTTCCATCACCAGCCCATGAAAACCCACAATTATTCGCCTCGTAACCGGTATCAACACTTGCTTAAAGTTGACAACAGAGAACGATGTACCTACTTATTAAATACTTTTACTTTATTCGTTACGTAGACAGGAATACACGGAGAGACAGATAAAACGAAATGCAAGGAAAGATTGAATATTGTCTTAACGCGATATAAAAATTTGATTCTCATATCGAGTTTGTGAGAAGAAAAACGTATTTCAACCTGTGAAATGCTGAATAC
>NW_017100385.1:1894209-1914682 GCF_001263275.1 Habropoda laboriosa | reverse complement strand
GGCTGTATCACTTTCAAATTTGTTTTATCGAATCAACGTGGTAGAGTGCGGAGGATAAAATTAAAGCTTGAATTAATACGGAAAGCGCGCCAAAAGGCTCTGTTAGCACAGCGCGAAGAAACTTTCAAAGCGCCGATAGCAGTGAAAGGGTTTAAAAAAAAAAAAAAAAAACAGAACTTATCGAAAAAGTTTTCAGGATGGAAACGCGCAGAGCGGCCCGTATATGGAAGTTGAAGTGTGAAACGCGCGAAACGTACCCACGCCAGGGCTCGAATAGAGCAAGGCAGCACCTAACGAAACCGCGAGGACAAATCAGGCAGCCACTTGCAGCACCGGCGACGACAGTGAAACGTACGGAAAGGATACGTGTCTCGGATACCGAACGCCCACGTGAAATCGACGGCAATGCCATTCCAATGTTAATTGAGGTGCCCCAACTCCCACGCCTGCACCAAGTGTTCTCGGTTTGCCAAGCAGTCGTCAGTATCGAGCTATCATTAGCTCGATCGGGTTGGCGATAAACATTCGATGCCTCTTCGGTAATTCGCCTAATGAGATAACGGTATCCACCGGAGACCGGACGAAATCTCACCGCTTGATAACGTTTATATCCCCGCTTGGCAGCCGCTGGTTTAACCGAGAATGCGAAACCTTTAAGGACGCGGCGCAAACTATGCGCGCCCCGATCGCATTTTACGCGAGAACCTTCGCCTGCTCGTTATCCGACTGGAACACGCCGGACACGGCAGTAGACGCGGTTCTTCCCATTACTCGTGCAAACGTGAACCAATGGGTCAGTTCAATTGGACTATTTCTTTTTTCTCCGTCGTCCTACTTTGAGAAATCTCTTTTTCGATAAATATAGCGTCGATCTGATACTTACTTCGAAATGGTAGAATTGTATCTTTCTATTTTTTGTGAGTTGAAAATGAGGCTTTATGTTTTCCAATCTAATTTCTCTAATTTTCCAAAACAATTCAATAACAAGAAAGACCAAAGTTTTTCGTCTATTCCAATAAATTCGAGGACTGTACCTTTGAAATAGGTTATAATCAGCCATGTTTTAATTTCGACGCGAGCAAAGGTGCGCGTGGCCATGCGCGAGCGGCGTCTTGTCCCGATTCTCCTTTAAAGGCAGTCGTTTGGCCGGCAAACCAGCCGATCGCGAGAGATCAAGGTGACAACAAGATCCATGATTCGGGATTAGCAGCATGAAGGATGCGCGAAAAAGAAACGAGGAGGAGGGAAGGCCTCTGTGAGATCAGACGGGGCAGAACGACGAGGAAGAAGAGGGGAAGGAGGAGGAACGGAGACGGAGACAGCGGTGTGGCGGATGGAAGCGTACACACGCAGACGGAGAGTCGAGCCACCGTCTGGAACAGCTGGAAAAATTGCCTCTGAATCACTGTACGGCCTACCTGCTGCCTTATTGAGGAACCCGCTCCTTGGCCGTTCTTTTAGCCTGTGCAGTCAGGGGTATAAATAGCGCTCTTTAAGAATACTGGAGACACTGGCTCGCGTCCATGCATCACTCGCTCTGCACCACTTCTCTGTCGCGTGCGTACGCGCATGCGTGTGGTACGCGAGCGTGATATACCAGCCATCAGATCACGGCCCCGGACACCGCGGATATACGCGAATATAAAGATTCGTCTCTGTTGGATTGTTTCTCGGGGGGGACGAAGCTCGATGTGCTGTAATGAATAATTTTCAGGACTAACGTGTGGAAGGTTTCGAGAAGTTTGGATTTTGTAGGTTATGAAAGTATAAAGTATAAAAATATTGAGATGAAACAAGAAGTAGTGTTGAACGTTCAAAGTTTGATATACTGGGTTACTTGTTCTGACCTAACCTAACTTTAACAACCTTTTCAATTTTATTGAAAGAACAATTTTTGCTAATAATTTATTATTCGTAAGATATGAAGATAGCCTTGAATGTCTTCAATGACACGTCCAGTTCTTCCTACCACCTCAAACAGCTTTTTGCAAAAAGTACACTTTAAAAGTCATTAAGGGTGATGAAATTATGTGAGTCACCCTGTTCAGTATCTACTTCGTTATTTGCTTAAAATACTCAAAATAACCGAGATACTGTTCCATTAACGATATCGTGTACCTTCCCTTTCACATACGAATTCCTCAAGCAACTACATCCTGAATATTAACCGAACTGCCCAGCGTCGCAAAAGTGAAGGTACACACTCATTCCGATACACCAAGGGCAACGAGGATTCCTTATTAAAAGTGCCCATCGAAAAAATCTCCCTTCGCGAAGCTGATTTTCGAATAACGTTTACGGAATATCGAACTCACGGCGAGACCTTCGAAGTCCCACCTTCTGTCCTACCAGTTTCTCCTTAATTTCGTGCAACGATGAAGGCTGAACGGAACGGCGCCTGCACAGCTTCCCGAGACAAAGACGTAGGCGTGTTTATCGATGCAATAATATACCACGGGCGAGTTCGGGACCAGTGCTAACTCGATGCGAGAAAAGAAGCTTTTAGCTCGCGCGCTCGTGGCCGAACGATAGAACCGACGGCGACAAAAACTGCCACTTTCGTGTCCTTGCGGTACCACCTTGGGCCTCGAGGGCAGGATAACAGCGTTTCCCAGTATAAGGCCCTGGATCTCGGCCCACGTACCTACGGCTCACTGTCGTCTACCAACACCTACTTCTCTCTCATCCCTCTGTAACGCACCAGGAAGAACACTTTCCATGCTTTAGATCGGAACTGCGATCGGATCGTTTGCATGGTTGCCTCCATTTATACCTCGCGTCCGACATACTCAATTTTCTTTCGTGATATTTCATTTAACGTTCAGTTAATTCTGTATACTTTCTTTCTACGCGATTAAACCGGTATTCCTTGTAATTTTTCATTCATGAAATTCATCTTAACGTCACGGTAATGTCGAATGCAGATAACGAAGCTCCTGAAGAAATGTAAATTAAACGGATGCAAGTTTTTTTGGTAGATTTATTTTTTACTTTAGAAGAAGTGGTTGTAGAATCTAAGGATCCTTCGAGAGACAATCTTTGCACGCTTTATTTCTCGTCACTCTGATTCGATGAAATAATCACTTAAAATTGTATTATCTTTAAATTCTGAAAATGCAAAATATATCAAAAAGTTTGAAAAATGTAGAAGACAGAATTTACATTAATCGATGTCTTAAAAAAAGAAAAAAAATAGGTTAATTTTAGTATTTACATTTTTCGGAATAGATTAATTAAATTAAATTAAGAGAACAGCTAAGATCGTTTTCCATGTAAAAATCGGAAAGTACGAGCACGTAGAGTGGCACGGTATAGTTCCCCCACGGAGCCCTCGATAGTCATGTCCGTGGGTTGATAAGATCACGACGTTAGGTCGAGACGACGTGGCTGGTTGAAATTCTAGTCAAGCGAACTTTATGGGTTACGAATACGCGAGGCAGCGCGAAACATTGGCTGCGTATTTACGAGCGATTAGCCAAGCCTATCCTGGATACTAAGAACTCTACCCCGTTGCTGCCTTTAATATTCTTCGCTCACGTGACTTGCCAATCGAAATTTTCGGGGAACTCCCCCTTCGTCTGATCGAAACCAAATAGTGTTTCCCAAATTACGTGATTCGCATACCCCACGATCGAAATCGTGACTTAGATTCACGGAATTTCTAAATGCTTCCTAAAATCGCATAATTATACTGTTTAATTTTCATGCAGAAACCATGGTTGCGTCATTTTTAACACCAAACAGAGACTGACTGTGCAAACTTTTTCTTGGAATTGCAAATATTAAGTTCAAATTTCCCACTGTACTTTCCAGAATAAGTAATGCTTCATTTTTAACAAATTAATTTTATTCCGTATTACGTAAACACAATAATCAATATTTTCGAATTACTAATTTTGAGGTTATAACAAAATTTTGTCTCTTTTCTTCGTTGTCTTTTATATTTCTCGAACTGTCTAATATATTTTGCATTTTGAATTTCGAAATAATACAATTTTAAGTGATCGTTTAATTGTGGTTTTGGGAACGCATCGGAACGATTCGACGTTTCCAGTGTGAAGTTAGGCGCGTTAGTATCTCCGTCCATTGAAGCTAATACGCCCGGCTGAAAAGCGTAAACGGCGCCTTTGTGAAATAGTGCGCCGTCATAGGACAGAAGTCACTCTGAATTGGAGCTATCGGTATTAATTCACCGGACAAATTGCTTTATTAATTTCATCCCGATCGATGCTCGATAATATCTCTTGGTAGACACGAACACGAACTCTGTTACAATTCAATCGTTCCTTTTCTCTCTCTCTCTCGTCTGCTCCGTATCCCGATTCGATCGTACGTGACACGATTACGAACGAACACCGGGGACCGGAATAAATTCGGTTCGACTACAATCGATAATCGATTGGATGACTAGTCGTTATGTACAGCCATCCTACCTTGTTACTCGTACCAATCGAATCGAATAAAAAAATCGATCGGATTAGGAACAGGATCGTGTTTGAACCGAATTAGAATACAAAGAAGAACGAAATCGATACGAAATTAGTTGAGACAAGTGAAAAATGTAATTGGTGAAATTGAATTGTTTGCATAAAGAATGAAGTGTAAAATGAAATTGGAACAAATTTGCAGATAATAAATAAGAAATGTAGGTGGAATTGGATAGAACGAAATAAGATCGAAACGAGAAGGACATAACGGAATTCGATCGACTAAATCGGATCGAATCGAAGCCAAAACCAATCGAACTAAATAGATGGGACTCTATAGAGAGATACGAAACCGGATCGAACCTGAAAACAATTCGAATTGCGAACGCGTATTTCATCAAACCTAAGCTATATCGTGAATACCGATCAGCTGAAACTTTTATTGTTTAAATACAATTGTATTTCATTTCCACTGTGTTCAATTTTCAGTTCGGGAAGGAAAGAAAAAAGAAATAAACAATCTTTAATTTAACTCGCACACGTGGCTATTAGTTTGCAACATAAAGATAATTAATTCCATCGACTCTGTAATTAATTTAAATTCCCGGGCTTTTGAGACTCCGCTTATTCTCCCCTCTCGAATTTCGTCCTTTTTCTAGTTCATATCTGCGTCGAAGGAATGAAGATAATTGGTTGCACTTATGTACCTAGGTGCATAAAAAGAGGCACGGCTCGCAGAAATAAATGGCGTGCCCTATATCTCGATCAAGCGGCCCTAAATGAGTTTATTCCGCGCCGAACGCGCCGTGGCAGGATTTCAGATTGCCCTGGATACACACACAACTGGTTTATGTATGATTCATGCGACAGTATCGTCCCAAAAAAGTGCAAACACATTTACTTTGTTTATGTCGGGGATAATTACTACAATTATCTAACATCTACAATAATTCATAATGTCCGCGATAAATTGCACATACATATTATCGCTTCTGTAATTTTCTCATAAGCGATTTCTCCGTTGTATAAACAAAAATGCAGCTTCTTTTTCGACTCGTGATTAACTAAACGATATTTGAAAAATCTCTCTTTCAATATCGCCTGAAATAACATCTCGTTTGATTTACAAGCTGCGAGAATATATCGCGACGAATATTCGACGACGAAATAATTAAGTTAGGTTATGCTTTTGAAAATATCGAAAAAATATAACTCAAGATTAGAATGATGAAAAATTGTCTTCGTTTCAGGATATTCTGCAGTCCAAAAATTTCAGTTAATTTACGTAATACAGTTTTACGTCACATTTTACATTCTGAATTAATACGAATACGGTTATCTCTTATATTACCAAGGTTTGCTTCCATAGGTAAGAAAATATTGCAATGTGCTTGCATTTATGGTAACTGTATCGAGCGAAGTTTATTGCTGATCAGTTTTGACGGAACGATCGGTGTACGAGGAGGCAACGTATGCGGCGCAAAGCGCTAGAAAATTACCCATCGTAGCGAAATCGATGGGCAGCTTTCCTAGGAACGCGACACGCCTCCGGCAACCGGGCGTGAAGAGTGGGAAGGTGCATTATTACGACAATGGGATGCGCGCACGCACGTCTACGCTACGTCGCCTCTGCTTTGATCAGAGAACGTGAGCGTGCGAACACGTGATCGCGTTATGGACCGTTCAAACTGCTGCAATAGATTGTAGAACACGAAATGCATAAAAAGTGGCAAATCAAAGTGAGTACTACGCAAATTAGGAACATTACAGGTACCAGATATGTGTATTCACGTGATACATTCATATTTAATAAATTATATCCATTGCAGTCCACTGTAATATTGTTCGAATCAATTACAGTTCATTCTAGAACTGCAAGAGCTAACAAAAGATTCAGTTCAATACAGATCACACCTCGTTTACAGAAATGACAGATTGCTTAATGTTTGCGACTAGTATTCAAGTATTCCTTACACTCTTTAGTATCTATTTTATACTCTACATAGAATAACCTGTACAACGCTAAAAAGTTCAAGGTTACCTATATTTGATCCTAATTGTAATTATATTCCGAAAGAATTCTGGACTAACCTCGAAAGCATCTGACGCACGCGATAGAGATCGAGTTACTGCGCATCTTTCTTGCGCAACCTCGTAACTACGCAGAAATTTAGGACAGGGATATTTTCTTCCAATAAGGAAAATCACTCAATACGATCCAATCGTATTTCAAACACTATCCCTTTACAATAATACACTCACATCTAATTCCAATGAATTAAACTTCGAATCCTCTCCAGTGTATCGCATTTGCCGCACATGGTCGTCGCTGCAACGTAAACGAGCCTTAACGCGTTCCTTCGTGCGGCTGTTCCCTGTGCTTAGGGACGCAACCACAGCCTGGGCACCGTGGCGGCAGCACAGGGATGCCGCGCGCATTGCCATTAAGTTGCCATTGTTCCGCAACTGTGCAACGGTTCATCCATAATCTTACGTGCTATCCGCGAATACAGTTATGGCCTCGGGGACACATGCAGTCGCTGCAGTCGCCGTGGCGGACCATTGATCATGGAGATGATCTCCTCCTACGTGCCGGGACAGGTCGTGCGACCGATACGTGCACGATTCGGCGGAAGATAGACAGGTGTTCGCGAAAAAGTCACGATTCCGGGGCTTGCGCGCCGCTCGGCCACGTGTGCAACGGAACGCTCGCGGTTTCCGCGTCGCTCAAGCTTCCTCTTGGGGATAATGTTCGCATATCGTGATCAAGATCGGGAGCTCCACCGCCGACGCTGCCCTGCCTAAGAATTCTCCTCTGGGATCGCTCTGCGCCGCTCGCGATTCGACGGTACCCTTAGATGCTTTGCGTATTAATTTTCAGGTTAGTTTCAATTAAATAAATTGTGGTTTTTCGAATGTGTGTTCTATTTAAATATTTGTGTTTGATTTATCTCTAGTGTGTTTTTCCGTTCGACTATGTATTTAGGGTCAAAAATGACCCAATTAATTTTTAATATAATGTTCAGGGTACACAAACTTGATAACTACAATATTTATTTAAAAAATAAGGCGATGGGTCGAAAAAGACCCGACAACCGTATTAGAGTTAATTTAAACGTGAGTAAGATTTGAAGTGATTAGTAATGGAAGGAAATCTAGAATACAGTGATTTTAAATTTCTTCGTATTTCTTTATTATGTATAATAGTTATCTTGTATTCTATTTCCCTTGTATCCTACAGTTTCCCCACTATACAACATTTATCTCCATTCATAACTCTCTACATAACCTATTCTTCACTTCGTACAAAATGAATCCATTCAACTTTGTCGAAGTTGGCAGGAAATGCCTGGAGTATTGGAATGCCATTAATCCTTTTGTCACGTGCACTTCCTGAGATCGTCGAACCTCACCCAACCGTACCGTACTGGATTACCTAATACTTTCGAGATTTCCCTTGAACCGTAAAGGGCTGCGAGCATAACCGAGGACCCGTGTACACCCTACACTTTCGTCGGATAATTCCAATTCCGCGCCGGACATTGACGAATCATCGATCCGCGCGGGCATCATTAACCAACCGGCTATCTACGTGCGTGCGACGTTGCCAAGCCCTGCGAGACTCGGGTTATTGGCCAGCGCCTTGTTTTCTCTCTTCTTTTTGCATACGCCCATCTTTCTTTTTCATTAATTTCCTATGCTTCATTTTTTCTCTTTTTCAAAACGTTTACGTTCGAAACGTTAAATTATTATTGTACAATTCTTATTGTACACTGGTTAATAGATTATGATTTAAATATTTCCTGATAACTTCCAAAAAAATCTACCCATAAATTTGACAATTAAAAAATATTTTTTCGAAGTTCACTGAAATATTTTTCGCTTTCTCTAGGGTAATAAATTACTTCTTTAAAAAATTCACCCATTCTTCTCTCGTCTCTTTGTACAAAGAAAATTATTGCATACAGTAACTTTCATTGAACTAATGAATGTACTGTTTAAGATTGCTCCGATAATACGTGGGAACAAAACTTTTATACCATTTACGTCGCATGGCTCGCAATGTGTTAATACGCGCGACTTTCTACGGCACGCGAGCCCGTGCGCGCACAGGTACGTACGATTACTGGTTACGGAAAATCGTCTGGACTATGCGTTCGTTGAACTCTCCGGCTGAATCGTGGAAAGTGTCGAGGGCGTCAGTTTCCTAATCGCGATAGCGCGATCTCCCCATAAATCCCGGACAACGTGACATCAAACGGATGCGCGCGCAAGCAGATTTGTCATTCTCTTGTACGCATGAATCACGCTTTCTCGATCGCCAAAATCTCGTTCTTCGAGAAGACTATTCTGATGCAAATAAGCGACCGTCTAGCAATTTCTAAGGTGACTAAAACGAAAAAAAGTGTAAAGTATGTTTATTTCAAGGAACTGAGATGGAACCTTTTGCAAAAATTTTTCTTGCTTGCAATACTTCACGCGTACACTTACAATCGATACACGTCCTTGTCGATCGAGGCCGTGCCCTTTTTACGCAACCAATCTGACAAATTACAATGGTCACATGATCCAACGAACGAGAAATAAAAAGTGGCCCATAAACTAGCTGTTCTTTGGACACAGTCGTCTCACTTTGAAATTTAAATTACACTTGACAGCTATTTGGCTGCCGTGGTATGTAAATTCTGTTGATAATTCAAAACAGCGTCTCTCATAGAGGAGGCTATAAATGTAAGAATATAAGTGCGAAAAACGTGGACAAAAAAGAATAATGAACTTCCTGCGTTGTGTCAAGATTGTAAAGAGACTCGCTAGATTTTTTGCTCCAACAAAGAGTCTAAAACGTGACCAGGCAGAACAGGTAGTAATAAACAGTCAATTTCCAATAAAAAATTATCCAAAACAAATTTAACAAAGTACATTCCAAGAAAAGTAAGGATAATATTTTAACAGAACCTTAAATATTCTATTGAACAAAAAAAAAAAAAAACTTACCCTAAATTTCTGGAACTTCAATTTTTTGCGCACTTCAAACAGTACCTTCTGTTCACCAAATGAAATTTCTACTTCCATAAAAGATTCCAACCACCGTATTTATCAAACTCGCCATGATTCGCAATCTCAAAGGCAAAACAAACTCTCCGATCTATTCGGAACCACCATAACCAAAAATGATCCTGCGCAGGACGAGAGCATCGAATCGACGAAAAAAATAAAGGTACAGAGAGAAAGTAGCAGCAACCCTAAAAATACCCAAAGGAACCAGGAACATCCGTAATGGAAATCGCGTCTCGATGCAACGACGTCTTCTAGAGATAGTAGCCACGCGCGTCTCCCGCGTCGAAAGACCTTTGCCACGCGGATTCGGCTGCATAATAAAGTTTATTAATGGCCGGCTCGCATGACAGGGGGTAGCAGAGGGAGCGAGGAAATGCGCGCGGATGGATAAACGTATACGAATCAGATGACGTCAGCTGGCGAGGTCGGGGTGAGTGGAGACGCGTACACAGGCAGCAGCCGCGGTGAGCGCGCGTGCACGCGAGGAACGGTGAACACGAAGGCACACCGCGCGATTCCACCTCCTGCTAGAGGGGACAGAGGAGGCCGACGCAGAAGTGAATGAATGTAGCGGAGCGTGGGCGAGCAGCAGTTCTCAACTTCAAACTCGACATCCGCTTGATTCGAGCCGGACAGAAAGAACGTGAGCTTATAGAGGAAGGATTGTACAACGGAGGAGGATGACCAAAGGGGGGGAATCACCACTGACGCCGCGCAGCTCCACCGGTACCGAGCGTCGCCTAGACGCGACACGGGGCTTGATTCATTCATGAAAAACACGAGACTTTATCCCAATTAACACGAGTCTCCACTCAATTCATGCGGCAAAGGAGATGCCCATTAATTTTCCGCGGTACCTCTGGCCGCTTCTTCCACGGAGAAGGGGACGGGGAAGTCCCGGCTGGATAGAACGGGTAAGGAATAGGAGAAGGAAACGGGGGGGGGGGGGGGAAGGAAGAAGACAGGTAAAGAAGGTGGAGAGAAGGAAGCAATAGAAGAAGAAGAAGAAGAAGGAGAAGGAGGAGGTGGACCTTGTCCGTTGGTTCTCCTTAGCCTTTCTCTTGATCTATGTACCTATCCCTATCCGCGGCAAGCGCCAACTTATATCCAGACACTATAGGCCGTACGTTATATCTCGCTGGCCAGACTCGAATGTTTCAAGCCCGCGACAAGCTTAACCTGGCGAGATAAGCCCGGGTATACCACACCACGTGCTGGTTCCTTCGTAGCCTGCGCTTTTTCTGCCGTCATGGACGGCTGATTTTTCTGTTATCTTGCGGTCTAACGCGTCCCGCCTCCTTCTTTACCCTCCTCCTTCTTGGTTTTCTTCCCTTTTTGCGATGATTTTGCGAGGTTTTAGTACGATGTGTATCGAATCGTGTGGGTGCAATTTCATATTATATCATACTCCTCAGTGACACCATCGGAAGTTTTTTAAATTATAAACACGGTATAAATAAACATCGTACTGTGCTCATATTGTAATTGTAGATCATAGACGTTAGGTGTGTCCATTCATGAAAGTTCGCTAGATTCATATCTACCGGGTAACCAAATTGACCAGTCGTTTAAAAATTGTCTCATAAAAAGCATTTAATTGAAACGTCTTCAATGCTTCACTTAATTCATTTTTTTTTTCCAAATTAACAAAATAGTCTCCGTAAGAAATATGAATGATTGAATGGGATCGGTTACAGTACGAGAATGACCCGAAGTATAATCCAGTTTTTTCCTGTTTTTTTTCTCTCTCTTTTTTGATTCTTAATACCTGGAATCGATTCGCGATGTGGCCAGCCCACGCAGACGTTGTCGCGGTCGCGCAAACCGGTCCACTTAGAGACACATAGTAGCGGAACGGGCCGATAGAGAAAGCTTAGGGCGGATACGCAGGAGGATAACGCGGCATCCCCCTGATCGAGGATCTCTCGAATAGCGTGACAGGTCTCGAGATCCTGGTTATCGGGCATTTGTTACGTATGATCCCGGTTTAATGCAACGTTTCCCCTTTTAATTGGACCGTGTTATAACGCGTCGGTCCAATTAAGAGCTGAACGGAATAAATCGTTTAATCAACGACAGTGATTTACATTCTTCCCGGCCACGGTGCCGGAATAACGGCGCGCCTAACTTTTCTTCCTGCTACAAGCGTTATCCAGCCCGTGTGTTATCGCGCGGCTATGGTAAATCATTGTTCCGGGGAAAAGTGCGATTAGGCGAAGCGTAGATCAAATTGTAAATGACGAAGATTTAATCGAATCGTCGAAAGAAACACGAAGGTGTATAGAAAGTTAATAAATAATGGAGTACTTTGTGTGAATTAATTGCGAGGTTCAAAGGTTAATTAAATTGAACCGATGTCAAGTACCATTTTAACACATTCACGTAACAAAGTTCTATTTATTCGAATCGAATGTAATTCGATCAAATTACCAATTCAATTTTGTTTTTTATTTTAATAATTTTTTTTCTACAATATACAGTAGCTCGAATTGGAATAATTTTATGTTAATTACTTCTCGCTACCTGGAAAGGTAATAATTATTCGGTATTTTGAAATACGAATTGGTTCCTGCAGACTTGTTGCACTTTCATAAATATAGGATACCCTAATTAAAGACAGCGTGCCGCTCCTAGCTTAGTTCAACATACAGCTGAATATCTTTACTTCATTAGAGTGAAATTAAGAGAAGTTCGTTCAGATAAGATCGTAGTAGGTCGTTAAACTTTGCATTGCCTTTATATACGTACGTGTATCAGGATAGTTCAGTAGATAAAATAATTAAAAAACATACTGGCTTTGGGTTTTTTTTTTTTAGAAACTAATGTAAGCGTCGAAATTCCTTTCTTTATGCATCTTAACAGTAGGTACATGTATGCCATAACTCTTCGGAGATTTAATTTTAAACTTTGTATCTTCTTCTGAATACGTTAATATGTATATACAAATTTTATGCATTCACAATTTTTACGAATCTATATACTTTTTATTTTTAATTACTTTTATAGAATATAGTAACATCAATTTTTCATTTAACTGAAGTATTATTTTCATAGATAAAATATAACTTCACTCGCTTTAAAAAATTCTAAAAATATCCATTTATATATCACTCACACTGTGCATAATAGAACGTAACCTAACCATAACCACGAAACATAAAAATCTAGCTATGTTTACTAATGCAACTGTCCTCAAAGAACCTCATAACAGGAACTATAAACAAGGGAACAATAGTTTCTTGTTATCGTTCGCGTCTCAAGCGAATTTTTTGCCAATATCCCACCGCGGAGACAGCACGGAAATACTGTTCGTGCAAATATTTATTCACGGACGAAAACGTTGTACCTACCGCCGATCGTTGATCGTTAGACATGAAAGACTCACGAAGAGACACGGCGCGTACAACGTAACACGAATAATCGTTACTTTATAATGTTGACACGATGTGACTTTCAGTTTTCTACGGGGGCCCCCTAGTCGTCGTGAAAGTCTTCCAAGTCATCGAACGGATCTCGAGAAAGCACTTCCACGACCGGCCAGCCGTCCAAGCATTCATCAATGTTTATGCAGTCACCGACAATTAAGCGTAATGTCATAGTTCGTGCAGCGTTACGTTCAGGAAATTTAACGTCGCAACGTGAACCTCTCGTCTCTGCAACACGTGAAAGTTTCCGCGTGTCCACCGAACTCGGAAGATGAGGCAACGTGTAATGCATACAATGCACTTCGATTTTTAGGTTATAAGACCACCAGTGTTTGCTTTGGCAGAATTTTCAATTGATATTATTTTAGTCTGTTCTGCGGCCACGTGAATTTTGTTAAGTGAATAAAAGTGTTATGAAATCAGTGTAATGATTATTTTTCTGTGATAAAATATTGAAGGATAATTTTTTCATTCTTATTTGAAGGTATTGAAATATTTACTCTTATATGTGTGTTAATTTTCTGAATACTGGATAGTCCCTATTGGTAATCTTCAAAGGATAATGTAGAATAGTTTGTGGGAGGTTATTTATATGTATATGTAATTAGTAAAAATTGTGAGTGATTTCAATTAATTGTTAGCTTTTCATCCAGTGTTCTTTATAGTTTTCAAATAGATTTTGGAATTCAGATGGAAAATCTAAAGAGTGAGATTTAGTGTAACTGTAAAACTTATTACCAGTTATTTTGGCAATAACTCATGATCATGATACAAGTTGTAAAACTTGATTTTAGTGGAAGAATATTTAATGAGGATTAAGCCTTACATGCAAAAATCAGAAAAGTGTGTCCAAACGTTAGAATCTTCTTAGACATTTATCTGTTGGATAAAAATAATATACTTATAATACAGTTGAAGGACAATTGCTTAAGAAAAGTTATCAGCTAAATATTATGATGATTCAGAACTAACACATAATAAATACTCCAAGATCCTAAATTTGCCATATCCTTATTAGTCTTACAACTACAAATATAGAAAGTACCATTGATTTTGGTGACAAATCTGTAGATAATATTTGGAATGTCTTGATGAGTAATGTGTTAATCTATAGTCAACAAGTGTTTGACTAACTGAACAGTTTCTACTTAACGGTTTATTCTAAGGTGAAGAAAGATATATAATCTATCATTTATTATCTTACACAGGTTTTATTTAACATTTATTTAACATCTTATCTTTCATATATGAAATCTACGGAAGGAATTGTATAAAAAGACAGATAGAAAAATGATGAAATGAATGTAGTAGTGCAAGTCGAAAAGGTCTGAGACGATACAGGTGGTCGAAGGAAACGCCTAATGGGCCGCGAAGTCGAGCACCGGTTACGTGCGTGTCCTGGCCGGCAATGGAAACAGGACGAAAGCAGAGGACATGTTATGGTAGACGATTCGAGCATGCACATCGATATCGATGCTTTCCATCCAGATTAATCATCCGCGTAGTCACGAAAGTAGTCGCTAATGCGGCCAGTTCATCAAACTGGTGTGGTCGACGATAATTATTGGTTGCTCTTACGACTTGGTATTTCTTCATCGATGACGAAGTGCTTGCAAAGAGATACAAGAGGATTCTTTGAGAGTTTTATCTAGAAAGAAAGAAAATCGATGGATTGGATTGCTAAATTGAATACCGAAGTTACATTTTTTTCTTTATTATGCTCTAGGTCATTAATAATAAAGGCAATGTTATCTGTGCAGTTTACAGAAGTTTTTTATTCAAACCATGTAAATGCTAATCGAGATTGCATTGTATAGGAAAATGTATGTACTTCCTTTGCTACATCTTATTTTGTTATTTCCTTAAGCTTTACTATTTTGTATTCATTAGTAATAATGCAGTATGTGATTTCTGTGAAAATATGTGAACTAGTGGAGAAATAATTTTAATTCTTTTGCTGAGGCAATATGCTGTCATTAAATATACTTTACTGCATTTACATTAATCTATAGATTTATGTAAGCATGTACCAATAATGACATATAAATACATGAGTTTTGTACTTTCAAAAATCATTACTGGGCAAACCTTACATACTTGCATGCATGTGACTCTTCTTCAATAATAAACAAGGCATTAAAGCGAAAGGGATATAATCATTCTTAATACCTCAAGAATAATTATTCAACATTCCAGCAAATATCTTTCCTCAAATTTCCCAATTAAAACTGCAGTCTTCGGTAAATCACTTCTAAACTATTACAAACGTAAACAAAAATTACCTAACCTGAAATAATCACAACAAAAAGCCACATCAACTATTGCAAATGATTAAAAAAATCTCTCATCTGCCAATTTCCTTCGAAATTCTTCAGCATTCGTCTCGAATAACCTACCGTGTGAAAGACAGCAACTTTTTGCGCCGACAATGCAGCGATTGGTGCGCCGTTTAGTGGACATTCCAGGCAACTCGTTCTCGCGCTCGTTATTTCGTCCGTTTCCATGAAACATGAAAGTTCGGCGTCGTTTCTTTCCGAACGCAGGCGTCGATGTTAATTTACGCGCGTCACGACTCCGCCCCGCACCGCTCGAAAATCTAAACCGGTTTACGCGTGCGCGTGTCACGCGTTTCAGCTTTGCACCTTATATAACACGCGTCTGCGTGTTTTGCATCGGCGAATTTGCATGGCCGTTCGGTGAATACAGAGTGATACTTTTATCCGTTTTCTATCGTGCACAAGACGGCTGTTGCACAACAGGCGTCGAGCTGACAAAAGATCAGCAAGATATTCCCCGCGAAAAGATATTCGCGAGACCGAATTCCTGCGGTCAATTTCACGTCGAGCGCCGTCCTGCTGGCCTCGCGTGATTTACATGCAGATTCGTTCGATTCGAACGACCGGCCTTCGTCGTTAATCGTTGGCAATAAACGACGTTCGGTGTTACCTAACCTGTCAATTCCATTCCGATTCGACAATGATTGTATTGCTAATGTAGACAAGAGGATTTTTATGGTTACAAAGTGAATCAAGACAAGGATTTTCATGGACTTGAACGGATTACTATGAATTACATGTGAATTATCATACTGCAATTAGGTTATCGTGGATTTTGTCAGAAAAGGTATCGTACGTTAAATACTATTATTTGTACATGATAGACACACGATCGCACACAGTCAATTCAATTTTAACGTTTATAGAATTATAGGTTATGTTTGAATATGTTATTCAAATTTTTAAACTTCAACTATCAATGTACAAAGAATTCCTCGCCGTTCTAAGCAATTAATGAATTCACAGAATAATAAACCCAGTCTGTATCTCGTAATCAACTGCATCAACTCTATCGCCGTAAATGAGACATTAACGTTACGTTCATCAGCAGTAACACTCATCTCACCCGTAAAAGTCATAATCACGATCTCGTTCATTACGAAATTTCATCTTATGCCTAATTTAACTTTCATTCAGGCTAATTTTCTAATCACCGTACAACATCATTAATTATTCTTGAGTCGTACGAATTTACATATCTCGCGATTTCCTTAATTTCTCGACGCACGTGGCTGTGTAACAATGCCTTAGAATCTTCATTCTCGTGTTGGTAATTCGCCTCGTAAATTTACAACGCCGTCACGAGGCAACTGTGAGCGTTCGTAATATTTGCGGGCACGCATACCGCTCGCCTGGGGAACACCATAATGGAATGCCCATTAGTTCTGGATAAGTGGGTTAATTGTGCATGGGTTTCGAGGTGTACGCCGTCGACGATGCGTAAAAATCGCCTTTACGCCTGCTGGCTACCGAAAGGGAAAGGTGTCGGGCGTGTATGAGACGCACGGGCTAACTTGCATTCTAAGGGGGGCCGTGTATCTGGATAAGATTAGGCGTTATCACGGAACACCTAATTAACAACCTGTCGAACGCCCATTGAAGGTTGACCAGGAACTGAATATTTTTCTTCTCGAGTCATTGGTGTTGGGTGATGCTAACAATTAGTATCAACGAATCAATGAACTTGAAATTGTTTTCATTGAACAATATTAAATCTCTGTTTCTCTATTTCAAATGCCAGTTAAGATAGAAAATGTTTATCAGTAAATTTTATGCTTTCTTGCCTTTTGAAAAAGTGACAAGGTAGACTAAATGCAAAGCAACGAAATGGAAGGTAGAGTGATAGAGTAATCAAAGAGTGTATTGAAGATTAATTTGCAAGTGACCTTGAGCGTGCAATTCATTTCGAACTGCCTGTAGAAACTAATACGTACTCTACATGTTATCGCTATTGAAGTAAACATGAACTCTAAATCACACCGTCTTAATTGTAGAAAAACTGGACCACTGTAAAAAGACAATCACCCAGCATCAATATTTGTTTTTCTACGATTACTACGCGGAAGTCGTCGAAACTTTTTGCCTCGCGCTAAATAATCATCAAGACGTTTCTGCGTTATTAGACAAATCACGGTAACTAACATCAACCATTTCGAAACGTTCTAACATCGTGTATCTCGAACTGTTACGACACCCGAGGAAAAGGAATCGCCGGTGAGAAAGAAGAGCCGGCGTATCGAGATATGATTCATCTGGTATAATTAATTACTATGACTTATGGCGGAGGCCCGAGGATGAATAAAAGACCACGTGCAGTGAAAATTGAGGAGGAAATGAGAGGTACCTAGGGGAAAGCGGACTCTGTGATTAAGACTGAACACTGATACGTGTGACGGATACGCGAATATTATAGCCAAGTGGAAATGCTGTTTCTAGCTTGACGTTAATGAGCATATCCTGTTCCATCCAGCACTCTTCTTCCTTTATGATCGTCGCTCTAAGTAGGAGTATAAATAATTACCCCTATTGGTGTAAACAAAACTATATCGACATGCTTAAACTAAAATCGGAACAGTATTAGAAAATTAGAAATTTTCATTAGAAAAATATAAAACAAAAATAATTATTTCTGCTAATACAAATGGAAGTAAATTAACGAGCAAAAAAGTTTGAAAAGTTTGAAGTTACAAAATAGAATGCTAACTTATTATTTAGTTCCGGTGTACTTGTTATACCTTTCTGGCAAAAACTAGACAGTTTGTCCCTGCTGAAATTTAGCAATTTCTAAACGGAAATTCCAGATAAGATTACACTAGATAAGACAAAATCTACAAATGTTTTTACGTGTCGTTTTCTCTTTTTCTCGGAAATGTTCGAACATTTCAATCGAAGGGAATTTGTTCGTATAACAGATTTCCGTACAGCTATATCCGGCTTAAAACTTCACCTCCAACAACAGGTTCACCAATGTAAATTTCCTGCGGATGACATTCGTTTTTCACTCTTTCATCAGAAGTGTCAAGCAAATTATGTATAATCTTGAACATTAAACAGGCGATTAAATTTATTCAAATTAACTTCGTAACTAGATGCAAAGTGCGAACTGTAAGAAGCGATTATGGTCTTTGAATAACTAAATACCCGCACCTGATGGACCACGCGTATCGTTCTACCAATATGATCAAGCCATAAGCGGAAACGAGGAAAAAGTGATCTACAGTTACGCCTTTTGACAGATTCGAGAAGAAGCCCACGCAGGATTTGTCTTTAATTCGACCTAGCATATCTTTATCTTAATTGATCATCCGTTTCGCAAAACCACCTCACCTTGCCCACGCATCCAAGGTCGAGTATTTTTAATTTTTCCGCAAAAATCTGCGAACGTGGAACGTCTCTGTGATTTACGAAATATGTTAATAATTCGAGGAAGTTAGGTATAACTGTTTCTCGTTAAAATCTATTCCAGCGTCTGATGTCAGCCATAAACACGCTCTCCTCCCCTAATTAATAACTAACGGAGGATTCTCTACCTGAATTATTCATAACACTAACTCCCACAGTTTTTTCTTTTTAAATAAATCAGAATAGATAAATCAACTAATAAACTCACTCTAAAAAAAAAATTAAACATTGATTTTCTTTAATTCTGAATTAAAAAATTAAGAAAAATCAATGGAATTTTATCTGTTACACAAAAGGACATATTAAAAAAGATACAATTGAAGAATCGTAATATTTCCAATCCATTAAACAAGAATACCTGCTGAAACGAGCAACGCTGAAGACGCGATGTCGTCAGGAACGCGTCCTCTGACGACGAGAACCTTATCACGCATTATCCATTGTTGCTTATGCGCATACTCGAGGCGAGGGCCGCGAAAAGAATCGATCCGGCGGCTCGATCTTCCGGAACGCGAAAAAACAGGGCCGTCCGTAACGCACGATCAATATTCATAAAGACGCGTTCGCGAACAACAAGGGCGGGGGTCGGCGCGCAGGAGGGGAGGGGACAGAGAGAGAGAGAGAGAGAGAGAGAGAGAGAGTCCAATTAAGGCACCAGGAAGGAGATTTCTCTTAGCGGAGAGTTAGCGCGAACCTAGCATACGCGTGTAAACGGCGTCCTCTACGTATGTATTTAGATCGTGCCGAGCCTAACCTAGGCCCCCAGTCCAGATTTATTATCCCGCGGGACGTAGGCAGATCGCCCACCACTACCACCAGACCGGCTTCCCACGCATCCCTCATTCGCCGATACCTACTTAGTCCCATCGGAGGTTGCTTTGCTTTGCCTTGGCGTGCCTCGACACGGAGAGATCGGCCCGTTCTAGCATTAAAACGCCGCGGCGTGGCGTCGCGATTTTGCGACTCTGTTAACGCACCGCGCATGCGTCGTTCTCGTAACATGGAGGAAAGTGTATCGAACGGAATGCTCGGTGATTGAGAATGTCACACGTGAGATTGATTTCCTAAGAATTTTTTCTGGTACTATTATGCTTATTCGTAAATGTACATACACACTTGGTTAACGGAAGAACATTCTCGATGAAGATCTGTTTACTGAATTGCAACTGGAATTCGAAGAAGTTTAAGTGAGGTTAGAAACAGATTGCGCTTTTTTGATTAAAAATAGTATTTAAGAAGTGACAATTGAAATTGAAGATGTAGTGTACTTTATTAAGATCAATATTTACGAGTATTTTTTGTGTACGTTATTTTCGACGAAATAGCTTACACTTGCTTTTTTACGGTATTCTACGAAGTTCTTATGTATCCAGACTGCGCATTCCTCTGCGCACGTGGATAAAGGTATTGGAACGATGTTAATATTCTAGTAACTATTTTAATTAATACATTTCTTAGTAAACGCGTGGATTAAATTTCACTCGTTAAAACAGGAAAGTGTATTTACGTGTTTAGTTTTATTTCGAATTCCGTACAGTGTAGGCTAGAGGCAGTCTCGTCGCCATAATTTTTTCTTACTTCACGGAACTCGCATTACCCCCAGACGTATGTATGTACGTATATACACGGCATGCTAGATACGCCCGGTAGGAAGAGACATGTATAACAGAGTGACCGATCGAAAAGCGGCGCTAACTCAGCAGGTTAACCCACACGATCGGCCGATAGCGTCATCTTCTTATATCCTCGATGACGTCACGCGACAATCTCCGCAGGAGGTTAAGGACCTCGAAATCGGTCTCAAAGATCCTATATCTGGAGATGC
>NW_017100385.1:1889851-1893963 GCF_001263275.1 Habropoda laboriosa | reverse complement strand
CGAAAGATATTTGTCGCAAATTTTATAGCCTAACCTTAAAAGTGAATTTTTACTAGAATTTTACATCTCTTTACTTTTTAATTCGAAAGTAAGTGTTTGACATATTTATGGTGTGATAATTTAACAACAAATAACGGTTTTTCGATGATTGTAAATTTAATTTTACTGAAGAGGAAAGTGGGTATATTAAAGTTGAGTAAGTTACGGTGGTAATTTTGAAAATGTTTTCTCTTGTACGCTTATAAAGTAAATATAAAATACGGTGGCGACCTTACGGAAATAATCACCGATCAACGAGCTTCCTGAAATGATCCATCATACGTGATTATAATAATTACGTGTCACCCTTCGTAAACAACCCCGTCATCTTTTCATGTATCGGCGTGTCGATGAACGGCGTCGCCGTTTCGCTAGCCACTCGATCACATGCCGTACAATGTTGCAAGGGAAAATAACAGGGGAAAAATTCGCTTCGGTCGCGACCACCTCACAGAAATAATGATACGTAATACGAGCATTAACTGTTACTTTCATTAAGCAATTTTATCATTTTCTGATTTCGTAACGTCATACATAACCTCTTAATCTGAATAATCTTTCCATGATGTAATTTTAAAATGCATCAAATTCCATGCATTAAAGACATTAAGTTATAATGGAATGCATCGTTACGTGCATACTTTCATAAATAACACATACCATTAATTCCAATTCGATTTCAAATATTTCATCGTTTATTATTACTTACCACTTTAATCTTCCTAAAACACGACGCATCTCGTGATCCTATCGCAGTGTGTCTACAGCAACATCCATTGCCAACTGTGCAAATCAAAATTCTAAAAATCCCTATACCATGAAAATTCAACAATGGAACGTCATTGTATCTATCGAAAATTATTACGGACAAAATTTCTCCGAATGAAATGAAACGTTATTTATTACCACTGATCCACCAGAAAATACTAGATCTCCCCGAACGGTTAGCAATCTATTAACTACCTCCAACAGCGCGCCACCTAGTACGCCATGAAGTTACATAAGAATAACCCCAGAGCGATGTCCCAATCGAATCTTCCACGATCCGTTCGGCGAACTTTCCCAGACCAATTAACCGTTCCGGGCGGGTAATGTATTCGCGGAAAAATGTCCGGGGCGACGAAGCCAGCGGCAGCAGCAGGAGCACGACGCGTCGAGTTCAACTTATCGAGAGGAATCGTGTGGCGCTCCGCCGCTCCAGGGATATAAATGCTACGTTACAAGCCGAAGAGGACGCGATAAAAATTCATTACAAGCGCAAAGAGGCTCGCGCGAGCAAGCGATTTACGCCTACGGCGATGCGCGCCCAACGGCCGTCTTCGCCGGCAATAATTAGCGCGTGTGACGGAACGATCCGTCATCATTGATAATTATGACGATTATGCGCGGCCAGTGCATCGCGTGCGTTAATGCGACCTGCCGCCGTCTGATTGGTGCGCACGTCGAACTTAATTGCGCTAACCTACGAAACGTCGATTAACGATCGCAATAACCGGGCGCCACGACAACCGCCTTAAATCAAGCCGACCGGCCACAGAGAACACACGGACAACCACCGACCGATGATAAGCCGGTGTGCACGTTCCTTTATCTCCGTCCAACGCTCTGTCTCTCTACTCTTACGTTCGACGTTCTATAGGGTGATTCACCTGACTGGACTTACTTATACACTACTTATCGACCGGGAAGATGTGTGAAGTAAAAGTTGTACGATTTTAAGGTGAACATGTGTTGTAGTGATTCTTTTTTTGCCGCGTGTTATTTACGCACCGTGTTCCGCGAGTTACTTCAAATTTTTAAACGGAATATTACTGCATTTTTTTTTATAAGAATTGGAGGAGTGTTGATATTAACACGACCACGACCATGAGACCGACCACGAGATAATTCGAAAGCATTTTTTTGCAAAAAAACAATTCAAATTAAAGTCATAATATAAAAATTAACATGTGTTTGTTTAATTCTATACAATAAATTGAAAAAAAAAAAAAAATGTTGGCGTTTAGAACAGATTTCTTCCAAAATAGGCTTGGCAGAC
Organism: Habropoda laboriosa; assembly: GCF_001263275.1. Lineage (NCBI taxonomy): Eukaryota > Metazoa > Arthropoda > Insecta > Hymenoptera > Apidae > Habropoda > Habropoda laboriosa. The sequence goes on along the minus strand of NW_017100385.1, from coordinate 1,891,886 downwards.
AACGTGTTAAATGAAAAAGTAAAACATTTTATTTACTCCACGATGTCTTAACACTTCTTTTACTCGGTATTTTATGCTGTTCGAATTTTTATGAAAAATATAGATTACTTTCGAATGAACACTGTGACAAAAAAATAGGTAACCTAACCTAACCTAATTATTCCACAGTGTTTCAATACATTTTGTACTTGATATTTTATACTCGTGTTTTTATAAAAAAATATAGATCATTTCATCTTTAAAACTCAACACGTGAACAATGCAAAAAAAAAAATAGATAATCTAACCTAATTATTCCACAATGTTTCAATACTTTTTTCACTTAATATTTTGTGCTCGTATTTTTATAAAAAAAAAAAAGATTGTCATCTTTAAAATTTGACAATGTGGACAATGCAAAAAAAAGGAAGTAGGTAACCTAACCTAATTATTCCACAATGTTTCAATACTTTTTTCACTTAATATTTTGTGCTCGTATTTTTATAAAAAAAAAAAAAAGATTGTCATCTTTAAAATTTGACAATGTGAACAATGCAAGAAAAAAAAAAAACAAATCTTTGTATTACCGTATTCTTCTCGTTAATTATGAATCACCCTGTATGTATATTCAGCATCTCACCGTATCCAGGGGACGGACTAGATTATTTAACCATAGCCCTGATTTGATATACAAGTAATAAAGATTTAATAGCGGCCTATTTGTATAGCTTATTATTCGGCGAATGTATGCAACGCCGATAGATATTTCATAGGCGCGGTTTTATGTTATACACACGCGGTTTCCACCGGCGTTGCACACCTTTTATCAACAGGAGCAACTATGTTTTATCCAAGGATCGAAGACGAGCAGGGCGTTTCCGTTCACCGTGTTTATGGCTTGTCATTAAATAATAATTGCCGTCGACTCGTCGAAGATAACGTATTATATCCGCGGTACTGAATACGTTAGCGCCATTAATACCGGATACTTTCGACCGCTTCCCTCATTTTTTTTTTTTCTTCTCCCCTCTTCGATCATTTCCTCTTGTTTGCTTTTCTATTTAACTTTTTCACCGATCGCTAGTCGTTATATTCTCCTACGTATTAAACGCTCGGTCGGCTTAACTAATTCGCGCCGTACGTGCCTCGAATCGTTCGATTTCAATGAAAGCGAATCTTTCATTATCTCTTAAAGTACCCTCGTTTTATATCTTTCCCATTCTGTCGCAGATCGAATTAATTCCCCCGGGGACCATTCCGCGGTTCAGATAACCGTTTAAGTTTCCATTAAAAATGATATTTCGCGTGCTTCGTAGAGAATGGTAATGTTCGTATAATGGTACCGCGTAGAATTTGCTTTTCTTCTCTTCTAAAGTTATTTCTGAATAATTGGAGTGTTTAATTGTACTTTTATTTTATTTAATTAAACATCACTTCGGTTAGATTGCACAAAGAGCTGACGATGTTTCCTTTTCTTCGTGAAATTACAATGGGAAAAAAATTCTGAAGTAGAAAGTATCTAGGATACTCTTCAGTTACTATTTCTTTCTTTTTCAAGCATTTTCGAACGACGTTATATCAAGCTTCTAATTTTATTCCGACACCAGAAACTCACTTAAAAATACAAGTTGCATTTATATAACGTCTATTATATTGCACATACCGAACTGTAATTATAACATGTCAAAAGATATTGATTACAGAACTAGGAAGGTTAATATTAAATATTCATATATGTGCTTCCATGCACAAGCGGAGTAGCAAAAGGAGTACCCTTCGCGAAATTACACACATTACGAACTCATCAAAAAGAAATTACCATCTTCGCACGTTGCATAACCTCAAAACCGAACGGGGTAGAAGTAGCTTATATTGAATTCTTACGACACTTTTGACGCTTCAGAATCACACGCTGCAATTTATTATGCAACTGTGCACTGCCAGAAACAAAAAACGAATTGACCACTTTCACCGGCTGAATATACGCGCGGCAAATTAACATGTTAAATTAACCTCTCTATCAAGGAAAGTAGGTTAACTTATCGTTTACGACTCG
>NW_017100385.1:1888766-1889651 GCF_001263275.1 Habropoda laboriosa | reverse complement strand
ATAGCAAAAAGAAAAATAGAGGACAAGTATATGAAATAATAATAATGAAAGTAATAAAACAAAAAATAACGAATGGTCTATCGATTTCCACGAACCATACTCTTCGAGAACGTGACACCCGGCGTTAATCTGGTTATGGAGATGGCGCATTTGCACACGCGATTCGCGGCAGATCAGCGCGGGGTCGTCGTCAGGAATTTTATAGGGCATTAATTGCAGTCGACTCGCGATTTATAGAGGCGGACTCATCAATTAGAGAAATTTGCATAGACGTTTTAATTAGCGTTACCATGCCACCGGAGGGCCACGGCCGCCTTCCGTCTCCCCTTTAACACCATCTTTCATCCCTTTATCCTGCTTCGAATCGCGTCGTTTACACGTTCGTTCGTTCGTCCGGTATTTCATCCGTATGAGTTAGCATACGTGCACGGGTCTCTCGTTCTCCAACCCCCTTATAACCGCAATTCTTTTCGTTTACGAGCAAAAGAATCACGCGTTCGGTTAAACGCAAATATTGATCGTCGAATATAAATTAGTAATTGAATTTCAACGTATGAGTATCCGCGGGAGGCGAGAGGGATCGGTAATTGTCAAGTCACTGTGGGTGATACGCAAGAGATGTATGACAGGTGCAAACGGGTTGCAAATTTGAAGAATTTGATAAAAACAAAAAATACTGTAATTTTTTCTTCTTTTTGCAACTCCCTTTTTTCCCCGCTTGTTACTACTATGCGTAACACAGTTTCGCACTACATAACGCTGCCAATATTCTAGACACCTAACTACCATACACCACAGTACAGTAAATTCTCCACAAGTGTCAGTCCGCAAGGAATCTAAACCTGACACTTGTAGAGTCAGGGACTACGTTTTCGAGCCTCGCGC
>NW_017100385.1:1881017-1888629 GCF_001263275.1 Habropoda laboriosa | reverse complement strand
CAGACGCCCTGTATTACATTCCATAGAGTCGGCCTACCGTTTGACTGCCAGTTGGAGAATTGGCCTGCCGTTTGACTGACACTTGTGGAATCGGCCCTACAATTTTTTTGTTTTTTACGTGGAGGTAGGCCTACATTAAATTAATTACTCAATAAGTATTAATAAGTAAATGTTGTTCAAATTATATCGTGTTTGATATCATTTTCATCAGAAAAATCTCACCATGTTAAAAAAAATTCCAGATGAAAAAAAGTAAAATTAAAGAAATTATATTTTTCTATTATGATTTGTCGAGCCGTGTAATCTCGTAAAGGAAACCGACTGGTGTAGCGTTACACGCTTGACTGACAGCGAGCAAGATAACATAGGCGCAGCAATGACGCAGACCTAGGCGTAGGACCATCTATACTGACACTTGTAGAATCCAAACTGACTGACACTTGTAGAGAATTTACTGTATTATGCAAGGGTTACCAAGATATGAATACGTAACTTCCAACTAACGTCACGTTGCAAAGGGTTAAATTATCAGACTCCCACAAAAATCCCTATTACAAGCACAATTTACGAGGGCACGTTTCGCATAACCTTTCCCTTTTCGCCGTATCTCTCCGTTCCATAACGAGCGAACTTCGATCGAATTATCCGGGCGACAAAACGGCGCTTTCACCCGATCGATTCGAGCAACGCGTGGAACCGGCTCGAATTGCAAAACGGCGCGGTGGCCAGCGTGGCGAAAGACTTTTTTAAAAAAGGTTAACGGCACGCGGCGCGTGTGGGATGTGTTTCTTTTCGTTTCGGGCCCCCGATCGATCCGGGGGATACCCGCGCGCTACCCCGTTTGATCGTAACGACCGCCTTTTCTCCGTTCGAAAAAATATCCCGGACCCAAGAGAGACCAACGAAACCGTTTTCTCGTTTTTATCGATCGTCCAACGTACGAATTATCCGCGTGCTTGTGCGACACTATCTCGAGCCGGTATTTGCCGCAGCTGCGAGCCGAAAGATTATGACTGGCCGTAGCTGCCGGAATTATTGCTTCCGATACGCGCCAGTCATTCTCACCTATACTCTTATCTCGCGAATAATGTTTAAAGAGGATAATTAACGTGAACAGAGTGTTAATTGGAATGAAGTTGAATCGAGCGTGGTTCGAGAATGATGGTACCGTATGAGGGTGTTTGTAAAAATGTTTCTATTTAGCCGAAGTTGGATAGTTGTGAAGTTTTGTGAAGCTTGTTGTGGTATGTTTGCAAGCAGATGCAAATAAACTTAGGTTCGAGTGTTTTTGTATATGTGTACTGCTTATGGAGATACTTGATGTTGATTGTTTGAATTTTTTAAAAATTTTTTATTTTATATCAAATTCTTACAGTAGATAGTGTTCTTTATTGGACTTTTGGGAAATTGTAGTTACCACCCTTTGCTTTCTGATGTTGAGTACTGTCTGCCTTATTCAACGCACCTGGAACAGAAATGAAATAAAACATCATTAGCAAATTGTGCAAATAATACTAATTTTCTAATAAAGTACGATGTACAAAGTGGGTCTAAGATGTGCCTATTTAAATGTACAATATCTCTGATACGTTTAATTGTTTTCGATGTTTTATTAAATCGACCTCTTTGAGAAAATTTCACCGGGGATTCGCCGCAGAAAAAAATCCAAGAAAAATCAACGATCTCACTCTCGAACCTCTGACTCGTTTCCCAAATAATCGTCAAAGCAGAAGCACGCGAAATACCAGCGACATTAGATCACGGCCACGTCGAGGTCCTGACTCCTTATTTTTTTCCCTCGAGTCGACTATGCTAATTCGAAGTTTCAATATGGCATTAAATCACGCCTGTGGAGAGTTTCGCGAACACAACAACGACCAATCCTCCGACCAGCTCACGAAAAGCGAAAAGGCGAGCTCGGGGGAAGATAACGTTTCTCCTCGCTCCTAACAGCCTGCTAGGTCCCATGGGTCGATGCTTTCCTTTTCTCTAAAGCGAATTCCTCGAATTAGAGGGTAACGCGAGCACGGGATACGTAGCTTTTAAGGGAACCAGTCTCGCGCGTATCTCACGCCTTCGCACTCCTACGAATTTCGTCCATTATGGCGAAAAGAGAGTTTTTTGGACAATTAGCCACGTCCCTGGATTAATCTTTCGACCATTTTCAACCAGGGCTGCACACTTTGTCTCCGGTATCCAGCTCCGCCATCTAATGGCTCGTGATAGAGGAGAAAGAAGGAGAGATCGGCGTTCTTTCTCTGGCCTGTATGCTGGCCAACCGCTGGAGAAGATCCTCTTCCGAGCGAAATGTCAAGAAGGAGGCGGTTAATTCTCAGCATTTACCCAGCCGGCAGTCTGACCCAACTATTCATTAGACGGCAGTGCAGCCTGTGTTCCCGTAGCGTCCCGTTCCTCCTCCTCTTCTTCTTCTTCGTCTTCTTCTTCTCCTTCCTCTCCTCCTCCTTCGTCTTCGTCTTCGGGACGACTCGAGACGAGAGAAAAGTTGCACCAGAACGAAGGATAAAAGAAGACGGGTAGAGAGAGTTGTGCAACCAGGTTCAAGATTCACTTAGTATTCTCCAGCTGTGAGACTTCTAGAGAAGTCTGGACTCCGTGAACAAAGTTGAAACATTCCAGTGGATATTGGAAAACCTGGAATACGCTCCCTTGACGTTCTATGAATTAATTAGCGAACTCGACTCGCCATAGCCGGTAATAAATTTGTCGAGATAACGTTACTCTTTAAGCGAGGTTAACGTTTATAGCTACAGGTGCTATTACCGAGGCTGGCGAGGTTATAGAAGAAGTTTTATCAAGACAGAGACGAGGACTTCTCTCTAAGTGGCCGAAAACAGGATCAGCGTTTGGTATTTGGTGGAGTTGAGTAGCTTTACAGTCTCTCATTAGAGAATTGGTGTAGATAACGTTGATGATCATTTTGCTAACAGAGGTTCGACTGGCTGGTTTATCGTTACAGTCGCGTGTAAAAGCTGGTGTCGTTAGGCGTTCTTCTTATTAGTGTCCTATTTGTATGTCCTAGATATGGTATTAGAATAATTTATGGGAGAAGTCTAATAGCACGTGTTTCTGGCGTGTGTAAATATTTTCGTAGACTTGTTGGAATTTTTATTAGAATGGATACAGTTTTTTCCTGGTAACACAAAGATGCGGTTGGAATTCGAATTTTTATATACCAAAACATAGAAATAAGTGTAACGTAAAGAGGATAAAAATGTAAGATACAAAGTACACTGTTTAATAATTGATAATATTTATGATTAATAGTTCGAATGATATGGTAGTCATAAACATTTCACCGCGATGCAAACTTTAATATGAAAGTTTTGTATCCTGTAAACTTAGATAATAATCTCACCAGTGAAATTCCTACTTCTCAGTACTCTACCCAGTCTCACAATGTTAACATCTAACATGCACGACAATTTCCACTTGACAGCAAACTTTCAACAGTACCAACGCACGAAACCGCTCTCCCGTTTTCACCGAGACCAGGTGCTTGTCATCGGACTTCCTTACAACGTTCCTCTATTCCATTTTTAGTCGCTTTTCCGCGCGTATCTCTTTCATCTGGCAAACCATTGTCGGCCCACGTGAGTGCATTCGTTCGCACGCAACTCGCGACCGCAGGAAAAGAAAACTGGGGGAGCCGGAGAGGATCGAGAGAAGGATGCTAGTCAACTTTCACTTCTCCGGCGCCAATCGACACCATGTAGTACGTACACACTCATCATCGCTTAACTCCTCGATAATCAGCGTATCTCGCTTACGTAACTTCCGTCGAATTCTTCGCGTTTTTCCATGGGATTTCCCGTTCTCCGTTCGATATCAGAAAATTATGCACCTGCATTAAGCAGTCGATAATACAAACGCGTATACAGCGTGGGTAGTTCAATGCGAAACGTTCGACGGTGTTCTCACGCGTACCGCTGCTCGCGTCATCGCTCGGTCACTCGTTCTTTCGCCTATTCAATTAAGCGCATGCGCCGGCCGTTGCAAGGGCCTGCCACGCTTCTTACTTCACTTGTAACGTTGATTTGATTGACCGTGGACGTACATGGTATCTCATAATAAGCGAAGCTCACTTCAAGGTTAGATTCGACACTTGAGAATAATTAAAAATGTTCGTGTCAGTACGAAATATTGTTTCCGTATATAGAATGTCTTGCGTTGAAGTAATTCTTTCGACACAAGAATCGTACTGTTCTTGTTTAACTGTATCATTTCAGTTCGTTCTCTGGATAAGTGCATTATATTAAAAGTGCATCTGATATATTATAGAAAGGGTTGTGTAAATAATGATAAAAACTACCTTCGTCGTTAACCTTTTAACTGAATAACACTTTTAGGTTAGGTTGTCGCTCGAGTAACCAATATTAACCCTTAAGAGCTATCGTCAAAGGAAATCACGTTAATGTTATCATGGGTGAAATATTACCCCAAGCTAACCTTTTTTGTTATGTTTACAACAAAGTACATGGGAGAATTGATCTATTTTATGATAACGTTGTTACTCGTTGCATTTAAACATAAAACATTTCTTACTTAAAATTAGTATTATACTGTAATTACAAACTTAAGAGGAAATTTCTCTTGGAAAAACGTTCTCAGTTAAAAACGTCAAATAGAATAAACAAATCTATTACTAAATCCGTGTCCCCTCTCTCTGTCTTCCTTCCAAACGAAAGCATCGGTGAACCCGAACGGTGAACTAAAATTCCTGCGGCTCAGGATCGAGGATCGTGAGAAGCAGTTACGACACCCGACGGCTCGAAGACAAGTGGACCAGTTCGTTCGTCAGGGGGGAAGTTGGAGTTCAGCCGGAATTATTGCCACACTCGGCGGCTTGTCACGAAGAAAGAGGATAATGCTGAGAGTGTTTCGCGATGGAAAATAATCCACGGCATTTTCTGGCCCGGTTTCCTGCGAATCTATCGTCGTCATTGTGACGATAACGACGACGATAGAGCGATATATCGGCGGAAAACGTTGCCGTGATCTACTACATGTTTGACGAGTACAGCACACAGTTCGCCGATAGAGGCGAATTTCTCACGTTTCGGGAATAATTGAACACGGCTGGAGTGACGTAATTTCGCCGGTTACCCGATTTGCATTCACCTACACAATCGAGGGCTACGGGTGCCGTTAACGAGACACCTAATTAATAACAGAGTGTACACGGAAGCGAACGTTTCGAGCAACAAGTGTCTCTCTGTTTCCGAGAGCCTGTCTTTTATTACCATTAACCTGGTCCAAAGGTTCCCTAGGCGAAAGGGAACCACCGGAAGTCCTCTTCCTTTCGTGATTGCGATGGCTGCTACTACTTCTTTGTCTCGTTCATAGTAATTATGTTTTGAAATTGGTTTTTTCTTTTTAGTATTGGAAAGAATTATTAGGAACAATCTTTGCTTAATGGAACTGAGTAAGATTATTTTGTGTTACGTATAAAAAATGTGGCTAAAGGAATGACTTTTAAATGTTGATATTTTATTATTGCTGTTATTATAACCCGTTGGAACATATGTAGAAGATACGATCTCTTTGAAAATCTAACTTTAACGTGTCAGTGTAATATTGGAGAATATTAGATTCTAGATGGATTCGAAATCGTAGGCAGATCGAATGACTGGGAATCTATTTTTAGAAATCTTACACGCTACCGTCTGCTACCGTTAAAAGAAAAATGCCTACGTCGCGTTCACGGCAGAGGTGCGAACGTCCCCACTCCGACATTTTTTCCATTCACCAGCAATTGTAAGTCGGCGTTTCACGCGTATGCCTCGTTTCGAGGCCTGCAATTTGGTGATTCGAATGGATGGGGGGAGTAAGATCACAATCGCCTCGCGCTGATTTATATCTGGTTCAATCGGTGGAACGGAAAAATGCAAAGTATTTTCTCGCCTCGAGAGGCGTGGCAGAGCAAATGCTACGAAATACTGCGTATAAAGTATCGAATTTTTACAGGAACGAGCAGAGGACGTCTTGAAGAATATAAAATAAACGTCAGAATAAAATATGCCTTAAAATGTTTGACTAATTAGAAATTACACCGTGCTGGGCGAAATGTATTCTAACCACGTCGCATTTTACTATAATTAACAGGTCAGCAACGGTGACTTTGTGTTTTTTGCAGGGGAAAATTTCAGCATACCAGTTTGAATTCGAAAGAATTCGTCTGCGTTATAAATGTTTTTTGCGGTCGTTTACAATATAGAACTAATGGTTAATAAGAATCTCTAGTTTACTCGCGGTTATCTATAATTACTTTGTGTTGTTCACTGTTTTTGACCTGTGCATTGAGCAAGGTTTAGCGATTGGAATGTTAATGGCACCTGCTGGTGGTCCCGGCTCACTTTCATTCGATTTTATGCATCCGCGTGAAAGAGCGGTCGCTGGGAAAATTAAAGTAGACTCGTTTTATCTACTTTATGAATCAGCTGCCCCTGAAATATCCTTTCGTGGAAAAATATCGTCCTATGACTTCTTCAAATTCTTCTCATTACACTTGCTCAAAAACAGCGCCCATTTAATAAAAGCTAAATATTTCAACACCAATTAACAAGAAAAATAATTTCAACTGTATAACTTGAGACACATATACGCATTGTACAATTAGTCAACAATATAAAATAGAGAAAAAAAAAAATACGTTTAACACGTCCTGACACAGTTCAACAAAACTTCCCAAACAATTTCAGTTTGACTGAAGTTAATTTGAGGTTAGGTTTGATTCAATTGAACCAATCAAACCAATCTGTCGACATTCTTATTAACCAATTAACCTAACCTCGCTGAAACTGAAATTAAATTAACGAATCACTGGTACACTCTGCCGTAACAAGCATGATTAATACTCGTCACAATCCATTTGCCACCGCAGTCTACTTCATTCCGTGTCCCCCGGCCCCGTGACCCTTGTGTATCAGCGTGGCATCTTAACACGCGGCTATTACACGCACGCAAAAGCGCGCGTGTACGGAGAGATCGATGCGTGCATGCCTGCATCACGGTCCAGCCCGGTTAGAATGCGACATTGAACCAAGGCCACCGTAGACCGCACACCGGCGAGAGCGTCTATGCGCACACATCGACGCGATGTCGAGTGCGCACGCGCAAGCGCGCCTGATCAACGGAACCAGCATGAAGAGTGCGTGCACGCAGCTAAGTAAACACGACCGTCGCGCAGTGTTTCGCGTAGTTTTTTTTTTTTTTTTTTTTTTTTTTTTTTTGAAGAGAATTCTCATATGCATTGATCGGCAGATAAAAAAAAATTGCAGTGATCTATATTTTTTATCGAATAAAACCTTTTTTATGAATTTTCACTAACGCAAATTATTAACAACTGATTACTGATTGTTCATCAGTTTCGCGGAAATACCTGGATGGCCAGGCCGTCATGTTACATCATGAAACGTCTTGTCACTCTTTGTCACGTCTTGTAACGAAGAAATTAAATTAGCTGTTAAACGAATAGATGAAGTTAAAGGCCGAATTAAATTTCTAATAAATTCAATTAAAACCACAAAATTTATTAAAAATCCAGGAGTATTTTTAGGAACAAGATGACTAAATACTATAATTGGTTTATTTG
>NW_017100385.1:1879661-1880924 GCF_001263275.1 Habropoda laboriosa | reverse complement strand
TTTGATATTTATTAGAAACCAATAACTTAAATTCACTCCTGTGTTTTATTATCTTACAAAAACGATTTTAAGGATCGTGTGCGTAATTGTGTTCGGAAGGTAGAGAAAAAAATTTTGGAATTACTTATCTTAAACTAAATGCTAAATATAAACATGTTTTCTATCTTAACAACCTTCGTAATCATTTTCTCTAGTTGTGAACGATGTTACAACTGTTACGTGTCTTTTCTTGCAATTTTGTTATGTTTCCTTCGAAAGTTTTGAGGTTAGGTTTGAAGTTAGAAAAAAATGGATCGAGAAGAGTGAGCGAATAGTTGAACGGTATTCGAACGACGTTATTTGTAGCAACGGTAACCTCAACAAACCAATCAACAAACGAGACGTGGAAACAATAGTACCATTTCATACGCGTAAGTTGTTTCAACTAGAAACGAAATTAATTTGACTGGAAACTATTGAGAATGGCATTATCGGGCGTCTCATCAAAGAATTTAGCGTTAATTTCGTTTCTGCCCATTCTACTGTCCCTATTGACTGATCGGCGCCAGCTACGATCTTAAATAGATCGACAGCCATGAGTCGTCATTGATACTTGTCCTTCGTAAAGGTGGACCCGAAACGCTATTGTTCGCCACCGCCAACGTAGCCGAGTGTCAGGTGTCGATTCACCGTCGTTATAACGTGTTATTGTCTTCCGTCTCCTCGAGTAGGTGGGACCCCAACTATTGTTTCCATCCGATATCGCACGCTGGAATATTAGATCCTAATTGTTATCCATAAAATCGATGCGGTCGAGTAGCGTGATTTGTTACCGATTCCTAACAGTGATAAGATTTATTTACCACCGAATGGGAATTCAATCGCGAAATCTGATACTGCGATTACAATGTTATGCATTACAATTTCTACAGTTCGTTTCAACGTCCAAGAATCGCGCGCTGTTTCCATCATATTTTCTTCTGCTGTACATTTCTCAGAAAAAATTAGAAACAACGTGCGCTACCTCAAAAGGAAGCTCGCGGTCGCGACTGTTACCCGCCAAATTAATCTTGGGTAACTAGTCCAAATTTGTTTTGCTGATACGTAGCAAAACGTAGAGTGCGTCACGAAACGATTGACGACTTGTTTGAAAACTCGAGTATTCGATCGCGACTCGAATTGTACTTGTGTCTCCTCGAACGGCTGGAGATCTAATAGTGTTCGCTCGATGGAACCTTTTCTGAATCTCTCGCTCGATTCCCGAATTTTTCTGGAGTCCGCAGT
>NW_017100385.1:1871370-1879406 GCF_001263275.1 Habropoda laboriosa | reverse complement strand
AGCGTGCCATAAACCCGGTCAACGAAGACCCCATGCGTTCCGTACCTGCGCGACGGAACATAACCTAACTTTTACTTCGTATCAATTTCTGTTTAACTGCGAGCGTGCCATAAACCCGGTCAACGAAGACCCCACGCGTTCCGTACCTGCGTGACGGAACATAACCTAACTTTTACTTCGTATCAATTTCTGTTTAATGTGTTCCCATTTTTCCTCAAATATAGTTATTATTGTAAACAAAAACGAACTATTAGATATCGTGGAAAAATTGAAGCTACGATTTTTTTTTAAATCCATTCGCTACAGAATTCTCTCGAATTCGTATCAGTATCGAATAAACGATCTACAAAATTTCCCCTATCGAAGGATCGTTCGATTCGAGATGGGTTTTTCGACCAGCATCATTCGATCTCCCCTTTGTCCCATTACAACAATAGAATTCGTCTCGGTTCCTTCTTCCTCGTTTTCGGCAGATCTTTTCGTTAGACGACGAAGAAACGCCGCTTCTAATTGGTCACTACTGTGATGTATAGGTTAGACCGGATTGGTCGTATCTATACGGCTCATCTCTGCTACGCCGAATCTCTAATGATCTTACGTCCAGCCACCGCGATAGCCAATTTAACGATTCTCTGCTCTATTTTCGACCTTAGCGGTTCATTGTTAGCTAGATTCGTCATTGTGACCCGTTGTACAGGGTGGTCCGTATATTTCGGCCAAGTTTATATTTAAAGAAGAGAAGCACTTGAATGATAAATTACTAGAACTTTATTATCAATTTTGTATAATTATATTGTTAAAAAGATACACTGAGTATTTCACGTTACTTCAAAATCAATGAATCATGGTGTAAATTAATTTGTCTTTCGAGACACGTAACCTTGGTGTCGGAAGAAAAATGATCGGAAGGAAAAAGTATCATCAATCATAATATCTGTCTTTCAATTAAAAATGTTCTATCGTTTATTTTCTCATCTCGTTAAAGTAATAGCAAGGGGCCACAAACTTCGATGTAAAGAAGTTTCCTTCTTTTTCATTAATTGCTCAGATAATTAGACAAATTATATTGCATTTTTAATGAATTATTTAAAATTGGCAAGTACGACTTATGGACAAAATTGTACAAAATACAGTACTCCGTAATAACTCCTGAAACGATCGTTGCCAACGTTAAAACATGGAGATAACCTGTTTATCGTCGCTTTTTTAGGTTAGGGTTACTGTTGGGTTCAGGAAGTTCGTAGCGAAATGTAGGAAAAATTCAAACCATCCTATTTCCGTTTCTAATTAAGACAGCGACAAAAACCAAAAGGTATTTTACTCGTTATTTGAGGACGAATCCAACGCACTCCTCAAATTATTCATAAGGTGAACGGGGAAGTACATACCGCGTGGTTCATAACGAAATGTCGGAAGAATTCAAACCGATATATCTCTGTTTCTAAATAAGACAGTGACAAAAACCAAAAGGTATTTTACTCGTTATTTGAAGATAATTCCTTCAAATTACTACATCCACGCTCCACTGCGGAAAACATAGTTCGACTTATATCCATCCCTGTTCATCTTGCGAATAATTCGAGCAGTGCGTTGGATTCACTTTTAACTCTCTAGGAAAATATCGTTTAACTTTTATCGCTACGTCGATTAGATACAGAGATACGGCGGTTTAAATTTCGCTACGAACTTTCCGGACAACCCATTCGAAGTCTCGTGGCCCGTGCAAAAGTTCGGCTAACTTTTGCTCATTGTGCAAAACTGACAGGATTATTTAAGAGGCAACCAGAGTCGAATTTACGAGGTGGCCTCTCTGTGAATCAGCCTTAAGCAAATAAACCGAAGAAATGCCCCGCGCGGCACGTTTCAACCTTATCGATCTATTCAGGCTGTACTCTGTTCAAGATGAGAGTAACCTCGCTTCGCGCATGGGACGCGCCTAAGGCAGGGCTAGAACCTAACCACCGCCTACATTTTTCTCCGTCTTACCCTCTGCTACGCTCTCTGTCTATGCGCAGAACGGACGAGGATCGGTCCGAGAGCGAGGTTACTCTTATTTTGAACATAGTATAGGCAACTGTGTACGCTTGATGAACGATACCAACCGTTCTCTCAAGAACTATAAAATATGTCTAATAACCCATAGAATTTCTGATCCCCATAGTTTTATCTTCACCGTAGAATATTTGAAGTTGACAGTGCATTAGATATACTAGTCTCTAAATGTCTAAAAATGTTTTCTTGGAGATTGTATCGGGTTAGGTTAGGTACCGTGAATATGTACAGTGATTTGGAAAATTGTGTACAGCTATTTAATTTGTCAGGTTAAAATATATCGCTTCCACTATTTGAATAGTTGAGACAACCTTGTAAGTAAAGCAAATTGAACCTAAAATATTCCTTCTGTCCATTTTATAAGCTCTAAACACGAGAAAATTAGGAGGACGTTATAACTCTTTTTAAATTTTATAATACTACCGATAACATTGCTAGATGCGCCGATAGCCTTCGATAGCCTTCCAAGTATTTATTAACGCTAAACAATTTCCTCCTAAGTGTCCGTATTATTTAATATCTAAAATACTATCCCCGTTCCTAACCTCCGCGTGCGTCACCTAATTATCGGTCCCGACATTCCAAAAGTGAACTGAACAGCCCGCCAAAACAACGTCAGTTCAATTAACAACCACTTGTTAACCGGCGATAAACAACGGATAAACAAGGATCTACATTCCACTCTTGTCTACGATTACGCCGAACTGGTTCCCCGGGGTAGAATTTACATTTTAATGCCGCAGCGAACGTACATCGCCCGGGACTTTTCACGCGTAAATGCGTTAAGCACCGTATGATTAACCTCCCATATTTACGGGCCGCATAAATCCGTCCAGGATTCAATTAACATTTAACTTGCCCGTTCCTGAATGATGTATTACGGCGGTCCAATTCAGAACGAATTTTTAAACGAGCCTAAGTCTAGCCCCTAACAGGGCATAAGGAACCACGGTGAACGATTCGAAATGAGCGTGGAACCAATCGTTTCGCCGGCTCTCGTGAGAGACCCGAAAGAGTTGCAGGGTGCAGTTAGCGGAATCCATTGGTCGGTATTCGTTTGGGCAGAACTAAAGTAGAAGCTGAGAATTTTCACTGCACGAGGTCGTCTCTTCTTTGGTAGCTTTTCGGGAGGAGCCGTAACCTCTTCTTTCTTATTTTGGGCACTATTTTTATTTTCCGATTTTTAAGCATATTTTCTTGTGACATTTGTTGGTCTACTTGTATTTCATAATATGAAGACAACGAAAATACATACGAGACGCAGATAAAATTTATTTCATTTATGAAAAGTCAAGCACCAATCGTGTGCTTTGGTACTGAACCCTTTCGCAGATTTTAATACGTAACGTGTGCGGCAGACGATAAATTTTTAACCACGGCTGCAAAATTTCTCACTTTCGTCGTATCGTTTTAAAATTCGGTTTATTAAAATATATTGGAAGCGCGTAAAGGGTGAAATTAAGTATTAAATTAAGGCAGAAGTGCACCGAAACGCTTCGACAGTATGGTATAAAGAAAGTTTCGAAACGCCTATAGGCGCTATCAACAGTGAAAAGGTTAAATTGTAAAAATTGCAAAAAGTTTGCCGTTCGAATGGCTCGTGTGTTTCTAACAAAAATGATCGATGTAGATGATTAACCGGCGAAGACAACTGTGTGGACAAATAGTCAATGATACAAAAATCGAGGGGTTAGTAGTCTTTGGCGATCGTCGATTTTTTAACAATTCTGACTATTTTCGCAAATACTACGTGAACTATTCAGTGAAATGAAAGAAGCAGCGAAGAAACGACGAATTATTAAAACAGCAAAGTGAGACTTAGTCTTGAACAGCCTTGAACAGACATAACTCGAGGATTCTACTTGCGGAGTAGCCCCAAGGGCCAGACACGGGCCCTATTATACACCTATGCCGCCACTTAGGGTCCCGGGGTCTTAGATTAGGGAATTCAGACGTTCAAGCCAGCTCGACCAATACCGGACCACGGTTTTCGAGACCTTTTTTTGCCTAGGGTCCGGGGCGTAACGTCCTCTCGGATATTTGGCCCCTCGTTAGGTCGTGCGGAACGTCGTTACGAGTGAAGAGACCGTGTAAAGGGAATAGCCGCCGCGAGAGTGGTTTTGTACCAAGCATTAGCTGATTGGTCCATGCTGATCGAGAAATTGCTGTTATAAATTGCGCCGCTATTAGCGTATCACTGGTAATGGATTTGGAGAATCGTTTAATTGCTGCATCTAGTCGATGATAGATTGCCGACCATTGTTGTACTGGATGGCGCATAGTGAACTTTTTTACCATACCAAACGTAATTCGTATGTGCATTATACTGTTGAATTAAATTGTAAAAATGTATTTCGCATTTGGAGCCGGTTTTATTTGTACCACTCGGTAGAATTTTAATGGCGGAGAACCAATCGTTTCGCCGGCTCTCGTGAGAGACCCGAAAGAGTTGCAGGGTGCAGTTAGCGGAATCCATTGGTCGGTATTCGTTTGGGCAGAACTAAAGTAGAAGCTGAGAATTTTCACTGCACGAGGTCGTCTCTTCTTTGGTAGCTTTTCGGGAGGAGCCGTAACCTCTTCTTTCTTATTTTGGGCACTATTTTTATTTTCCGATTTTTAAGCATATTTTCTTGTGACATTTGTTGGTCTACTTGTATTTCATAATATGAAGACAACGAAAATACATACGAGACGCAGATAAAATTTATTTCATTTATGAAAAGTCAAGCACCAATCGTGTGCTTTGGTACTGAACCCTTTCGCAGATTTTAATACGTAACGTGTGCGGCAGACGATAAATTTTTAACCACGGCTGCAAAATTTCTCACTTTCGTCGTATCGTTTTAAAATTCGGTTTATTAAAATATATTGGAAGCGCGTAAAGGGTGAAATTAAGTATTAAATTAAGGCAGAAGTGCACCGAAACGCTTCGACAGTATGGTATAAAGAAAGTTTCGAAACGCCTATAGGCGCTATCAACAGTGAAAAGGTTAAATTGTAAAAATTGCAAAAAGTTTGCCGTTCGAATGGCTCGTGTGTTTCTAACAAAAATGATCGATGTAGATGATTAACCGGCGAAGACAACTGTGTAGACAAATAGTCAATGATACAAAAATCGAGGGGTTAGTAGTCTTTGGCGATCGTCGATTTTTTAACAATTCTGACTATTTTCGCAAATACTACGTGAACTATTCAGTGAAATGAAAGAAGCAGCGAAGAAACGACGAATTATTAAAACAGCAAAGTGAGACTTAGTCTTGAACAGCCTTGAACAGACATAACTCGAGGATTCTACTTGCGGAGTAGCCCCAAGGGCCAGACACGGGCCCTATTATACACCTATGCCGCCACTTAGGGTCCCGGGGTCTTAGATTAGGGAATTCAGACGTTCAAGCCAGCTCGACCAATACCGGACCACGGTTTTCGAGACCTTTTTTTGCCTAGGGTCCGGGGCGTAACGTCCTCTCGGATATTTGGCCCCTCGTTAGGTCGTGCGGAACGTCGTTACGAGTGAAGAGACCGTGTAAAGGGAATAGCCGCCGCGAGAGTGGTTTTGTACCAAGCATTAGCTGATTGGTCCATGCTGATCGAGAAATTGCTGTTATAAATTGCGCCGCTATTAGCGTATCACTGGTAATGGATTTGGAGAATCGTTTAATTGCTGCATCTAGTCGATGATAGATTGCCGACCATTGTTGTACTGGATGGCGCATAGTGAACTTTTTTACCATACCAAACGTAATTCGTATGTGCATTATACTGTTGAATTAAATTGTAAAAATGTATTTCGCATTTGGAGCCGGTTTTATTTGTACCACTCGGTAGAATTTTAATGGCGGAGATTTCGATCGAGAGGGATGAGAAAATTAACGTGGGAAAGCTGTTCAATTTTAGAAGAGTGATAGAAATAGATATAATTTCGAGGTAATTATAAAGTGTGAAAAAAAAAGTCACAGTGTGAAATGAATTCAATTAGAAAATTGGTCAACGAAGACACACGACCACGTTCAACAGCTTATCAACAAATGTCATTGAAATCGCTAGTGTACATCAGTTTCCACATTCCTCGAGTCTCGTCCACCCATCATCCGATCATCGTGACGAGGATGACGATGTCTAAATAACAATCAATGCCGATCGTTTGATTGTTTAGCGGATGATAGCTGACAATTTCGTGAGTCAGCTCTTCGCCGGAGGGCTTAGAATGGGGAGGGGGTCAGCTCGTTAACCTCGACCATCGAGTTAGCGCCCTAAACGCAATCATCAATCACCATTAACTCCGGCCATACGATCGTCTTAATCGTTTCCTAAAATTCCCCGTACCGTCGATTCGTAAATCTCTCTCTCTCTCTAACTAACGCGTGCAACCATTTCGATTAAGCTATTTTTTTTTTTTTTTTGGTCTAGAAATTCGACAAAATCGAACTTGCCTTTGTTTGCATTTTTGTCGAAGGCCAGTCATAATACGTTTTCCCGAAATATGTACGAATGGGTGTGTTAGAAAATTAGAAAATTTCAAGTACCCGCTCTGAACGGTGTTTGAATGAAAAAATTCTAAAAAAATTGTGCTTCTTTTCTCTTCAAGTCATTCCGACCAGGTAATTGTAAATTGAACCGCGAAACGAGATATATCCCTTGGCCTTGGGATGAACATGTCCCGAGTGGTCAGAAGAACGCCTTTTCAACGAGAAACTCATGAATCATATCCCAAAGGAAGAACCGGAACGCTTCTGCCTCCTCTACCAGAAGCGGTTTCATAATTTACCGAATTAACGACGTGGGCCTATAAATCTGGCAATACGCGATAGGTACCATTTATTAAGCCGTTGGACGAGTCCGTGGAACAACCGAAAAAGCAACCTTAATCCCTAATCCGGCTTAATGCGATCGACCGCTAATTACGTTGCTTGTTAGCGTGTTAGCTGTGTGCGAGAGAGATGGAGAGACTTCCTTTCGTGGGTGATTTGAATAATTTCTGTTATTTTCGGTTAATTGTCAGACTGTTGGGGAAAAATTGTATGGTGCCGAAGGACACGATATTAGAGATCACTTTGTGTACGGGGATGAAGATGTTACGAGGAAGCTTCGAGTCCCCCGACGTGATGGGTCGTAAATCTTTGGCTCGAGAGAGACGTTTAAGTTGCCGATCGTTGAATTTCATAGAAGCACAGTTTTCTATATGCCACTAATTCATGTTTTTTTTTTTCAGGTATCGATTACCGTTGAAAAATTTTTACTGTAATTATTGCCCATATGATTCTAATGAAATATTCACGATCTACTGATGAATCAGTTGGTTAAAAACTGTGGATAAAATTCGAAATATAAAGTGTGGTCAATGAACTCGTGAAATATTTGCCAAAAATAACTAGTATTTACAATAGACTCGTATAAAGAAAATGCAGTTTTTAAAAAAATTCTATCTCAATGAAGAATTCAAATAATAACCTACGAATAATCGGTACCTCGATATAGCACGAAGCGTTCGGAAAAGCATCAAAATTCTACCAAAAGTTAACCTCGAATTACCACAAACTGAGAGCCCTTCAGAATCCTCTTTCGCAAGCCTAACCTCAACCATCAATGGAGAAAGATCGAAGAGGAAGAGGTAACCTATAGACGGAGGTAAAGGAGGTGGAAACGCTTCCTGTAGCTCAATTGGACACTTCTTCCGGATGAAGCTATCCGAGCGAGCAAGACGGGACCTCTCGTTGTCCGATCACCGAACGGTTTCCGAGAAGATTCCGTGGAATCGTGGGACGAAACGGGTCGCTTTCTCGTCTAGAAAGCACAACGAGGCCTAGACTTCCTAGACTGTTCGTAGGTATGCCGCATTCCGTGAAACCGGCGAGCCGCCGGCATGCGGCATCGGGACGAGCCACGTCGCTGCACCATAATCAGGGACACGCGCTCGATCCTTGGCTGGCTTTAACCCAGAGAGGTTAAGTATACCTCCTCTTCCTGCCGGCCCGAGCTGCTTCCTT
>NW_017100385.1:1865363-1871244 GCF_001263275.1 Habropoda laboriosa | reverse complement strand
CGTTAGATAAAGTGAAAATTGCTGTTTCGGATGATAAATGGGATTATTTGATCTTTTTTGAGGATTTGCTCAATTAAGGGGGTAGGTTACGAATTTTTGCATACTCCAATAGCTGCATCTTTTCCGCGTATTTTAAGCCCAACCAGACTGAAATTCCGAACATTGACGAAATGCCAGCCAAAAATGTGAGAGCGTGCACATTCGACCGGACGCAGCACAGTGTTCCGAGCAATGGACAAAAGTCAGAAATTCAAAGTGTAAAATCTACAAATTTTTTCATTTTAAGATTTTAATAACAAACCATAGTTTGCAATATTACCTATAATTTTCCGTCTCCGAGTCACGCACTGCACACTGCGATACCATAAAGTAAACAGTTCCTAGGTATAAGCGGACTCCACCTTTCTTTTTGGGTGCCCAGGAACAGTCCTTTAGAACGTTCCAAAGAGTAAAGACGTTTCCTCTGAGTCCGTTAGTAAATAGTACATTAAAAGATAAAAAGTTCATTTCGTTTCATAACCCATTTCCAATAAAAAATAATAATGCCACTATAGTGGCGTTCAATAATAAAGAGGTTAATTTTAATATTGAGTTGTTACAGTTATTAAGTGTGAAATTTTTAAGGTTAGGTTAGATTCTACGAATTATAACCTTTAATGACGTTCAGTAGTTAAGAGGTTATTTTTAATATTCAATTGTTACAGTTATTAACCCCTTAACCTATGATTTCTTTTCCGACTATGCATATAAGCGTCAACCATTTAATGTTTTAGTACTGTATCAAGTAGCAAAAGCTAATCTGTTACAGGTTAACACATTAAGCGCCATGTCAGTCGCCGGCGACTGACGCTATGCTTTCCGTTCAGGCCGCGTCAGTCACCGGTGACTGACATTATGCTTTTCGTTGGTCGTCTTCTGTTTATAGTTCGCATGGCCCACTTGACAGCCAAGTGTGGCCTGAACGGAACGGTAAGCAAAACAGGCTGGACATTTAACGTGTTAATTACATTTAGGAATCCTCAGTTTTACAAATTAAAACGAAAGTTAGGATTACAATTAATTTTTCTCACTAATATACCTATTTTTGTCACATCTCGACCAGAATCTCTGCCACGAGTCTGACACGTTGTTGTAGGTTAAAGGGTTAAATGTGAAATTTTTAAGGTTAGGTTAGATTCTACGAATTATAACCTTTAAATTTCATACGCATATAAATATCATTCGAATTAATTTTAACTTATTAATGTAAGTATGATAATAGATTCTGCCAAGCATTTTCCATTCTTGAACTTTATTGAACGTGGCAATTGATACGAACAATGCGTACGATCGTAAGAAACGTAGGCTTCGAGAGTCTACGGATGTTCGATCAAATTTCTCAGAGGAGAAATTTATTTGAACTGTCATAACGGAGAAGTAACTTTAGGCGTTTGAATAGTATCCAACAATACGCCTAGTTAATTGAAATCTGCGCTTGTTTCGGCGTAACGTTGTGTTCCACCTTCGATGAAACCGCTATTGTCAGTCAATAATTGATTGGCACTGTGATTGATCACCGTGTCGATCAACAATCGAATAATCACAATAGAATCTCGCCTCGTTAAAAATCATTTCCATGGGGAGAATTTTTGGACAGTATTTTTCAATTGGTCTAATTCCGTCGAGATGCTATTCAATTTAATCGTTATATGATAGAAATGAATGTGTTACGTTCACTTTATAAATAAATTATACACGTTTCAATGCATAGATAAGAATTCTGAGGATACAATAATTTTGAAAGATTTCATCACGGTGTCAATTTTAACGATTTCAATAGTGTGTAAATTGAACGTAATTTTGTTATTGATTTTCTTTGTACATAACCAACGTACGATGTAGAATCACGAATAGCAGTTTCAAGAAAAAACCTTCAACAAGTCGAGCCTTTCTTCGCGACTTAAACCGCTAATTTATAATTCCTTTAACGTCTTCTTGCTAAGCTCCGAACAGTCGAATTGGTAATTCTTGAATATTTTCATTCAATGCTCTTTTATTCCTTTTTACCTTTACATTTCTGACAATAGCAGACGGAACTTTAGGAAAATATATTCCTATTAATTATAGATAATTGCAAATAAAACCCACCAGCACAATATAATTTAAAATAACTACTTTATATGGATAATATCGTACATTGCTGAGAATATTTAATCATCACATACAATATTTATTTATCGTTAGCTCTAATATCTCAAATCTTATTATTGTGCAAAAGTTAATTAAAAAGTGAAAAAAACTAGATCACAAATCTCAAGGTCTTCCTTTGTTACAAAAAAAAAGGCTAATTTAAGCACTAATAAAATAAATCAAAGCCCCGATATATATTTCCAAAATTTGATTCCAATCGTGTTCTAAATCATTCAACCAAATATGTATTAGTACATATACAATATATAGTATAAATCATTTATCGCCAGAGACACGACCTTCGATGCAGACGCGAAGGAAACGGGTGCAGCACGAACACGCTTCGCGTTACCCATTTCCACACACACACCCTGACCTTCGTTCTGAGGTCGTGTCTATCCTTTCTTTTATCTTCCCGCCGCATTTCATCTTGTACGCTCGTTATTACGCAGAATTGTAAACAGTAGCCGTTCCAAAACCGCGTGTGCTACCGAATACGCCGCTGGCTAATGGTATTCACTCATGTGTTACAACGCTAGTGTAACAGGAATTAAAAGTAACTACCTTTCGGGCATTATTATCACAGTAACATTCGTTTGAAATCCCCCTTTTTTGCGCTATTTCTTATAAACGCCTCGTTAATTCGTATTTTTATTGCACGAATTATTTCGCTGTTTATCTTTCTATAATTTTTTCTTAAATTTTTTACAAGCTTCAACTTGTTTCCCTAGTCATTATGTGTTTACGAAGAAAACGTTCTGTGAACCCTGACCTTCGAGTACAGCTCCTCTGGCGGGGAAAAAAATTCTCTTGCTCTCAAGCCTCGTGCTCAATGATGCAACAGCGCCGTGAACTGCGTTTTATTTACAGGCCACTACGACTTCCGTACTGGAGGCTTCAATAACGCGACTATTCTCGGTGTTTGACGCACCTACGTGTTACGGTGATTAGGTGACAGAACCCGATGTACAGATTTGCATTTATGGCGATTTTATGCGGAGGCTTCTGAAAAACTTTTCCATCTTACGATGTGGTATGTACTTACCATTCAGAATCAATTGTACGTTTATTTTAGGACACTTGAAAAAATAAAATTTTTTTCTATGTTGGAAATTGACAATTTCTATAATTCACGATCAATCTGAATTAAAATTGTTAATGAAATGCGTATCTGATATTCTTATGCAAGCTTATACGTTCGTCGTCGTTCGTCTTATGTTCGGCTTACGTTCGTCGACGTTCGGCTTATGTTCGGCTTACGTTCGGCTTACGTTCGTCGTCGTTCGCTTACGTTCGTCTTACGTTCGTCGTCGTTCGTCTTATGTTCGGCTTACGTTCGTCGACGTTCGGCTTATGTTCGGCTTACGTTCGGCTTATGTTCGGCTTACGTTCGTCGACGTTCGGTTTACGTTCGTCGACGTTCGGTTTACGTTCGTCGACGTTCGGTTTACGTTCGTCGACGTTCGGTTTACGTTCGTCGACGTTCGTTGTTGGTTCGTCGTTAACGTCGTTCGTTCGTCGTTAACGTCCGTCGATCGTCGTTAGCGTTCGTTATCCATCGTTCACGTTCGTTAGTCGTCGTTGTCGTCAGCGTCAGCCATAGTGAACAAAGAAGCCTGTGCTGTTAGGAAGTGAAATAGTGTTGTCGGCATCTAATAAAATCCTACCATCGTATACACAATCTTCTCGAAATTTTTCATTGCTTTCACAACCAAAGGTAACCTTAACAAAAATAAATTGCGTTGTAACGTCGTGTTGTACGAAAGAGTTAGATTAGGTTGTCCGAAGCATATATTCAATATAAAATTCACAGTAGTGTTTATTATCATTGCAATAACATGCAGTCCTTCAATATCAGTCTAACGATCATACGTACACGTCATTATTGAGAACTTGACAAAGTTTCCTTTTTCGTACAACAATAAAGCAGCTCGTTCTGTTTGCTAATTCCCGCGAAGCGTCACGCTCCATTTGCGAACACCCCATAAATCCTCCTACGGCGAGTTTTCTCGAACGAACTCGATTTCCGTGGAGGTTCGCTTTTTCATCGGTGACTCAGAGAAATCGGGCCACCTTCTTCTCGACTGCATAGGACAAAAGGGGCCGCCGTTGAAACACGAATATTGCGCTATTACGCTTTCAACGTTTATTTCTAACGCTGCCGATCAATCCAAAGATACGATTCCTGGTTTTTCCAGCACGAAAAATAATGTGACTCACTGCGTGGCGTGTCAACACATTTGCATCGTGTACTGTAACGAATTTCACTACATATTGGGTATCGCTAACCTCAAATACGTGAAACTAAGTGTATTTCATATACTTAGAAATACAGTGAAACATGATAGGAGTGAAAGGAAGTGAGAAAAATATTTAACTTCAAGAAAAATTTCTTTTATAAAAATATGAATACATTTGCAACAGTATTATCTTGAAAAATATTTTCAAATTCAACTATATTTTTACACTTTCTAATTAATAACATATTTATTTAAGTTTTAACGTGAAAGAATGTGTTTTGCACTATGTTAGATCTTAATGAAGCAGAATAGAATAGAGAGTACAATTCAACTCGACATAGAATTGCAAAGAGGTTAACGTATCATTTTGCAAGCTTCGCTTAGTTAGCTAATATTGGGAATTCGCGATAGTGACTTTTTCTAGGGACTCGTATCGTTTGATGGAAACAATTAGAAGTAGGAAATGCCGTTTAAGTATCGTGAATTATGCGGAACGGCAGCGATGTTGGAAAGATTGCTGCAATGGACAGCAAGTGAAAACAATACAATTGTTTCGATGAAACTGGAATGACGCACCGTTCTGAAAAGTTGCATGATATAATACCTCGGGAGATATGTATCATCGAATGACGTTGCACGGTAGCAATGTGAGAGGTAGTCGACAGGAAGATGAAGTATCTATCCATTATTTCCGTTTTGCTTCTTTTCCTTAGTGGGAAGTAATTCATAATACGCGACGATAACATTCTTCTTTAGATTATTTAAATACTCAATTTGATCGATTTTTCTTTGAAATATTTCCTTATGCAGCATCATTTACGTTTTATTTATTTAACATTAGTGTAGATGATAATTAATACAAATAAGGTACTTTTAGTAATAGTATATTTTTCTCTTCAGAATATTGTAGATTTTTATTAATTTTTCTATTTTAGCGTATATGCAATTTTTGTATTAAATCATTCAAGGAATACAAATGTAAATATTTAAAATTCGAAGAATAATACTGACTAACATGAACACGTTACGTCTTATCCAAGAAATTACTTTCTCGTTTGTAAGTAGAAACGGTTACACCATATAGATCGCAGAAGGTATTATTGTTCGAATCTCGACAAAAACTTTGAGAAACACTGCATCATTCATTCCCTCTAAATACGGATGCAACACGCAATTTCCTTCGAATAATGCGAACGGTGTGCTTAAAAAGGTCACAGGCCATAATTGACCATAAAAGAAAGAACGTTTACATTTTAAATAGGACTCTTACAAGAAAATTACTAATACAATTTTCCACGACCGTCAATGAAACTCAAGTTTAACTTCTTGCGATTAAAATCCACTTTGTATCCACATATTTTAATTTTTAAATCAACGATAAAATTATATATAATATTAAAAATGTCCAGGCAACCACATCTTGTATAACACATTTCCTGTCTATTGTACATCAACCTATACACATTTGATGC
>NW_017100385.1:1839602-1863609 GCF_001263275.1 Habropoda laboriosa | reverse complement strand
AGAAAAATTAATTTCCCAAAAAAATTGAAAGAATTATGTAATAAATTATGGTTAATATAGAATTTTGCTCACAAGTAAGGAACAATTGAATAGGAAATAATTTTCTCGTTCCATATCATTCTTTATTGCCCTTCAAGTGGCGATAAACATGAAAGGATACTCTCTTGTCCAGCTGAACGTTATGAGGCGTGGGCATTGAACAAAGGTCATCTTCCCCATGACACCGTTGACGAAGTGTAATACACATAAACAGTTTAGCCATCAGGCTAGCCAGACCTTCGTGACCTGATTCTCAAGATCCTCTCTCACCGTCCTTTTACGACGCACACCGGACGGGGGAGAATGTATAATTTTCCGATTTTTTCCCCAGCCTACACGTTTTAGTCGATTCGTACACAGGATGGTGTCATCCGCGTTCCAAATTTGTCGTTCCATGGGATAAAACATCGACGCTATAAAATAACCTTATTATTATTGTTATTCGTACCGTTAGATTATACTGGTACGGTTATCCAAAGCTTACCACCCTCCCCTCCCCCCTCTTTCTCTTTCTCTCTCTTCACGCGCACAAACTCGATATTCCCTGATAATACGATCGCCTAACACGCGGTAACCTAACACTAATTTGCATAACGAAGAAATCATTGAACGTGAATTATTTTTTTCCGTTCCTCGCGAGTAGCATTGGTGTATAGTAACAGTAATGTACACGTGTGTACGTGGTAAATACATGTAGCAAAGTGGGAAATAAAGGATACTGTTCTCGGTGGATAAAGTGCATGCCAATCTTATGTGTGTATGTCTGGGAAAATACTTCAGCTTCTCACGCGTAGTATTTATTTGCATAAAAAAAAAGGGAAAAAAAAAATCATTAGTAAAATTAACGAGGTTGAGAAATATCCTGATTTAATAATAGAAAATTCCATGGAAAGTTATCTGGATAATCAAATGTGATGATAAATGCGTTTTCGAACAACCATTGACCGTGTTATATATTCGTTACGCGATCACATCCATAATGCAACAGGTCGGATGCAACAGCTGGAACATTTCGCGCATCGACGAACACGTATGTATATAGAGAATCGAGTATTACGGCATTTTGTTTGGTGCATATTTGAGAGACAGGTGTAGTGGACAATTCTGGATTCATAAAACACAAGGACAAACTACCATGAGAGTACATTAGATCCTACACTAATACCCCCCAGACATATCAGTTTCAAAAACATGGAATTGACTATTTTGGATTCAGAGATTTTAATTTAGGTTAAAGTTCGTAAGATTCACTGTGATGAAGTTAAAATTCATAGGCCAGGGTAAAACTTGGAGAGATTAAAAGGTTAATGTAGTTTATACCGGATTGAATGTTTTGTAATGTGATCCATCGCGGGCTCCATACGTTCGAGACGATGTGCTATATACAGGGTCTTCCAGCTTAAGGAGACCACTAAAATATCTCCTCTCTTTTTAAGTTATGAAAAATATTTGTAGCACGATTTAAACGATTTCCAAAGGGAATATCACGAAAGAAAAAGTTTTTTCTTTTTTTGTCTTACAATTTTATCATCCTTTTTGTGATTCAGACATATTCAAATGTATTTTTTTCGTCTGCTACAAGATGCAATAGAAAATAAATACACGTTTCTTACATAAAAAACTAAAAACAAAAGAGCAAACAAAAAACTCTTTGTGTTCTTTTCTAATACAATGTTTCTAACCTCTCGGTGTATTTGTGCCCAGTTTTTGTTTAGGATAAGTATCGTGTATATTAGTATCTAAAATTTGTCGACACCTTATACCACGCAAGCATTATTATTCATCATCCCAGATTTGTCTCTTACGTACATATATATTGCTACTAATAAGTGTAAACCACTTCCTTCCCATTACTCATTTCATCTGTCCCAATCTTCAATCTTTCAACACGACGATGTCTCTCCTCTCTTCATTAATCCAAAACTAACCCTGTTTATCTGGCAACATCCATCTCCCCCTCGTGCTTCTTATACCCGTAAATACGAGAAATATCAACGGTATTTAAACACCCATCAAGTCTCCCCGTTTCGAACACACTCAACTATACCTGTACAGATCTTTCTTTTTTTTTTTCTACCGCTCCCGCGCGCCTGTAAATATTCCGACAACACTTCGGATACACCGTCCGTATCTAATACGCGTTTCCCGGCGTACTACGGGGCGCGATGCACGCGATGCAATTACAGTTTAACGCGCAGACGATCGTACGCATACACACGTGCAGGATTAAACCACGGATCGGAATGTCCACTTCGGGAACATGTAACTGCGCGGATTAGAGGCCGCGAAACGAACTGCTCTTGTCAACCGGCGACGTTTTACATTGAAACGCGAAAGTCGAAGACGGGTATCTCGTTACGACCAGCGTCGTTTCCATCTTGCGTATTTTTCTCGCTCTTCCCCCTCCACCTCGCCGCCCCGCTTGCGTACCCCGTGCCCTTCGTCCCCTTACCCCCCACTTCCGTGCCCTTCGCTTCGCTTTTACATCGGGCTACGATCATTCGACACCTCGCATTCCAGCTTCTTTCCGCGCGAGCACATGCGCGGATTAACACGCGTCGATCTATACTTGGAAAAGTCGAACGATTACGATCTCTGGGATTCTTCGGTGAGATAGGAGGATGATTTAACGTTATCAATTCGATGGGACGGTTTATGCGAACGGACCTTCGATTCGTTGATTTTCATGGAACTATTGGGGTCGTGAAGTGGATCGTTGAGGTTAGGTTGTAAATTTTATGATTTTCAGTTTTATTGGTTTCTACAGGAACATTGATGATTTGAATTCATAGGATGGTAGTTTATGGTGGACAAGTATAGGGAAGTTCTTGAAAGTTGTTGGTATATTGTTTTAAATGGGCTTGTAAATCATATTTTTATTATAGGATTATACAGTTATTTGCATTTAACGATGTCTTTCAGAATTTTTTTTCTAATTAAATAAATATCGTTTTAAACTGTGTAATCTGTTTGTAATAAAACAATCCAAGAAATTTGGATTTTTTTTTAATAATACGTTTACTTCCATTTTTCATTAGCATTTATATACTTACTGTACTGAAATACTTCATATAGAAATATTATCAGAGGTTATTAATTCATATCAATAGTCAATCAAACACAATGGAGATAATTCAGCTATAAATCATTATACCATCTAATTTCATCAATCAGAAATTAATCTTACTTGAAACCAATGCAAATTGCATATATATCATAGCACGATAATCTATAATTATTTATTCCCTTCGAAATTAATTTTCATTTAACCTTTCGATCACAATACGAACGAAAACACCTACGCGACAAATAATTCCTACAAGTAACATTGTTTTAACAAAAAATGGCTACGCACAAAGAGACGAGTGGAGTGTTGTGTAGGTCGGAAGGCGAAGTAGGTGAAGGGTTTCACCGTGCGGCGAAGAGATTGAGCAACGCATTAACGAGGGTCAGGTGTGTCGGCAGAATTATTATTGTACGGGCTATAGTCGAGTGGATACCGACCACGACGTGTACTGATCTATTGTGCGTCACCGTACGACACCATAGATTCTGCCCACTTGATTAGATTCGATCACTCCCCGTTGCGACAGGTACTGTTCTAAATTAGGATCGCAGATGCCTGGCTTGGGCGAGTCATTGAACAGAGAAGAACTTGAATAGACCTCGACGAGCGTGGAGTTGAAGTCAGAGTTGTTTAGAGATACTGTGTGTCTTGCATAGGGACTTTTGTTCGTTACTGGTGAAATTGATTAGATTTGCACTTTATGCGGATAGACAATGCATATGTATTACTCCTTTCGTTGTGATATCTCTTTCATCAAATGCATTACAACTAAACATCATTTACGT
The DNA here is from genome assembly GCF_001263275.1 of Habropoda laboriosa. Classification (NCBI taxonomy): domain Eukaryota; kingdom Metazoa; phylum Arthropoda; class Insecta; order Hymenoptera; family Apidae; genus Habropoda; species Habropoda laboriosa. Next base: position 1,859,718 of record NW_017100385.1, on the reverse strand, counting down.
AACAAATATTAATTGTTTTACTTTATTCCCTTGGTCGCAAATAAATTTTTATCAACGCTGAATGTTCTATCTTACCAAACAACTAGCTCAATAAATAATACGTAAAAAGAAAAGTTGCCATTATCCCAACTTCAAAAACCACATATTTCCCGCTCTTTCTGATGCAACACTCGCCGCCATGTTTATCGCTCGTTTTCAACGAATCGATCGCTGGCATGAATAATCGCCAACTTCGCAACGGTCTCTGAAAGTCTTCTACGAACGCAGTAGGGGTGTAATAAAAATCGGCGTACCCCTGAAATTACAATGCTACCAGACGTTAGCGTCGCCGTTTGCTTTCGTTTCTCCGTTACGCAACACTTCGCGTCCGTGCGCGTGCGCATGCGCGTGCACGCGGCCACGCCGCGATGGTGCAACCAGTTATTAATATTGCTGCATCGGCTGCAGCGACGAGAAGCCAGAGTCTCGTCGTACTTTAAGGGGGTTAATACAACTGTATCGTTTATCAACGACAACCGCAAATACGCCGAATGAAATACGGTCGGAGTAATAGCCGCCATAAAAAGCACCGACACCCGGAGGGCTCGATCGATAACGCCTACACACACGTGCGCGCACCTTTGCAACAGTTAACGTAACTCCTCTAAATGAAACCCGATCGTTCGTGACGGAATGTGTATCACCGGTGGTAATTAAATATCCTGTCCTCCGGATTCTGAACGACGTTCGACGCGACAGACATTCCTACCACTGCCCTCTCCTGATGGACTGGCAGACATTCAGGCGACCCTGATTAGACGACTGTTTCTACTTTCTCGATAAGTGTTCTCTTATTTTGCGATTCATCCTAACCTGTTTAGCGAGAAAGACGAATTCTGGTCGCTCGGATGACCAATATATAGGAAGCAACGATACACTCATTCAGAGATGTCCCACGTTTAATTGTATTTTTGTATCTGCGTTCAACTATTAAGTCCATCACATTTGCAAGTTGTAAGAAGTGCAATAAAGTGACTGAGTAAAGCATTTACTCATTTTTAATTTCATATAACATATCGAAAAGATTAAATTTTTGATCAGAGAATGCATTCAGTTGATAGGTTATGTTTTCATTGTTACCTTGTCATAAAACACCTGTTACTAGAATGCTACGTAAAATACTAGGGAATTTCTCTACTGGGTTAACTTCACATTAAACCTGCCAAATTTTCCCTGAACGTAGCAGGTTATGTTTCAGTTGACAGGTTATATTTTCATTATTCTTTGATCATAAAGCACATATTGCAAGAATGTTGCATAAAATTCTGGGGAATTTCCTTATTACGTCACCTTCACATTAAAGCTGGCAAATTTTGCCTGGACACAACAGGAACCACTACACACGTCAAAATTCCAACCAAACAGTTGAGTCGCCGACATTCAGCAACATAATTATAAACAAATCCTCGAGCAATTCTTTCCCCTGTGGATGATTAATGGCCAGACGAGAGACGGCTCGAGCATTATTTAAACTGCCTTCCATTCAGAGCCAGCAACGATGCACAATGAGAGACGGTAAGCAAACAGCGCGCAGCCATCTCGAGTCACTGCATAATGATGGCAACAAGGTTATCCATCGGCGTCATCTCATGTTACAACATTTCCGGTGCGTCGGCGCAGGAACAAGCTGCTCGATATTTAGCGACAGTCGCGAGTGAACCGACAAAAATTACGTAAGTTCTCTCTCGACAAACACCACGACAGCCTGACGGTTCGACCATTGTGTCGCGATCGACCTTTCAACGCTGACAAGAAAAATTACTCGACGCCAGCGACAGCTGGCGGTGACACTCGTAAAAGCTTGTCGATGTACTACACGACTTCGATCTTATTTTTGACCGGGATACATCTAATTTAAAAGTGGAGTAGCATGAAAGGGAGCAGAAAGGCGGAGAGTAGTTTGAGTGAAACGATCTAAAGAGAGAGTTGTCCTGTCCTTAGAATATTTATTGTTATATCGGTGTTAGCGGTAAGGAAATTTTAATTATATAGTTTATGCCTGTAGTTGGAATATCACTGCTATTAGTAGTATCTATAATAAATGGTACTTCCGATGAATATAAATTTTAGTTCCGATTCGAGTTTTAACTTATCAAGTTGAGAATTAGCAAATATAAAATCGTTTACGATATTTTTTCAAGGTTTCTCTTTTGTCACATTATTATAAATTTACAATTAACCTAAAATTACCGATTTCTTTTCCGAATATACTAGCCTTTCATAAGGTACCTAAATATTCTGAACATACTGAAAATTTAAATTCCTGAAATAGTACAAAAACTTCTAACCTATAAATTGAATAATATTCAAGAGACATCTTGAAAGTCGTCCTACGTAAAACCTCTCTCTCTCTGTTTAAACCTAAGTCTAACACACGAGATTATTCGAGTCACTTTAAATTTCAAAGCTTGAATACCGAAATTTGAATTCCTGTCATCCTATAAACAATTCAACCCTTTCCCCGTGATCCAAGTAAAGCGGATATCGCGAGCGTGTACAGACAAAGAAGGCGAGAGAAGGAAGTTCGAAAGAGATGTCGAGGAAAGAGAGAGGCTCGCGGTTGATACTTTTCGACGTTTTGTTTCGAAAAAGGGTAGCTGACGCATGCACGAGATTGTCGAAGAATACAAACTACCTCATTTCCACCTTGTCCTTGACGGAACGGTCGCGTTAACCAAACCTTTAGGCGGCTACCTCTCGGTTCTGTTGGCTTGGATAGCCGAGGCCGAGATGCAGCCTGTCTGCTACACCTACGTGGCGAACGACCTAAATATCTCCATTTGTCTTAAAAGCATGAAATTGTAATGTGACCGGATGACAGCACACGGAACAGGAATAAATGATCGGAATATTTGTTAGAGAGAGCTTGGATGAGCAAGCCGAGAGAGAGTCTGCAGGGGAAACAAGACTGCGTTCTAAGATCTTAACATACTGCCAACTGTATAGGCTAGGTATGACTAGGAGTTTCTCAGGATATTTCTAAATATATCGACAGAGTTTCTGGAGTTTTGCACGGGGTGTTAAGTATTCTCGAAGAATTCTCTACGTTATGGAAATGGATAACATAAGATTTGAAAATTATTTTAAGTAATAATCCTTAAAGGATTAAATAACATTTGCGAAGTATTAAAAGTGTTCGAGGAATCCTGCATTACGGAATTTCCAAGCTCGTGGGATTTTGTATGAAGAAATGACGTCTCGGAAGGAACACGTTTGAAATTTTAATTTATCTACGAAATCGAGCCATCTTTTTTTTACATCTCGATGACCTTTTCGAATCTCGTGGACTACTTATAACTCGATTCGTAAATATTCTAGAATCGTTACGTAACTCTACCTTTTCTTAAAAAGGAGATAAATAATTGCATACATTTGTAAGGAAATTGAAAGTGAATGTGTAAATTAATTTTGCATAAGACGCTTGATGATGGGGCTACAACACAAAATACCGCACCTAAATTGATAGCTTCATATAAATTATTTATAGATGAAGATCTACTGAGGCTGCAAAAAACCATATGCGACGTGAATATTATTTTAAACGAAAAACACGTGAAACGATATCCTGAGTTTTCGAGTACAATTTCCCGAGAATTCTGCTCTGTCTCAAAGAAAAAAGCAGTTAGCTATTCCTATCGTTTCTTTCGAAACCGGTCTTTTGTTCGAAAGATCCTCGAAATGGTGCCTCGTCCGATTGTTTTCTTGAATAAAACACAAATGGTTACACGAACAGGATATTGTACCATGCAATAGTCACGCACAAACAATAAGATTCGGCCGTGTCCGACTTTCGTGCTTTGAACCGGTACCGTATTAATTCGCGTCACCGGAAGTGACGGCGTCGCGCGACAGGTGCAAGAAGACCGAAAGAAACGAGGAGGATTATAAAACAAAATCCGGAATCCTGAATAGTTACGATATCCATATGGATATTTATGGTAAATGACGAATCCCAGAGATTTTATTTAAATTGTGAACTTGAGCTGTTCATTTTGAAAACGGGAAGATAAATATGTTAATAAAATGTCGAGTGGAATAGTCATGTCGACGAAGTGATATTGAAAGTCTAAATATTATCTGTTAGATAGCAAAAAATGTGACAGAAAGAAAATGATGCTTATGTTATACTATTAAAATGGAAAATTAATTTTTTCAGCGAGCACACGTTTCACATTCATTTATGGAAACTACCAATTGTAAGAAATCTCATGAACTTTTGTGTGGTTAATGCATTTTCAATAAAAATTTTCGAAGTATCGTCGTTTCAGTTGTCCTTTAAGTTTCTCTTTACAACGTTTTGCACTTCGCTCTGCAATTAATTCTTAATTAATTCTCACTTTTTTAGCATCCTTCCACGACTCGCCAGGGTCCTTAGCTTAAATATGTCAAGCAGTGGTTATTTCGTTGCAAATGTTACTTACTTAACCGAGCTTTCGTCGAATAATTTTCTTTTAATTACATCAAAAACAGTTCAACACTGTGTTTGAAAATTAATTTCAAAAGTCTCTTTACTTCCTATACGGTACCTTGTATTAATGTAAAAATTGTTTAACCTGCAAATTTTTCAACTATCGTATTATTAAAAATACCACTTGACAAGTATTTGCAAATCGCCATCTTTGCTCTACGTTTAACCTCATTCCCATGAGGCCACGGAACACGCACCCCCTCCATGGTCCGTCAATTCTTTTTCGCCGTGCAACCTAACCTCTTATCTATGCCTCCATAATTCCCGTAAAAACAATTACCCCCCCATGTACGCAGTGGGCAGCGTATGCACGACGCGCACCGAATCCCGCGGGAATTCCGTTTCATTTTATGCAACACATTACCCGCGACTGTCATAAATACCGCGGGTCCCCGAAAGTCCTGTTACATCGCGCGGTATCGCGTCCACCCAAGGAAATCGCGACTAAAACGGGAGGTGAGATCGAAAAGAAGACAAAGTTCTCACGTTACTCGCACGTGTTGTGTCCACCGCGTGCATACACGCGCGCCGTTCCGATACACGTGCACCACGTCATCCCATTTACGGTGCCAGCACATCTCCATATACACAGCGGAACAGTGTTGTCCTTTGCGCGATCAACGTACGTGCGTGCGTGCGTGCGTGTGTGTGTTTAGGTACGCGACACGCGCGTTTCTACGGCTACGTAACGCGATGCACGCGTTTTTCCGCTAACCTCACTTTCCTCTCCTCTCCACGCCTCCGTTCCGCTCTTTTCTGTTACGTAAGCACCACTGCCGACTCTTCCTGAATACGCTTGACGTAACTCTTGTCCACGGTGTGGTGCACGTACGTAATGCGCGTCAAGGAAGCGTATCCTCCGGGCGAGAGTCTGCAAGGATGCGCCCGATAACTGTACACGCCCAACGGAGGACCAGCACACCGCTTGTCAGGCCACGGTTCCGCGAGATTATCGACAAGCACGATCTCGATAACGCGCTCAGCGACCCCTTGGCCACGGTGAGCGTGCCAAGTATTTCGGGACGCGCCGAAAATTCTCTAGATTCCTCTGGACCGTTGCAGTGACATTCCTCTTTTCCTTTCTTATACCAACGACATGCTGTAACGTGTCTTGTTCTTTCAAACCCTTCCAGTTCGAATTTATTTCCCGTGATTGCCGATAGTTTGGATCTGAATTCGTTTTGAAAACTTGCCCTGCAGTTCTTAATGCGAGCATCTGTTTCGTGGATTGAAAATATCCGGGAATCAACGTGTGTAACGAGTTTCGAATAAATAAAGAATAAGTTCGACTGATTATTTTTCCCTGTACCGCGCATGCGCGAGCATCGCCCTCTTCTGTTTGCTCTTGTGCTCAGAGATGGCGTGGACGATTAGACCGAGGACTTTCGCTATCTTCTATCGATTGCGTTTTTTCGTGCTTTTTCGTTTTACATAGTTGCAGGCTGTTTCTTCTACGGTAAACGGGCGAGAGGTTAGAGTAACAAGAACGGGAGAAGAAAATAAAGGAAAACGATGAATCGTACGAAGCGGAGAGAAACGAAAGAGGCTGCTCGGTGGTATCGTCGATTCGTATCAGGGGAATACCCAGTCAGTATTATACGCGATTAATAATCTCGGATATAATCGTCTAATGTGCCTTATCGTGGTGGTTAACCTGGCGATCGTACACGACAGAATTGTGTATTCTTTTATTTCACATATACGCAATAAAAATCCATTACTTTTCGTATATCTCGCAATAATGTTAATGTTTATTAAGAAAATATTGTAAAAATGCCTCTGATAGTTTTTTCTTAAAAGATATTTGCACAATTGTCAATAAAATGTGTTTAACTCTTTGTACAATTTTTTATCATCCACGTATGTATTCTTTTCTCATATCCCTTTGCGTAGCTACAGTTTCTTGAACTTGACTTCCACCTGAACGAGAGAAAGAGAGAGAGAGGGGGGAAACGAAACAGAATGAAGAGAGGGGGGGACGGTCATTGGGAATAATCTACGTGCATTGTCAGGGCTGAAAGATCGATCATAACGTTCGCTTCCTTATTGCGGAAACCTGTCCATCGGCTGACACGTAAGTCAGAGTTTGCATGTCCGATAGGAAATCGTTCTGTCGGAAGGGCGTGGGCATTCGTGCGAGCCTCTGAGCCTCAAAGTGGATTCCGTTCTTTCTCTATTCTCTGACGAGCAATGAAAACGGTTAACCGTCAACGACGAGTCCGTTCGCATGCGAGGCCGAAACGAGTGTAAGAGTAGTACGTGTTCCGTGCTACGCCCCGATACCCGATCGGCTCGCGTCATGCAGGGAGGATTATTACGTATTTCATCGGGCGTTATGTAACTGAGGATCGAACGAGAAAGCGCGTGCACCGTGGTATGCGTGCGGCGAAAATGCGGATGCTCGTTAATCGATCGTATCTCGAGAACGGGATCAAGGACCGGTACACGGGTGAACTTTGACCCGTTACTGGGAACTCGGGTCGTTTTAAGGCGACTGATCATTATAATGCTGATGTTACTTGTTGGTGTAGTATATTGGATTGTTGCAGCGTATAGGGTGTTCGTGCTATTAGTTCCCAGCGTTTTTTTCTCAGAAGTGGTGGATTTGTGAGAAAAATAAAAGAGGGCAAAGTTTCACTATCTTTTTATGCGCAACACGATGGTTCGAATAGATTTTTTAAATTTGCAGTGGTTCTCGCGTAACGGCGATACTACGAATCTCTTTTTTTTTTTAATAATAGCTACAATTTCTTTTATGCTTGATTAATTGGGGATATAATTAGGGGAACGTAATTTTCATGAAGTGGATATTTATTTACTTGTTACGTATTTCTGCTGAATTGTTACTTCATTTCACATGTTCATGGTGTATGCGGAAATATTAAAATGAGAATTACGAAATTATTCGTTAAATTCGAAATTGCAGCCTTTCTATAGGCATGATCTTTACAAATTTCAGGCTGGATTAACAAGTCTGAGTAATACCATGGCATCAAGAGAAATCTGGTCAGACAGACGAATTACCGTTAATGGTAGAAGTTGGAGGTACAGACACTTCCTGCACTGATACCCGGTTTACACCGAAATTATGATCACGCACGGTTATATATGCGTACCCTTTTCCGAACAACGAAAAAATAAGGAGTAGCTGCGTGAACAAGTGACTATCTGCACGACTCGACGAGTACAGTTATGTCATCATCTGTCGTCGCCGGAAGTCACCGTGCTGCACAAAACGGAGCAATAATTAAAGAAGATTACGAGTACCTGAACGTAGGAAAGGTCCAGTTTGCTGTGAAACGAGAAATAGAAAAATGAAACAGTATGAAAAATAAAATAATCATGAAAATCGCTGATGGTTTGCTTCTTTTTTTTTTTCTGTATAAAAACGCAAGCACATTGAGAGGTTTACAATCACCTATCCATGTTCTCACTTGAGTTTTCATGGTATTAATATTTTCTAATTCCTGACAGATCTTGGTTTCACGACTTAATACTCGTTCTCATTAGTAAGGTATGTTACAAAAACAGGTACTATGAGTAGCAGTAAAATTGTATGAAATTATTACCTGCCTTCATCTGTGTTATTATTAGTAATCATAAATATTACTCAGTCACATTTCATTACTGAATTCTACCAAATTATTGTCCACTTCCATTTATATTATATTGCCACTAATTAGTCTCTATTAGTTTGTGAAGATTATTGATGTGTATAATTTACGTTGAGCCCACTAAAACAATTCAAATTCTAATTCGACCTCGTTAATGAAAATACAATACTAATGCCTTCGTCAAAATAGTCTACAGTACACATAATCACTAAACAAAATTCTAAACCAACAAACAATACTTTTCTCACTTTAATCCTTTCACAGACCTTGGTGCTTATAGGCGTTTTGAATATTTGGCTCGCATTATACCGTTGGCGCGAATTTAATCCTTAATTTTTGCCCTCTGCGTACTCCCACTTAATTTTCAAAACAAATTTTTAAATTTTCAAAAGATTTCAAACGCCAAAATAAAAGATTCTGCATCCACGATTGAACATCTACCGTTTGCCACACGCATCGTGTGCTAAAATCCGTTGCAACGAAAGGGTTAACCAAACAATCTCACGAAACACAGCAATATACGTAAATCCCCAAAAATGTTTCCATGAATCACCGTAGAGATGGCAGTTCGATCGAAAACGACAAGATGGAGAGTGTTGAGAAAATGTGTACGAAAAATACAGTTAAAAAAAAAAAGAAGCACGAAGAACCAGAAGAGGGATGCTGCCTCTTGTGTCGCAATCGAGATCAAGATCAGCTGAACGTATTAAAACTAATCGACGCAAATAACCTTTTCTACGGTGGATTTCTGGACACGAGTGTTCTCACGGTGGTTCGTTAGAGGAAAGACTCGATCAATTTTCACGGGGAACGAAGGAAATTGAAAGAGCGCGACGTAGATGACGCGCGTGCAACAGAACGATTAAATCATATGGGTTTCTCGGCCGTAATTGCACGCACGTGGCACAGCGCGCGTGGCTTCTCCCCGTTTGCATACGCAGCGCGCTCTGGCGGCGGAAAACCCGTGCCATTGGCTTTCACGCGCGTTTCGCCTGACATTCACACCTGACATTAGCCGCAGCAATAATCCACGTAATTCCACGCTTACGAAGACGTACAACCTATTAAAAGCCCGGAGTCTCCGAACCATACCTGTGAATCACTAATCTGCGGAGTTTAAAGGTGAAACATGTGTGCGCGCGCATAGCTAGAAATGTTACATGGCAGATGGAGTGTGGATGGGATTATAGGTGCACGGATGAGGATACAGTAAATTGCTGAAGGCTGAGTAAAGGGAAGATTTTAGGCTTTTTGTAGATGGTGGAAGTGAATGTGTGCATTCGATTATGGGATTGCTGTATCACACGGGTCATTTTATCACTTGCTTGATTCAAGTATTTTTTTTTTTTTAGGTTATCCAAAATCAACTCCTAAGAAAATACAAGGTGTCTCAACTAAGACCGAATATCTAAATATCTCCTTCGTTTTTAACGATATTAGATATGTTTAAAGCATAGTTTGAACGGTTTCGAAGGAGGAATACAAAAATTTTAAAAATTTCTATTTACAAACGATGTATGAAACATTTCTGATATTAAAAATAAAGGAGATATTCAGGTGTTCGGACGGTCTTGGATGGACATTTAAAAAAATGTCGAGGTTTCCGTTCTCTTAAAAAAATATTGTTCATTTGTGAAGAATTTTTGTAACCAGACGCATAAATTACAATAAAACTAAGCCGGTAAGAAATCTGATACTTTTACGGATTTATAGGAAACGGATTCAACAAGACGACAAGAAATCTGTATATTTTATACAATTTTACAACTTGAAATGAAATAAACAAGATTTAATCTGCAAAGGATTTGAAAAAAATTAATTTCGTATTTGGCTACAGAAATATACAGATAAAAATAATATATATGTACATAATATGTTTATCATATTTCTTCTGGATCCAATTAGTAACATTCCAAACACCAAACATACCATCTGAAACCCGTCATTAATTCACTTAAGTACATAATCCCCCCAGTCATTTCAAACAACGTCCATATTACAGAGCTCAAAATGTCACTAGACAATACGAGCTTTCTACTGCGGCGTATCAACATGTCTCTTTTCTCGGGGTTCATCATCGACCGAGGCGACCTCTCTGTCTCAGAAAGCGATTCATGCAAGCTTGGCGCGTCCGGTCACGACAAAACGCCTTTCACGCGGAACACGCGATTAATCAACGACAATTTGCTGCCGGGTAACCTTTACTTTCCAGGTGAATTCTTTCGCGATCCAACGTTCGCGCTTTGTCCCGAACGTACGGCGGCAACGCGGGATAAATGAAGAGGGATCGCTCGATGATTGTCGGGAACGGGCTGCGGACGACAAGGATGCCACGCACGGAGGAAGAAAGACCGGTCTAGGAAAACTCGAACCTTGACGAAGTGCTCATAAATACGTCGCACCGAGAGAATGTGTCGATGGTAGCCAATGTGTCTGCCACGGTACGCGGTATAAAGGCGTCTACACACCACAACCGCGCAACAAACGTACCATTGACTCTTCGCGAACGGTTAATTGTTCGGTTCGATCCTTGCAAGGACATGACGATCGTGGTGGTTGACGTTAATGTAGCTACGTGGTTGTAAATCTATGTCGAGGCGTTGCTAGCGTTTCAATGGGACACGAAATTTGTTGCGTTGAAACGGGGATACGTTTACGTATGAATGTGAGGTTAGAATGTAACGAATTGTTTTCGAATATTCCCTGCTTCGAAACACAATGGCGAGAAGTATGTAGAGTGTTCCAGGAATTATCGTATCAAACGATCGGAACAATTTCTTGCAAATGTAATGCTAGTGAAGTTTTCGGAAAGTGAGGTTATTGTTCGTATTTATTAAAAAATTACGAATACGTGATTAGACAAAATCAGTTATGAAAAAGAAAACATTTTGCTATAATTTCAATAACATTCAGTTATAAATGGCATATGGACAGTCAGTTTTGAGATATTTCAGAATTTATTAACCTCTTAGCTACTGAACGCTACTATAGCGGTTTTCGCGTAGGTCATCTTTTTGAACGGTGCGCCACTATAATGGTTTTCGCGTATAAATAAATTACAATTTATTCATCTATAATTCAGAAAGCATCACCAGACACAAATCACACAGCACAGAGATACAGCACCGCGGAAAGTCGAGCCGTAGCCAGGAGGTTAAATAAGAATTGGATAGTGTGAACTTGCCTTAACAGTAGCAACACGAGCGCGTATTGGGGGCAGCGACAGTGTCGGTAGAAAACGAATATCGTAGCACGCGTTCTATTCAATCGAGCCTAAGCCGGTGTACAGGCTACCAAACTGGAAACGCGTCGTCCAGTACTGCACGAGCGACCGGTGTTGTACCGCACACCGCGCGTCACGTGACACCGTGCGCGACCACACGAGGCTTACACATCCTAGGACAACGACGTATACATCGGCCACAGCAAGGCTGTTCCGGATACGCCAGCGTTAATATGTTGCACATCAAAGGCAAACGTGCAATGCACCGTTGTTGAAGCAACATCTTACGGTGTATTTTATTAAGTGAAAATGCACCTTGCTAACCCTTTGACCAGTCTAATGTAATTACGAATAAGAGTCGATAAAATTCATATTTTACGTAGGTATCTTATTGGAAATGGGTTATGGAAAAGAAATAGTCCTTTAACTTTGTAGTATGCTATTTATTGACGGGCTCAGAGGAAACGCCTTTACGCTATTGAATCTTCTAAAGGACTGTATCTGGGCACCCAAAAAGAAAGTTGGGGTCCCCTTATACCTAGGAACTGTTTACTTTGAACTGGACACCAGACACATCTGGTGGAAGTCTTAGTGCCTTTGTTTAAAATAACGCGGAGACATTTTTGTGGGGTGTTGTTAGAAATAATCCAACATATCTTTTTAATAATTTCTGTCGTGCGTGATTATTTTTAAAAAACAGTGAACGTAACCCTACCGTCACAGTTCTGATAATAATACCTCGTCCCTTTCTAACTTTCTTCCTAAAAGTTTCTCGTGAGTGAAACTGTTCGTTATTTAACGCACTGCCCGAGTCTCGCTCGGGATAAACTGTCGAAAGGTTAAATGAAAATTAAGTGTGAAAATAATTTCAACCTTAAAGTAATACCAGTTTCACAGGGTGTTTCAGAAGTTTCCATTCGTGGAAACACTATTTTCATATTTGATACTGTTGTTGTAATTTTTTAACAAAATATCGACGATAAATATGCTTATACGTTTTTAAGCGTAAAATATCCGGAATACACTCATATTTATTCATGCAAATGCTATGATAATTGTGAGGAGGGATTAATGTGAACTGGTCCGTCCACTAGCTTCCTTTCCATTCATTTATACGTCCCGCTTTAGAAGTTTTGATATCGTTCAAATAAAATATCGACGTGGAAGGTAGATTATGATCAAGGTATCATTGATATACCGTACTTGCTGCGTTTTGCTTATCAATATTTTGCTTCGTATTACTCGGATCATTTGTAACGCAAGTGCGTAGATAATTCCGGATAAAGATAGTGTCGTAAATTGTGATTTCACAATGACCATGAGACAACGAAGTTTAGATCAGCATTGCTTATAAAACTGGTTGTCCCTTGTAACATTTTTTCCATTTTCTGATATACATAAAATCATTTTTTTAACGAATACAAAAAAATCTTGAAATCCTTCAGAACGTGAAAGTTCCAATTTATAAGTTCTGCTTAAAAATTCGAAATATAACCTATATTTTACTAAAAATAATATCTCAAAACGAAAAAGGCTCAGGTGTATATTTCAGTCGAGCAGCTCAAGTACGTAATTCCAAGTCCGATAATTCTAAAATCTAATTAGTTCACTACTAGTTGTACAACTTTATTTAACGAAGTAACACTAGTTTCCAAGAATGATCTGAAGAGCAGGTTGCTACACGAAGCCTCGTTCGATAAGTGTAAAGACAGATTGCAACACCGGAACGTAGTAACCACTTCTGCAACATCGGTAAATGATCCTAGAGATAAGCCAGCTGGTCCCTTTATCTACCTCTAATCGTGTTTAAACGTAAATCGAAGCGAGGCGTGTCCATCCACTCCTGCTGCGTATCTAACGTACATAGAGCCGTGAAGAGTTTCCTGGTGTAAATCACTCGATTGAAAAACACCGAGCCATAATGCGAACGTGGAGGATACCACATAATAAACATCGAGTGAAGGGACCGCTCTGCCGATATGGTCCATAAAATCTCGTTATTAATAATGCCAGTGTCGGACGACGATTTTTAACAATGTACATTAACGTCCGAATTTCCTTCGGAGGGGGGGATTTCCACGAAAAAATTAACATAAACTTACGTTACGCATACAGTTTCTAAATATCGTTACACTTTGATTTATATAAAATTTATACAAATTTAACGCGATAATTAACCCCTTAAACTATGATTTCTTTTCTGACTTTGCATCTAAGCGTCAGCCATTTTGTATTTTAGTACTGTATCGGGTAACTAAAGCTGATCTGTTACAGATCGATTACATTTAATAATTTTCAGTCTTGCGAATTAAAACGAACGTTAGGGTTACAATGAATTTTTCTTACTAATTGAACTACTTTTGTCACATTTTGACCAGAATCTCTGCCACGAGTTTGACACGTTGTTATAGGTTAAGGCGTTAATATAGTTCTATTAGAATTCGTAAAAATAATATAATAGATTATATCGATAATTGACCGATAAAATTGCGGTATAGTTCGCGTAAGAAAAATATGAAGCACAATCTAACCTAAAATTTAAATCACTTTAACACGCCGTGAAACGAATGGGATGAACAAAAGGATGAGAAAAATCGATGCGCGCATTTTCTAACATAACCTCAATTCACCACGCGCCATAGATAAACGATTCATCCCGCGTTCAACGTTCGCTTTATTGCGACGCGACATAATCCATGCGTTAAATTGCAACGTTTTAACGCGGCTCGTTTCACTGTTAACCTCAACCAACGAAGTCGGCTACAATGACAACACATCACCGACGGCGTTTCATGGTAATCACCTCTATTCATTTAGGAATAGACATGACTGACTGAACAAACGATTCAGTCGGAATCGACCGATGCGGTCGCTTAGAATGACGTAATTCCTGTTCGAAAGGCTGTTCAAACATTCGTCGATGGTGCTCGGGAGTCAGGCGAAAATCCAACGTTATTTGTACAGTGTCAATCGTCTCCGGAGGTGTGATGACTAAATACCGGCAGCAACTTGTATAAATACCGACCGTGTTACGGTTGCATATATTATTGGTTAGACATCAGCATTGTGGCCGTGAAGGTAGGATACGTCCTCTACGTTAGAGATTGTTTGAAAAGTTTTCTCTATAATTACCTGTGCAAACAACTAATATTAATTCAATATAATTGGTAAATTGATGGTATCAATGTAGATAAGTTGGTAAATTGGCCCTGAGCTAATAGACACAACTCCTACTAAGGCAAAAATAATATATAAGAAGAAAATGGTTGCATATATTATTAGTCGTTGGTTATTAAAACTGTTGTATTCCACGGCTCGCGATTCCTTGCGTTGGTTTATTATATTCAATAGGTACGCGGTAGGAGAGCCTGACGGAAACTGGGGCGAAATAAGGGAGATAGCCTAGACAAAAATTTGCTGTTTCGACGGAAAAGGTTTCTAGATATAGGTTCGGTAAGTACGAGAGTAGGGGTTGGTCTCAGAGGTCAATGTAGGGAGAGGCGGTGAGGTCTAGGTTCAGCGATGAGTAAAGGATGATGTGGAGGTCTAGGTTTCGGGGTGACTAACGTTAGGATGATGCGGATTTGTTTACAGTTAAGGAAAGGAGGCAGGATGACTAAAAACTAATGAAAGATAGGAGAGAGGTATACAACAAAACTGCGACATTATTGGTACATTATTATCCTTTAAAAAGAAAGCAATAAAAAATGCCTGTGTGAAGAGACTTCCATCAAAATTTGTTGTGATAACAATACGCCTTTTGGCATATTTTCATCTAAACTTAATCCCTAAAGTTTGTTTTTTGCGCGTTTCCACGTTAATTTAATAAAACAAATTTTAAAACGATACGGCCAAAACAAGAGAAGAGAACCATGGCATAGAATTATTTTTTTTTTTTTTTAAGGAATATAACAAATCTTGAAATCTTTCAGAATTTATAAGTTCTGCTTAAACATTCTAAGTATAGCCTAACGCCTCGATTATATCTAACGTCTTTTTAAACTTGAAAAGAAATTCTTTTCTTATATTTATTAACACTCGTACTATTAACTTACACTTTCTACTAAAAAAGATATCAAAACTTTAAAAAGTACGAAAAATCAAATTTTCATTTTAAGACAAATTCCGATAATTGCGAACTTCAATATTGCCACTTTCTCTATTGACAAACCTGAAAGCCGCCATCAGTGGTAACACCGTCAAATCATAAAAACTAAAGACCAGTATAACCTCAACAATTAATGCCTTTCCATCATCACTCTGTGCTTCAAAGACCGACACGATTCAAAAAGGAACACGTGCCATCATTCTCCGTGGTGTAATTAAAACCCACGCTCGCGTGAGAGGGAACTTTGCCACGATAAACGCGACGATTATCGGCAATTACGGATAAGTTTCCTGTGAACCGTGCGCGTACGTGCGGTGCATACGCGCGCGGAACAGTGAGCTACCGGCTTGGTCGGTAACTCGATTAACATCATCGCGGCGATCATCGGTGGCGATTGTGTTAGCATCACCGGGCCGCGCAGCGGCGGCAACGTGCGCCGTTCCCTCGCCGAGTCCTTGCTCTCTTCAAGCCGATAGATCAGACTATGGGCTCACGCCTCCTGCGTAGCACGCGGGGAATACCCGTAAAGCCGGGCGACCGCTTAACCTGCGGGAGATCGGACCTTAAAGAGCGATAGATCCTTAGATGGCGCGACTGTCGCAACGGTTATCGACTGCCGCGAGTGCATCGATGTTGAGACGTAAATGGGCAATTGAAGACTTTGCTGCAACAAAGTGGCAGAAACTTGGGACTTGATCGTTGGATCTGCCTCTTTCTTGCATCTATTTAGAATTTTTTTTTTTTGCATTTAATGCTACCTACATATAACTAGGGTTAGGTTTGACCGGGACAGTCCCGGTTTTCTGATTTCTTGGTTTTTGAAGTGACTTAATTCTGAAAGAGCTCTAGAGTGTACAGGATTCTAGGAACAAATTGTGAATAATAGAACATTTCTTAAGAGTTTTATCTACAGAAAAATACGACTTGGTTTGTAAATAGATTTTAAGTGATTTTTTAACTCTTCGACAATCTAATAAAATTTATGAATTAAGGTAAAAAAATTTATATTTTAGAGGTATTGTTTTAATAATTACGTCGTGTGTGATCATTTTTAAAACAAGGGATACATAACCCTACATGATAGGTATGACAATAATATCTCATCTCTTTCCAACTTTCTTCCTAAGAGTTTCAGTTCTTCTTCACAAGAATTCATTTTAAAACTGCTTAAGAAATACATCCAAAAAATGTATACAACATAAGGAAAACAAATACCGACAAATTAGGTAGCACCTAGTGACCTCTTCAAGAATTTTTAGAAATAGGTCGACATCACTGTCCAAAATTTTCCGCCACGTAAATTTACATAAATACGAATCCTAAGAGTTTTGTTCTTAATGTTAGCACAGCTTCAAAAAAACGAACACACGATAGGCTATTAACCAAAATGTATCATTTTATGTATTATTTTATAAGCGATGACTAAGGTACTCGGGTGTCCGTCTCGCTCGACGGCTATAATGAGTGTCCTCTCTGCGTCCTATCCTGCGTTGCTCCGGAAAACCATTGGAGCCCCTCGTTCGACTTTCCGGGAAAAGGGCTTAGTTTATGGTACTGGGTGACAAAGTCCAGGCCACCACTTCGCCGCCGAAATCTCGCATTCCTTATATTAAATTTCACCTTTCCCTAGATAGATTTTCCACTATGCCTGTGGGCAGCTGTGCTCGCAATTATCCGTATTAGAACGAAAGCAGAAGATAGCAGTGTAAACTGAGTCTCTAGACGGTGGCGGGGGGATAACAGGAAACGTCCACTTATATTTGTAACAAAGTCTTCAATTACGCTTATTCTTGCAAGGATATTATCCTATAGGTCGGCAGAACTTTGATGTGCCTATTGAAGGCACTGTAACCTATACCCGTATTATGTGACATCCCTGGCTAAATTATGCGTGAAGACTTCAGACTTAGCAGCCTTCCTGCTGTCGAATCCTCATCCCTTTGTCCCTCGACTCCCATACATACCGATCCTTTTCCCAGGTACAGTACCTGCGCGTTTTCCACTTTCCCACCGAATTCCTGTCCTATCTCCGGCAAATCCTCAAACTGATGCACTCTACCCATTTCTTTTGTTCCGACTCCTTAAGTTCATTACCGAACCATTGTCCCTGCAATTCTTCTCCCGTACCATCAAACCCTCAATCCTAACGAGTCCTGATCATTATCCTTACACATTCCTGGTCCCTACCTAACGAACGCATTCCTAAATTCCCCCATCCGCAACTCCCAAAAACCCCAATATAAAAGCAGCCTCGAAAAAGGACGAGACAGTCAGTATTGCGTAACAAGAAAGTTTAGACCTTGCAGTTTATATCCGTAAAACCAACAGTGTAAAATAAAAGAAAAAACTTAATTACAAATAAAGATAATTTCTAAAATCCACCGTCTAAAGTGATTCGACGACACTGCGACTCCCGAGAAAAACATATCAATCTTTTCTTTCGAAATATACTTTCAGCAAAAAAGTAATCTGCTTCCGTTAATTTTTACTTGTCACATTTTTGCAATTTTTTCAGTCACGAAAGTAAATATCCTTTTTCACCGAACCTTGTATATCTTTTGAAATCTGATTGAAAAATATTGTAGAATAACAATACAGTTGTTTCTATAAGACGTGAGATTTTTGTAACTTAACTGACGCATAAAAATAATATAAAGTTCGATTTTTAAAAGGAATTTTAAACTGATCGTAAGATACCTTATTCAACGTGCCTTTATTAAATATTTATGAGCATAGACACTGGTATTTCTAACTCTGATAAAACAGGTCAGCAAACGAGGAAAAGGCAAGTAGATTATCGACAGAGATACGAAATTGTGCAAATTAATTATTGTATGTATTTCATCGAAAAACGACGAAGGAGTTTATTAACAGTGAACTAACAAGAACTACAAATTCTTGTACTATGTATTTATTGTATATGAAAAGAAGATGAAGTAATATTTCTACATACGCTGAATAAAGTTAGTAACTAGTTAACGAAGAGATTCGATCAAATGGATTGTGTAATAATTGCAAAAGGTAAAACGATATTCATAGGTGCATGTATGTACATGTTTTGAAATGATTCTACTGCGAATAAACCTGGAATATCGATATGAGATGGAAGGGGATACGAGTCGCATGAATACGAAATGATTCGAGCTCGACTGGTAGAAAATACAGATATCAAGGGAATCAGAATAATATTAGCATGAATACGAAACATAAGTTTTCCAATGATTACTTCAATTCCATTTCCTAGATATCTATTACGAAATGCACGTGCTTATTATGAAATATAGAACACCTTCCAATGGATATTATATTTTATGAAGTTCTTTCAAGCTCTTATTCCTCTTCTTTCAATTTCCAATATGAATAACTCGAATCTTACAAATGCATAATTTCATCTACTTTTTCGTTCTTGTCAAATTTCCTTATTTTGAAATTAGCGATATTAAAACACAATTAATTACGTGTATTGTACTGTCTCGTCTTAATTGAATTATTTTAAATTTTGTAATTTCAAAAAAATAACAATCTCACTTGCTCCTATTTTCAACATCAACAAGACCTGACCTCTTCCACAAACTATACAGTATATTCTCCACAAGTGTCAGACCGCAAGGAAGCTAAACCTGACACTCGTAGAGTCAGGGACTACGTTTTCGAGCCTCGCGCTCGCCTTTGTAGTTTACCGAACGTAGAAAAGGACAGCGAATAAAAGATCAAACACGACATAATTTGAACAACATTTACTTATTAACACGTTCACCGTCACGCCAGATTTATAGGTTACTGTCAGGCGGCCAAAAATTCTCGTATATATTCCGAAATCCGATTTTTAATTGCGAAACACTACTGAGACGGTTTAATTTGGGGCAGCCAGCTCATATTTGAGCTGGCAATACACAATACAACTAACTACTAAACCAAATCACCAGAAAAAAACCCATTTTTGTAACTCACTGTTCGCTGATTAAACAGCTGAGCTCTGCAACGTGGATTTGACTGCATTTTCTCCTTCCTTCCTTCCTTCCTCACAGTTCCCATCGATTTTGCAAGACTTACAAACTCCCAAAGTGTGAGTCACTGTGGAATGGACGACGCGAAAAGAATTTCGAAACGCGATTTATTTCAATTTTATTCAAAAAGGGAGAAACCGCGAATTTATATTATTTTCATATTATTATTGAACTAAACTTTCGTAGAACTCGAGTGAAAAATTGAAAGAAAAGAACGAACGCGAATTGATATCTTTTTTGAATTTACGATAGATGAAAATTTGAATAAAATACGCGACGAGAATTGGGGAGAAGCATAAGTTAAACGCGTAAAAATATTCAATAATAAACGAACTAGGAATGAAGCTATTATTTCAATACGCGATGCACTGACTCTAGTATTTACTAAAATTCAAAAATTCTCGTATAAATTCCGAAAATAGATTATTAATTACGGTAAACTACTGAGACGGTTTAATTTAGGGTGGGCATAGTGCACTCGTTCCAAATCAGCTCACAATATACAATAATAAACCAACTAACTACCTAACATGCAATTCATGCAAACTCCTTGGATGGTAAATTATTAGTAAACAAAATTTAATATCAGAGAAAATATGTGAAAAATTTCAAATTAATTTCAATTGCTGGGCGAAAAGTACATATTGATTGTTATGC
>NW_017100385.1:1819155-1833644 GCF_001263275.1 Habropoda laboriosa | reverse complement strand
GGTAGGCCGCCTCTATGTGATAAACAATTGGCAACCAAACGGTGGCTCGCTAAAGCGATATATTATGAAATTAAATTAATCACTCAATAAGTTTTAACGTTAGATTGTTTCCTCGATATGGCCATGGTGGTCATCAGTGACTGGAGTGCCTCAAATGTTTAGAATAATTAAAATAAAATAAATGTTGTCAACTAAAAATTTTGAACGTCATAGCTAGCTAGACATTATTTTCAATTGAAAAAAAAAATTATAAAGCATAATACTATAATCCTATGCTTAAAATGTATTTTCTTGTGGCCGCCTGACAGCAACCTGTAAATCTGGCGTGACAGTGAACGTGTTAATAAGTAAATGTTGTTCAATTTATATCGTGTTTGATATCATTTTCATCAGAAAAATCTAAAGAAATTATATTTTTCTATTATGATTTGTCCAGTCGTGAAATCTCGTAAAGGAAACCGATTGGTGTAGCGTTACACTCTTGACTGACTGCGAGCGAGATAACATGGGCGCAGCAATGACGCAGACCTAGGCGTAGGACCATCTATGCTGTCACTAGTAGAATCCAAACTTACTGACTCTTGTACAGAATTTACTGTATTCAGTTTTACTTGGAACACGATAAGAGGGTTATTTCCATTTTGTCCAGGGAAATGAAAAGAAAACAAAGGTCCACTTCACGTGTAGAAACGAAAGGAAAATAACTGAAATTGTTGGAATTAAACCGTCGGTTGAACATCGGTGTGTAGCAAAAGTTCAGAATTTAAGCAAATTTCCCGGGCGTTTTTTTTTGTTTTTGTTTTTTGTCATTAACGCTAATCGATTCCGCAAACACCGGCCCAAAAGGAATTGAAGATAATTAGCCCGGTCGGTTAATAACGAGCCCCCTATCGTAGACAACGCGCGTGGAAACTAATGGAGTTATTTGCTTTTTTAATAATTCCCAACTACCGGGATTATGCCTCCTGATGGCCGGTTAAAAACGGTCCTGCGTGGCCGGTAGCTCGCGATACTATTAAAACAAGTTACTTTCCCGTTTTTATCGCTAATCTTAATGGGAGCCCCTTTCTTCGGGGTGGAATTTAAATTAACATACGGCTCTACTTAGGCGGTGAGTTGTAAATTAGAACTCGCGGAATAATAGGCGTACGCTTCCGTGGAACGTATACGTGGCACACGGTGTAATTACACGTACTACACTGCTAATAAATATCACGTTGTTTGGATGAGTCAACGTTGTTATCTTCTACACGTACATATATGTATATACGTATGCATATCGAGCCGAGAGAGAAAGAGAGAGAAAAGAAGAAGAAATACGAAAAATAACGGTATCGGTATGCATTTATCGTTTTTACGTCGTCAAGTCGTTAAACCTTTATGGTATATCATATTTTACGCGATACCTTTTGAATATTCTTTCGTCGAGAGATTTCATATTGAGATCTAGTTGAATGATCGATATAGGGACTTTTTGATAGGTTGGTAATGTATGGTTACTAGTGATTGGTGTTGAAATACTGTTTTAAGAGAAAGTCTGCTTTTTATAGGATAACTCATACGATCAGTGTAACGTATTTTAGCTATGAAATATGTGTATTTTGTATTTCTAGATCATTTATAACGTACCCACAATGTAATAGAATAATTGAAATTGTAGTGGTAACAGTGCTGCATAGAAACAAAAACTTTTACTTTTCTAAATGAACTTACATTTCTTGGGTGTACTACATCAATCTTCGTTCTTCTGTTTTTGTAAATGTCCAATTTATCCAATCAATTAAAGGCATACACGTCAAAAACACACCAGATGAACAATCAATCATTCAAAATTGCTGAAGCCGTCATTAACACTTGAAATCCGAATTGTATATCGAAGTAAAAAACTGATCACGAAGAAACGAGATTTTGTAGAACGTATCGTCAATTAAAACACGATAAATATTAATTCAATCGTTTAAACTGAAACAATAACCTCGCCGTCAACGAGCGGCCTCGTGTAAACTGATTGCAGCGCCACTCGACGACAACGAAATTATATAAGTGTCATGGCGCTGGACGACGAGTTGAAACATCGATTGAACGTGTCAAAGTGACAAATTCTCAAATGACGGTGAAATTTATCCGCGGGTGTTCAAGTACGATCAACGTGTAATCATACATTTCTCTGCTCGTAAATTATCGTGAATCTTATACAGAGTTTCGTTTTACTTTGCATAATTATCGTGCGCACTGTGTTTAATATTCCTGTATCACCGAGCTGCAATCTCCATGTGATTTAATTAGACGTAACCGAAGAGAGCGAACGTCGAACGATAAGCTATATATTAAATTTGATATATTTAATTTTTCCGACGGTATATTAAAAAAAGTTTACTTTAACCTCGCAAATATAATATTTAAAACTATTTATTTTCTGACGTATTTAACCTGTTGGTCCATTTCCACTTTATCAAGTAATGAAATCATTGTAATTTTTGCTCCACCAAAGATTATTTACTCCTAACAGGGATTGTTTAAATTTTAGTTTTATGAAACATTTTCTTGTGAATTTTGAATGTTCACGTATTATTACGTTCAGTTACTTACAAATTTCTTTATTCTGGCTTTACATTACTTTTTCTCTAGAGAAATATGTGAAAGTCAATCGATATATCCGCCTCTTCAATTATGGTATGAGTATACACGCTGAAACGCGTGATTCTATAGCAGCACTCCTCCAGCTTCATACATAGCTATCTATAAACAGCTGTTTAGATATACCTGGATTCCCCTATCGACAGTTTTACACGTTTTATTTTCTGCACAGCTATTTTAATTTGAATCCTCTGTAACTGATAATTTAATCAATCGGTAAAGAGTTACTAAATCAACACCAATAAAATAATTATTCGTACAAATGCATTGCAATTTTGGAATCCTGTTACGTCCTTTTATATCACTTATACCCCCTTCTTTTAGTCAATTAATTTTCATCTTACAGATAAAATTGAGAACGAAAGAAAATTGGCTATTAAAATTCTTAAAGTTAACCTCAAATTAACAACAAGAGTGCATTAACCACTATTGCCCTAATATATCTACAACATACACTTTCACACAGTAAAATATGATTCGATAAAAGAATTCTCCTAGAATGAAACGCGATACTCACATCACCGACGTTATTTTCAAACCTAACCTAAAATTCCAAAACAACTGCCTCCTATAAGTGCAATTTTGTAAAATTACTTTCTTTCACATTTTATATTGCGGTATCTTTTCTATTATGACAAAAACACAAATAACAGGAAACTCAGTTCTATACGCTCAGGAAATAATTAAAAAAGAAACAAAATTGATCGTTTCTAGCGCACTAAGTTGAAAAAAATGTGAGTGTTAAGAGGTTAAACAACAGAAAACCTAATAATCAATTGAACATCATTTACCACTGAAAACATACAACACTATCGCAGAACAAAGCAAAAAGGAAAGAAAAAAAGAAATTCGGAACAGGTGCGAGCGTAAAACGGTGCCGTGGCGGCGAGCAGAAGTAGGAAATGCACGGGCAAGAATGACGAAGGCATTGCACCTCGGGCCAACAATAACAACGCCAGTAACGGCTGGTACAGAGGCGGACGGAGGCAGCTTCCCCATTCTCGAATCTTCATTCGCGTATTACTTCGTATAATGCAGGCATTACGCGTGGCAGCGGCAACAGCAGAAGCCCTCTTCTGTGTTCGCGTGCACTTTGCTTGGCTTGGCTAGCCTGGCTCTGACTGGCTGGCTGGCAGGCAGGCAGGCAGGCTCAAACGGATTTCGAGGAAAAATCCCGGCGGACCGTAACCTCTGCAACGACGATAGCGGCAAAGCTAAGCCGGAACAGGTATCACCGACGGGCTTGAAACCTGGCACGTCGTAAAGCGTAGAATCTCGCGCGGAACATCGAACGGGGGGACCGGAGGATCATTTTGCAAAAGCCAATAACTCATCGTAGCGAGAGCGTTGTATAAATTTCGCGGGAGCGGCCGCGCGCCGCGATCAATTCCGTCACGCTTCCAGCCGCATTATCTGGAGCGTGCACCCAGATGATAAACGCGCCGGCTCGTTAACCTCATATATTTCGGTGCAATTGCCAGCCCGTTGGAAATTAATGCTTGGGTTCGGCGTCGAGAGGTGAACTGGGATATATGAATGTGCGTGTATCTACTTTTACTGTTTTTTGGGGAAAATTGAATATTTAAAAAATATTGATTATTGTAAAAGATTTTTTCAATTTCGAATGTTAAAGTTAGGTTAGGATAAACTGTTATTGATAGTTCTAGAATAGTTAAAGGAATTTATTGTGCTAGAGAATTTGGGGATTTCCCTAGATAGATTTAATTATGGGATGTTGTTATAGGAATATGAAAGTACTGAGTAACAGAGAAAAGTGGTTTTAATCAACATATATTTTGTAATTTACTTTTTGCATTAGCTAAGAAGATTTTCTTGCGATAAAGAGGTTAGGAATTTTGCTAGAGAGTGTCACCATATCGATCGAGATGTTACTAGCAGTAGAAAGTATAGTAGCAGTATAAATTATCGTTACTTTTTGTCGTGATTTTCTTTTCTCGAGAAGGAACACTGTAAGTACTTCCGACTAAAAAGCGATCACGAAATGTCAGCATTTCTTGTTGGGAACAATTACTTCACGATACCGTGCTACAGTGTATCACGACTTTTTGCATGCAAACGTAATGCTAGCAGTTCGTTTCCCACGTTCATTTAAATACAATGAATTATCGTTTTGGTAAAAATTTTTGGAAAATAATGGTAAATAATTAATAACTAAAAATGAAGGCAAGGTCACTATATCATCAACCATACGTAACGTTTGTGTTAAATAATTTATCAACTACAATACTTTTAATCAGAAGCTTATAGAAATACCACCATAACAACAAGTTGTCAATGTCTTAACAATTATTCTTATACTGGTTCTCATTTTTTAATTAATAACATGTATCTTTATTTATCGTTAAATGTAAAATTTATTACGATGTAACAATTATGTTAAGTCACTTAAAAAATTAATCACGGGTCATCAATCAATGTGCTGCATGAATAAACCGCTAAGTCAACGTAGAATTACACAAGAAATGACTGTATGTAACAGAAGAGTGGTTCATTTTTCCTCAATCTACATCGCGTGCATTAAAACACTGTTATTTTATTATGGTATAAAGTACCACCCTGTAGCCGTAATTCCAGGCGCAATTCAAATTGGCCAGCAAGTGTCTATTATCACGCAGATCGGCCCAACAAAGTTTCACGTGTCTCCATCTACTACGATCGTATCCACTGAAACTTAACACGGCCATATATATTTGACACCTGTAGGCGTTCGGTGCCGTGGCCTAACCTATAAATACGAGCCCATTCGATCCCACGAAAGAGCACAATGGCACGAAGCAACGACCTCGTTGTCGTCTGTCGTATACGGTCACGAGTGCACGAAAAGACCATCCCTTAAAGGTCGAGTGGGCGTCGGCAATATTTTCTGGACACACCGTAACGCGGTAGGGATAGACGTGTTATACATCCCGGCTATTTACGGACACTAACGCAGGTAGGACCGGCCTTGGTCCAATGACCTCGCGATCAACCAACGGAGTCTTTTCTCTCGCCAACGTAACCGTCAAATGGGAAACACAGTCGTTGCACGGGTCGATGAACCAACCGTCGCTTCTCGATCCTTCGACACTCGAAAAAAACGAAAACACTCTAAGCACGATGAAAAAACTTCGAAGCGTTCTAAGCGTAACACTAGAAGGCTAGGTTATTCGATACTGAAAAGTTTCGAGAAGAATTGAAATTCCTTATTCGTACTTGTGTATCGATTTCTTTTCACGAAGTGTTAAAATAGGTTATGTAGCATTATTTAAATCGATATAAGAGAGAGAGTTGAATTCACAATGTATATTGATTTATGTTTTGAATGAATCGAATACGAAAAGAGAAATCTTGGTTAAACCACGTTCATAAAAACTTCTTCACATATAATATACCATGAATGAAAACGAAATTTTGTGGACACAGCTTTTTACACCTTACTTTTACAAATAATGGCAATAACGTGTGGCTAGGTGTACAAAATACTTGGCAAGTATTATAAAAGTTAGCCGAGTAGAATACTTTACGCGTCGAAACGAAGTAACCACCGTCTTCCGACACGTGCATGCATAAAACTAAAAACACATAGAGTGTCCACTCAGGCGTCTCGTTAAGATCGCACGAGCCCTCTGTCGAGCCCTTCCGACATACTACGCCAACGCGGCCAACTATAATTTCCTAATTAATGTTCTTATGTAAATAGAGTTCAATCGTCTAACGCGTTATGATGCTCGTTACCTGAAACACGCATTATCCGAGGTGCCCATAGCGGCGTGTTCCTTGGGATAACGTATATCCCCCTTCGACGACTTCCTGCAGTATATATTAATTGTGGCGCGGGCTTTAGGGGACCACCGTACTTGTGAGAACGCCAGTTCCGTGTGTAGAATCCGTCATTGGTGGAAATTTATTCGCGATCGGCGACCAGCGTGCTTTCGTAGGCGTGTCGCGTCTCCCTTTGACGGACGACATTTTCCCTCCGCGGTGGATAACGAGGGAAGTGGTGGGGTCATTAACACGCGCGTGATTCTAGTTTGAACTAGTAAGGGGAGATGGCAGCAAACGAGAATAAAATTCCTGGACTTCGTAACGTTTGAACAATACCTATATACACGATTCATCTTCGTTCACTTGTGAATATTTCTATGCGAATTAATTGAAAATAACAGTGGACAATAATTTTATGATATTTTAATGATATATTAATTTCTAAATATAATAATTTTAACGATAAATACAATTACTTCTTTTTTCTCAAGGTGTTTATTGGTGCCTCAAAGAACGAACAAACAAAAAAGTATTATCGCCAAGTGCTTTTCTTTTCTTTATAAAGTTTTAGTTAATCGAATAAAAAATTGCTACCGTACATTGTTTATCTCTTAAATGCTATTTCTTTTTTTTTCTAAATGGGGGTAAAATTGGATGTTTCTAAATACAATTACTAATTACGATATGTAGGAAAGTGATTTTTTAAATGTGCAATTTTCAATCGTTTAGTTTGCTCGATTTTTTTACTTTGTTCCGAGTTGCCACTTATTTCTATAGTTTTAGTTTCGTTAAACATGATTATCCGATAGTTTATGCTTTTCAATTGTGACGAATCTGATTATATTCTTTTCTAATGATAATTTGAATTTGAAAAATGAGTATAGCTAGAGCGGAATAGGATTATCGACAAGGCGGTGATGCATCGTGCCGTCGAAGAGATCTCGAAGAAACATGGAACTGCCATCGAGGGGCTCTAGTATGCTCGGACGCGGTAATTACCTTCGGCATTATTTTCGCACTTTTTGTACCTATTAAGGTCATTCCGAGATGTCTTCGCGGAATCGATAAAAGATCTCATCGTACACCGCCAGTGACAAAGGACAGTTCAGAGAATCGCCTCTCAGGGAAAATTACTAACGGTGCACTGAGAAGTGAGCCTGGCATTGTTCCACGATACAACATTCGTTCACGGGACGCGAAAAAATCTTGACATTATGCCCAAGTTACAATTTCCTCGTTTTTGTTCGTCTTATTCATACCCACTGAATTCTTTACATAAATATCACTCTGTAAAGAATGTCGATATTTTTTTTTGTTTTCACGACTATTTAAATGCATTTAAACGCATTAAATTTGTGCTATTTTTATCTCATTTTTTAAAAGTCAATGAAAGAACGAAGTTAGCAAAAAGCATCTTAATGCAGAGAAAATATAATGAACGAAACGTAGCTTTTATATTTCTATGACAACAGAGATTATAGTTTATATTTCATAAACTATATATTTCTCAAGGGAGATATAGCTTTTATATTTTCTGTAATAACAGAGTATGGTAATTTCTTTGTTATTTATTTTTATATAGGAACATAGGACAGCCCTGGTGCGATATTTACAAAAATGAATACCCTTTTTGCATTAGTTTCTTTTTTAATGATAATCGATGGCTTTTGCACACCACGGTAGCAAGTTACATAGTTCATCGTTGTTAATTGCCTTCCACGACGCACGGCGTCGTAAATTCATGAATTTTGCTCTCGTGACCGATCCGATGATATCGACTTGTGTTCTACGCTCTTACTCTACCGACGTACACATGTATCAGCCTAAGCTCATCCATAATTGATTACGATAAAAAAGATCGGTCGGTACACGACGGAAGGACTCGTAATAAACGCGGAACGCGTTTGTCGTCGTTAACGATGTACGGAAGCGGCTCGCGTTGCCTTTTTTGCGATTACGACATATTAATGCGTTTTTCCCCGTAGACGCACTTTGTTACGATAATTAGCGACTCCCTCCGAGAAACGAATCCCATAATCTTTCAACTATTCCGCGAGCTGCGTCTTGATTGTTAACGCGTCTGTTAATTTGAAGGAAACCTCATCGGTGTGGAAACGAAGTTGCTTTAATCTAGTTTTTATAAAGTGTGGTTAATAACGACGACGAAAGGAATGTGCGATAAAAACGACGAGGAATGGATCTGTTGTATACATAAGATTTTTCTTTTTTTTTTTGTACTTATATTAAATTATACAGTATGTAAAAATATGACTACTGACATTATTAATTACTGGCAAAATTTACATGTAAGAAAAAAATACCAGGTTCTTTATATGAAAAAATATGTGATTCCTTATTTAAATCTGACAAGAGTTAGTTCGTGTACGGCGGGTTGCTCGCTAGCAGGCGCTTAAGGTTCGCACATTTCAAGCTTCGTTATTAAAAAGCGAAGCAAAATAGGGTACATGTTTATTAGAAAGAAAATATTCCCTTCATTATCCTCTACCACCTTTGACTAATAAAAGCTTAAGTGTCTTTCATTTTTTTTTTTTTTTGCGTTTATTTGGTATCTTTGGTACTTATCGTTACAAAAGCAATTTTTCGATGTTAAAAAAGATGCTCTTTCTACAGTTTAAAAAATGTTAACAATTATTTTCTCATACACATCTTCCAATAAGACAGGAATCAATACCTACTACTAAATAATTCTGGTTATCAAAAACACTGCAGTGAAATATCGCCGATTCGCGTACATTAAATTAAATCCTTAATTCTAACACAGTGCCAAGCACGCAACGCAGCGTAAATCGCAAAACGTTGCACAAAACTGCGGGAAAGAATCGAGTTCCCGAGTTGGTACGGGACCGCCCTACGAAAACATCTCGTGAACGTGTCAAATAAATCTATCCGGTCGGCAAAAGGCGTGTATCCTTGCTGGTAAAACCGTGGCCACGTGATACCCGGAAGAGAACCGTTTCATCGTTCGATAATTTCGCGATCGACGCGGTTTCACGCGTGCTTCGTCACGCGGTCACGCGTATCGCAGGTGGCTGCCCAACGTCCACCATGAATTTATGTGCAACATATGCAAGTCCCAGCAGGTTGCTCGGCTTTTCAAAGAACCAATCTCAAGAAATAGTCACGACTTCCGGGTGGACGATAGCGATTAAGCGTTTACCTATACCCGTGGAGCTTCCAGCATTTTTGGCGATCGTCTGTTTCTTGTATAAGGGAAGGCAGGAATGATAGCATGTACGTAGAATCGTACGTATTACTGGACACTTTAAAAAGTTCCACTTTTCAGTTCGGTTAATTGCAGTTAAGTCAGAAGGATTTATTCCAGCAACTTTCTTAATTACGTAGTTAATATTTATCATCGTTCAAGGAAATACTTAAATTTAGTACTTCAGTTTTATTCAATAATTTATAAATTTCTTAGTTTAACTCGTACCGTTATATTTTAATAACAACAGCGTTGGTAATTTCGTTGTTAGTTGTTACATTAATTGTTACAAGATTTTAGAGTTTCTTTCTGATTAATATATACCTGGTCTGACAAACGAGGTAATAAGAAAGTTTGTTTTTCTTAGAATGGTAAACGAGGTGAAGTGATCAAGATATACAAGGACATGTACAAGGAAAACGGGAACTAATTAGGCTTCACTAAACAAGTACACTTAATCAAAGGCTAGTAAACAAATTTTATACAGATCGTAGGGGATAATATATTTTCTTTGTTAGTATTTAAACCGTGTCAATAAGGACGCGACCATTTTCGTTCGATAAGGTTAACCCGACAGTCGAAGACGTCTCGGGTTGGTCTCGTTAAAACGCTACGAGCAATAAGTTCGCACGGAGAGAAAGCTGAACCCTCCGTCGAATACCAGGTCTCTTCGAATCCTTGTACAAGGCAGGCCGTTACGTAACGTTCCGTTCGATACCGACACGATCACACGTAAGAGACACTAAAATTCCAGGCTACGGTTACTTTAATTGAAATCGTATTTGTTCAGAACGCGCCGTGTAAAAATAACACGTACCCGTTACTGGATGCTGTGAAAGGTAGGCTGATAAATCTTACCGGTTGAAGATGTGTGTAAAGTAATTGGTAATACCAAATAGGAATTTTGCAGAAAACCGCAGAAATTACGAAATTAAATTTTAAAATCATATTTAATATCATAAGAGTTTCTTATCGTAAAAGATTTATCTTAAAACCTAATATATCTTATTTATTTTATTATTAACCTTATTTAAGGTTAAGACCTTACATATCTCGATTTATGTTAAAATTGTGTAAAAAAAACTCGTTCGAAAAGTGAAGATACACAGGCCGTAGAAAACAAGTTACTAGATTACCAGCCATATTTTTTTTTAGATAAGGGAACAGATGAAAATCACTAGATGACAAACTGTCGAGTAGGGCAAAGATGGCGCGCGCCGCGTGAGGCGGGAAATTCAATTTGAGTCGCGATTTATAAGACCGAATCACAAAAAAAAAGAAAAAATTAAATGCCACAGTAGCCTAGATGCAATATACGTGTATTTAGATTCTGCACAAGCCTCGTGCATTACCATAGTGGTTCCGCTTTTGATATTTTATCGGTTAGTATAATTGTTAAAATAATAATGTTAAATAACAGTTTTCAATAAAAAAATTAACTGATTATATTACAATCGACAATGTTCTAACCAAAATTAAATCACAAAAGAAAAACGCTTGTAATATTATGCTGAAACAAGTGACATTCCTAACCTCAACAATTTGTTCCAATCCACAACAGGTATGAAATACTCTCACCCGGCTGAACTATCAATTACATTTATTAAAACGTATTCTCTCCCGAACAGCCGAGAAACTTTCTTTCCCAGATCGGCGTATAAATCACAGGCGTCAAACGAATGTATCTAATTGATAGCGTAGCCATGGCAAATTACGAAATGCAAAAGAGTCCGGTCGAAACGCGGCGGTGAAAACTGTTTTCACTAATCAAACCAGTTTCGATACGGCTTCCTATTTATTGCCGCTCAAAGCGATTTGTAACCGTTGCTGCAGTAACGTTTAAGTGAAACTGGCAAACTGGTATCGATACCGCACGATTGCTATAGATAAAAATGACATTGCACAAATTGAACTTTTAATCAAAGCTACGAGATGGTTACAGGTGGCCATCTTGCATTCAGTGTTGCCACTTTGAAAATCTTAAAAGTTCACACGTGTGACCGGTCTCTATGCTAATACTTCGATCGTTTACATAACCTATATTTGAAGAAAGAAAAAAAAAAAAGAAAAGCCATTCGACGAAGAACCTTTCGATTCACTTCTGTTCTCGATCGAGAGATGAATCGCAAGACGAATTACTTAATTGCATATTTCGTGGTTACGTAAATGCTTCACCTGCAACGGAACGCTTTCGCATTTACGTCGGAATCGCGAAACCTTCGATCTGCACGAGGAAAAAAAAAATGGGATAAACGCTTTCTCGAAACGGCAACTTTCTCCCCGGCATATTGAGAGGGGCAAAGAAAAAAAAAAAAAAAAAAAAAAGAAAAAGACGAGAAGGCATAATTTTATGGTTATCAGCGATCACGTAACTGTTACAAAACGTCTGAATTTATTGACTGCTGGCAGCATCCCGTGAATCTCCGCGATCACACCAGTTTGTTTCATCCTGTGTCGAACAGAACTTTCGTGATCGAATATCGTGTGCAATTAGTTGGATTTATTTTTTTATAAACTAGCTTAATGTTTGTGTACTGAGACACGAGAATTGCCAGGTTAATTTTTAAATCGTTTCCATTTTAATAGCGCTAATTTATCAACTAATTTATGAAATTTACCATCAATTATTATATCAATTTATCAAATAGATATAAATGAAACATTTCATACAATACTTCCAAGCAATACATTTTTAACCACATTCACTAATTGCAAGTATTCATCCCATTCGGTATAAGTCGAGTCTCTTTTCATGCGGTAGGTACGTTCCGCAAGACCGCATATGAAAAAGTCGCACAAGAAAAGACATAGCTCACTCAGTCCATAGAGTAGCTCAATACTCCGTGCCTTTTCACCACCTCAAATCATCTATTACAATACCACCCTTACGGCATTAATTTGTCGCGAGAGTTTTTTCGAGTCGCGAATTCGACTATCGTACACCCCGAATTTTCACGAAATATACGCACCGCATAACCTCAAAACCGCATTAAAAAGGGACTCGGGTGTACATAACCTCAAAAATGAAATTACAACCACGTGTCTGAAGTTGGTCTCAAAACGAGCTGATCGAAGATCGACGGTACCGACGGATGGTAATTAACTCCCTTCTTAACCTCACCGACCCCGTCCACCCTTTAACTTTCCGTTCTACCCTAACAGGAATCGTTCCTCCTTCCTTGTGGACGCTCGCGATCGCCATCTGCTATTTGCCTTCTCCGGCACATACCAGCCTGGATATATCTAGTGGTCACGAGTGCGTCGGCCCTGCCTCCAACACGTAGGAAGAATCCTTTCCGGGGCCGTGGTCCCGGAAATCGAAGGGGATTGCGCTGCTACGAGGCGTGGCCATTAATTCCATCGAATCCCGGTATAAGTAAGATTAAAACCGTGGCCGTCGTGCGGTACGTATCCGCGCACGTATCCCAGAGCACGGACCGTTTCGCGTTTCTCCTCTTTTTGTTGCTCGAACCGCTCGCCGCCGATACATCCGCACGGTATTCGAAACACAGCCTAGAAATCCCCCGGGACGATCGGTATTAATCGCGACGAACGCGTTTAAATTAAACGTTCCTCCTATGAGACACTGATGCATCGTCGTGGTGCTAGTTGAATTGGTGGAAAGAGAGAAATAAGATCGGTGAGTTACACACGCTCGTGGTGACCGGTGGGAAGAAAGGGAAGTACGGTGTGAACGGAGAGAAAGGATTGGAGATTGGTCGAAGAGAGGTGATAAATAACGGAAATAAAGTTATTCAGGTTAATTGGTTCATTTTGAGGAAAGTTAGATTTGAACTTAACTCTTTGCGGTCGTTTTTACCTTCCAAACTCTCTGTCGACCGTTTGCCTGCAGAAACGGGGAAGAAAAAAATAATATACACACCGCTCAAATTCGTTTGAATAAAATTTTTTACGTTTTTTAGACAATAATTGACCGAGCTACCAAAAAATAATTCCGACCAATAAGACTACCATGCCTACGGAAAATACTCGGACAGTGCGTTAAATAACAAACAGTTTAACTCAAGAGAGACTTTTAGGAAGAAAGTTGGAAAGGGGCGAGGTATTATCAGAAAACTGTGACGCAAGGTTATGTTCACTGTGCTTTAAAAATAATCACATACGACGTAATGATATTAGACTGTCAAAGGGTTAAAGGAACGAATAAAAATTCGAAAGATCGATTTTAAACGCATGCTTCACAGAGCGACGATCTAGTACTATTACGGACGTAATAGTTGGCAATTGCTACGGTGGAATACAGCCAACTTCTCGCTGTTGCTAATATCGACACGTGTCTTACGTGATCCTACAAAAAGAGCTTATATAACAGCGTCACAATTGGATTTCTACGTGTCCAGTGTGTAAAACCGGAATACTTACACATCCACTTAGGAAGTAAAATATATTTGATCGATTCTAAGATTATTTTCACGAAAAGTACAGAATCGAATACAGCATTATGTAAATAGGTGAACCTCTGAACAATTTCATTTATTCGCGAGGAATCGTCCGCGCAGAACGATACGATCCCAGAATGTGTTTTAAAATATACCACGCGAGAATGACTTACCGAAGAAAAGTTAACCTAACACGTGCGTGCATCTCCATAGTTCGCAGGACAGCGCTTTGTGATTAGGGAATCGTGTAGAAAACGTCGTTCGTTAACCGCGAAGACTGAGCTGTGCAATTAAGCAAATGTGCCACGGGGACGATGGCACTTAATTAATTAGGCACCTCGTGTAATTAACCGATAAAGCGTTTGGCAGGAGCGTCGTCGACTCGCCGGGAGAACCACATTCCGTGGACGCGTGAGCGTGCGCGCGCACACGCGACAACTATGGCGCACTGTTTACTCGTGGCG
>NW_017100385.1:1798267-1819132 GCF_001263275.1 Habropoda laboriosa | reverse complement strand
TCATTTCCACACAATGACGAGGCTGCAGGTGCGCTTTCGACTAAAGAGTCCGTCGTCGTCGTCGTCGTCGTCGTAGCGAGACTTGTGATTGTTAGCGTGATTAGATCTCGTACGATGGCCGATCGATAGCGATCGGGCTATAACTGTCGGTGGTACGGCTCCTCTGGGAAAGTTCGGAGTTTGTGGGAAAACGAGATGATTTTATCCTGCTCGCCGAAGAGTCACGATGCGGCCTCTTTAATTGAAGAGATTTACGCGGAGATCCTCGGGCATGATTTGCTTATGAATTTTCATTCTTCTCCTTTAACAGTACTATATATTACATATCTTCGATTCTCGTTCATCTCGAAGAATTGCTCAAATTCATACTGGAGATTTTCATTGTTTCTGGTTAAAGCATAGAGTATTGGAAAATGTAGATGGTAAATTGACTTGGAGCATTTGCGATACGTGGAAGGTCTTATTAACTCTTTGATTGCTTTGAAAATTTTCTAGCACTGTGCTGCTGCTGGTGACTTTTGGTACACTTTCGCCTTAATGCAATTCTCAAATTTTGCTTAAAATTCAATCCTTCGAGTACTCTCACTTTAATTTAATAATAGAAATTTAAAAATGATAAATTTTTAAACGAAAGATTTTGCCGATAATCTGCCGCAGCGAAAAGGTTAAGATAAAAACCTGTAGCGGAGCATACGGTAAAACAGTATGTAAAGATTGAGGAGCGTGATTCCTCCTGGTGCCATCTATGGATTTGGTAACGTGTCATGGATGGCACGGGGAGGATTATTGGACGCCAAAAACGAGGCCCGATCGTCACTTGTTTCCCCCGATGGGCAGATTGTCTTGCTCAGCGTCGACGGAGAGAAAGACGACACTCGCTCGCGTTGTATAAATTGTGCAAAATAAAGTGCTTCACTCAGATTGTAACCCTTGCGTTGTAAACCTGTTTGTTTCATGAAAAGTTTTCCAACGTGTTAAGGTACTTGACGAGAGAAACTTCAGTTCTCAATGATTAATCAGTTACTAAACATGTCGGAAGTTTGTTTCGCAACTGGTATACTTTTATCGTGTAACTTCCAAAGTAATTACTTAACCCCCTTCAGAGATTTGATGGTAAATTCTATATTCCATATTGCAGGAAACAGTTTCGAATCACGTGTCATAAAGTTCATTCCATCGTCGATGAATTATTATATATCGCTACGTGTAAATTGCATTTAAAGTTGTACAGTGTTTCCAAAACATTTATCTTTCTCCCTCGGCCTTTTAGAAAGCATTAAGGCAGCGCGCATTCAATGAGCCGGGCGAGGAGAAACAGGAACGCTCGGCGGCACCGCAGCATATCCCACATAGAAACTAGCCCGAAGGTGCATCCTCGGAAAGTTATATTGACGCTTTATGGTGAATCGCACGACCGCGCGCGAGAGAGAAACGACTCTCGGGGTAAACTTTCACCCTTGTGCTCGTGGTAGTCGTGTCTCTACCATGTGTACACACCACAATGCTTAACCTATGACTTTGCACCGCGGAATCTTCTTCCCCCTTTCTCCCTTTCTCTCGACGGCCTCGCGTGTATACTTGACCCGGTGCCAGACTCTTCACCGAAACGTGCACACCCGTGCTTATTAATCACATTCTTGATATTTCCCGCTGTAACAGATGAAACGACACACCAAACCAACAAACCTGATTCCTTCCCTCCCCACCGCTCTGTCTCTTTTTCTTTCTTTCTTTTTTGCACGAACGCATTGAAAAATGGCTTTTGTTTACGTTTTAACGATACGGTATTGTCCTCCCGGTGCTTTATGCACAGCATTCTCATGACAATGGGCTGTTCCTTCGCGCTGATTCTCGTGCAAGGTTGATTTTATTAAGATAAAGAGCTCGCGTGTCGTAATCTATTGTTCCGGTAGGTGTTACCTCTCCTCCGTCTTTGCAAAATTTATCGTTTTGAATACGGTCCGAGCTGCGCTCACCCTTTCCTCACGCGGCGTATTTTAATTACCAACTGTGACTGTTTTTATTTAATTGCTCGATCTTCGACACCTTAATTTCCACACGTCTTTCGGCGGAGTTATTATTAGCAATTTTTTTCGTCCAATTAAAATTTATTTTCAAAATGTCAGGTTTTTACGCTTCACCGTTATATTAATATCTCGTATTTCTGACCAGTCCAGCTACCTCGAATTTCATTTCGTGAATTCGCCAGGCATGCAAGGCAATCACTGTCGTTCGTTTCCAATAATCTGTCACATTATTCATTCCTTAATGGCAGTTCTTTTTTCTCCTCTTGTTTTTTCCTTATTTGACCATCGTCAACTTCCACGGAATATGTCGCATTTTAATCACGTTGGAATACCTGGTCGGATCCATCACTTCGTAAAATTAACGATAAATTGCATTCCTACACTTTTTTCTGAAACCTAACCCCGATAGACCTTGCTACGATCTTCGAGCTTTGTGTATAAACGGTGGCAAAAAAATTTCGAGCAGAAACAAGTAAATTTGGACGGAAAAATTGAGGCTCTGGTTCCAAATCTAAATTTATTACTATAGGGAACACGATTCTTGTCCTATGGGAAGTATTGAAAGCACTGACATTTCTATAGCTTTAGAAAACGACGCTGCCGTGCAGTTTACTTTTCTGAAAGACCGACCTTCAACCTTCTCTGCGCGGTGTAACTTGCTTGCTACAAGAAGTTGCTACAATGTTGTTCCACTTGAACGATCCGTCCTGTTAGGTGGTGTACAATGATGGTCCTACTATGCTCATAAATTTCGTTACCTTAAACATTATTATGGGATCGATAGCAAGATATATCTTTTAATCCCCTTTAAACACGACTAATTATACATCTCCTGCCTAATCGATAATAAGAAAATTGTCTGAGCAGACCAATCAACTGATTTATTACAGTAACAAGTTTTCACGTTTTAAATTTTGTTTAATATTCAACGTGAGACGATACGGTGAATTTTGATGAAATATTCATTTAAAATATATTGACTATATAAATGGTTCAAAGTGAAATCGCAATTAAGTAATGAATATTAAATAAGTTCCTCATATTAGCATTACGCTGTTATTAATACAAGTTTCAGGAAGAATTTTCACAAAATGAAAATAAAAAGTTTATTTATTACCAGTCGATAATTTTTGCCCGGTTCCGTGTAAAAATTGTGACCCCTGAATTTCCCCTCAGCTAAATAGTTCCCCGCAAAATCACCGAAGCGCTGGTTCGGTTGGAACGTTTCACTTCGGCTTTTTAACGCCGTAAATTACTTCCTCTCTATCGTGTTTCTCTTCCTGGTTTTAGATCAACCGACGTGAAGAACGCTAAAAGACAACAAAACTAGCAAAACGTTGCTTTCTAAGCGCATGCAAATACGGAACATAAATATTTCACCGATTTGAATAGTTTCTGCAGCACATCTTTCACCTTAGATCGTTATTTATACGTCGAAATAAAATCGGTAGCTGAAAAAATTTCGACCAAAATCTTAATTTCTTTTTTGTCAACTAAAAGTTGTCGTTCTAAAAATACATTATGCAAATAATGTGCTTGCATGCTAATCGACGAACAAGGAAATAAATTTCTGGCGAGACGACGGTGAAACAAGTATGGCGGGGGACCGGTAGAACTGAATATTTCATTTCTGCGTCGGCGCAGTCTTAATAATGCATCCCGTATTACGTTTCAAGTGGCAATAAATACGCGGCCTCTGTGCTCTATCCGACGTGGCCGCGCGTTTTTCTCCGCTTTGTCGCGTCGCTCGTCTCACCGCAAAAAGTTATTAGGAACTGGTTTTAGAGTTTCCAGTTAAGTCATCAGAGTAACATTTTAGAGCCTTCAATAGCACCGATGGCGGCACCAGTCGCTCGGTAATCTCCAGTCGTCGTTTTATCCGTTTTCACAATGCCACAAATGCATGTACGCTTTTTCTTTTTCGTCGCTACGTCTCAAAATTGGTACGCCTGATAGATTTCGAGTTTCGCTGTAATCGACTTACGTATATTGGGCCTGACTGAAAATTGCTAACCTCCAATCCGCGAGACGCTTTGTTGATACTTTGGTACCTAACCTGTAAGACGTCGTGAATATTCATTAGGTTATGCGATCGTATCAGTTTCACTTTTATCGAGGAATATCTTTATAGTCGATGACCTGTTGTTTAAATTAGAACTGCGTTGAATATTATAGAATACACGTGATGCTTAATTTACAGGCATAGTAAATTAAATGTGTAAAAGTTTCGTTACGTTAATATTATGCAATATTCTTATTTTTTTAGAAATCATTTTCCCTCTTTGTTCAATAGAGAGCAATTTTTCCATTTTGTTTCCGATCTCTAATGTTTTCTATCCGTGCATTTTATCCTTTCCGTTTGTCCATCGATGCCTGTTCAAATCCGCCCTGCATAAATTTAAATGCCGTTGTAACGCGACATTACACGCAATTATATGTGTTAGGTTAAATAAATTCTCCGGTCGAGTTTAGTCTCGCGAGAGATATGCGCGTCGCTTCTGCGCAGATCGAACTCAGGCGAGCGTATCCAGACATAACTCAAGAAACCGACAGTCGACCGATCGCGGTAGAAATAAATCTATCCGGCGTGTATACGACGATTCGATCGTGCAAATCAGCGCCCAAGGGACGCACGATCGAGGAATAAGTTATGTCTTTAATGACTGCGTTACCTGGTAAAAGTACTCGATTTGTTTTGACACCGTGCACGATACGGTCGACACGCGGCGTACCATGCTAGTACAATATTGCCAACCTACATTTCACGCCGTTTCCCGACACCGCTCGATAACTCATTGCACGATTTATACCATATCGGTCCACGATAACCGGTAGCAGGCGCAGTCGTGTTCGAAAATTGTCGCTGCAAATGTGTTTCTTGTATTCCACGACTTTTAGGTTAACGCTATGGAATTGATATTTCACCGAAGATATAATTTATATCGAAGAATACTACGCTAATAGGTAGGAGTGCATTTGACATTCTAGTTTTTAGGTTAGTTTCGGAGAAACTTGCGAATCATATTTGTGAATCGTGTATTATCAACGTAACGCGTATACAGTAGCACTGGCTATAATCTACAATGCAAAACACACGTCTTAAACTACTGGATATATCGATGAATCTGTCAGCAGCTTAGAGCAACAAAGCTAACTTCACATCGCATGCCGGTGACAATGTTGTCCAATAAATTTAACTTACATAAAGACCACTTAACTCTTATCAGACTTATACCTGCAGCTAACCTGAGATTCGATAAATTCGTTTCAAATCAATTTTCGACGTGGAAAAGGAACGCGATCTGAGCCGTGTTTCCAACGTACTGGGTGGTTAGGTTAGCGCGCGTACACGCAACATGAAAATACACTTGTGCAGCACCTGCACGTGAACAGGCATAAATCTTTCTCGTCTGTCACTAAGATTTTTATCGCCTATTCGTCCAGGCGAATACAATGGGCAGGTTACGCGTCTACGGAACATGGCGCTTGTGACACAATTCCGCGATCAATGTGTACCGATGCATTGTAGACCGATTGTCACTATCAGCTTTCTATAGAATTCATATCGTGTCGCAAACTTTTTCCTTCGTTTGTCCCACAAAGAGGCAACGAGGGACAAATAATCGAACCGTGCGTGTATAGTGACCAACGAACAATCCCGTATTATCGAGCAGCAGCGACGACGATCGGCAAAGGAACGAACCAATGAAAAGGGGGGTATAGTAAATTTCGATTTTATCGGCGGATTTACGTCACTTTATGCGAGCGCTGGAGTTTCTTTCGATAATAGGTAAGATGCTCGAATTACGAGGCTCCTGTTCTCAACTTTGCGCAACGACATTCCCGTTTCCCTGTTTTTTCACTCCTCGCGCCACCGCCTAGCGATAAACCGGACTTCCTTTTTTGCTCGGAATCTCCGCCCGCTGACTTTTTCCTCGTTCGCCGTGGAATTACAGGGAGCCCAGTTAAACGTAGTTAGAAATCACTACTTAGGTATTTATAGTGTCTATGGCCGTGCGCGCGTACGGCTTGCGTTCAACTTTACACCAAACCACGGCAAAATGATGTCGCGTGTAGATGTCTACGCCGTTTCGTTCGCTGGCACAAAACCTGCGAGAGGGAAGTAACGTCGTAAAATAATGAATAATCCTCGGTTCACGTGGAAACCGGGTGGACACACGAGCGCGCCGATCTGAGTCGGGTTCCCGTGTGCATTGCGGCTGCGCATACGCGACAGAGTCACCGGTGACTGCACATGCGCGCGCTGGACTGGCCGCTGCACATGCGCACGGGCGGCCTAAGTACTTTCTTACGTCAGTCGTAAAGTGAGCTCACGACGATCCTAGGAAATGGGTAACGAGTGAGCATACGGTCGGGATTCTTTTTTTTTTCTCAACGCTATAAGTTCGCCACGCTATAATGCTCGCGAATATATATATATACTTGTGTGCCTCGCTTCCAAGATGCAAGTGGCGAATGTGCGCGACGGTGGTTAGGTTGCGTAATGTTTCGCGCTTCTGCCTCCCGCGGAACAAACAAGAGGGGCCCAGCATCCGACGCCGGTAAAGAATATTTGTCAGCCTGAATGATGAATTTTGTATACGTTAAGGGGTCTGCTTTATAAATTCGAGTCGAATTTTTTGTAGTTGAACTATTGAACAAAATTGAACGACGTTTCTTTTCTGATTAAGTCATGTTTACACAGGACAATTGGGTAGAATTGTCGTTACAGCGGCATAGAAAGCTTGCTACCAAATTTAGTTTACCAAACCACCACTTTTTAGGGAAAATAATTTTCCCTTCAAACTCCAAATACAAAACGACGAATATGTAAAATATTTATATACGTTACAAATATTTTCAACCAGTGTAAGCTTATGGAAAAAATAAATATTCCTATCTCTAAAAATTTCAATTTCAAACCAGAAGCACAATTACTATTTAAGTTTGCATTGGATGAATTTCGAAGTGCTGCAACTATTTGCACGCATATTCGAAATTGCAGTCGCGCTACTCGACGTGCCTTTATTACAAAATGTAGACATCAGTCGGCCGTAAGGATGATCACTAGGGATACAGGTTTTCTTGCGGAGCGGTCGGACGCTCTACTGGTGAACCATAACGCTGCACAGTGCACATCGTTTCTGAGCGAAAGCATAACACAGCCGCTCTATCGCGAATAGAGTCGCGCCTCTATAAAACGTCCTCCGCGTGGGAAAGGGCAAGGACGTCGTTACGGGTGAAGCCGTGTAGACATCCGCAGTCGTGTCTTACTTACTGAAGCGTTTCGATGTCATAAGACCATTCGTTCTTTGGTGTTTTCTTTCCTACAGAATGTAGTATTTGTTTG
Organism: Habropoda laboriosa; assembly: GCF_001263275.1. Lineage (NCBI taxonomy): Eukaryota > Metazoa > Arthropoda > Insecta > Hymenoptera > Apidae > Habropoda > Habropoda laboriosa. The sequence goes on along the minus strand of NW_017100385.1, from coordinate 1,811,755 downwards.
AATTCAAGTACCGTAGAAATGTTGCTGATTATTCTTCTGTTAGAATCGAAAGACGATTTTGTTCGATTAAGAATGTGAGAATATCCGGAACCAGTCGAACATTGGTATCGAAGATACTCTTCATCACGGTGAAAGTGAGGATGGACGTGGATTTCAACAGCCACGTTACTCGTCTGAAATGGTTGTGAAGTGATTCAGGTCCTTGCAGATAAAGTCTCTGTTAAAGGATGTGATACTTTGGAGAAAGGTACTGTGGGAGGATTTCAATTTGCATGAACGAGCAGATGAAACTATTTACTTTAGTTTTTAAAAAAATATCCTTCTATTCCACGTTACGTTTATTTTAAAATTTACTCATTGCTGAAGAGGTTAGATACATCCTCAGGCATAAGTCACCGTATGAAATGATCTATGTCATTAACTAATGTGTATTAATTTGTACAAATTAACTAAAGTGTGAATTTGTATTAATAACATGGTTAATTACTGATACATTGCTAAACGATATTATATAATTTTTTATTTTAACCAGTAGGTCGTGCTTTGTTTTTAGAGCAAAAAATAAATCATTTGCGATAACCAATGTGCATTATTTCTGCGCCTGAGGAATTTCTGCTCGCTTAAAAAATTAATGCATTTCAACAAACGAGAGACAATGTTTCCAATCTAAATCGATTTCTCTGCTCCTTGCGACACCTAGTTCCATCACCTCGTGCTCCTTTCACCTTTTCCTTATATCTGACCCCTGACGTGGCCAGGCCCACGCGTCCATGCTGCGAAAATATCCATCGACGAAGGTTAGCAGGATCGGTTTCACGACAGTGGATAGCCTCCTTTCGCCACAGCCGTTTCGAGGATGACGACCAGCCACCGTATCGCAGCAATGTTACCTCGGAAGTCGGAGTACCTTGATGGTGGAGCAGTGTGCAAGAGTATTCTGGATTATTTATCGAGAAGCTGTGCTACTTCCGGCTGGCGAAACGATGTCGCGCCTTTTTCAGCAAGCGTACAATGTCGATCGTGATCCGAACTCTTTTTGCGCTTGTCTCGAGACTGCGCCTTTGGTTCACGGCCTTCCATGCTGCTCTGCCAGTAATTTAGTACCGTCTTATGGATCAGGGATGAGTCAGAATCGAAGGACGTATTCCTCTTTCGTTTTTTCATTTATATTCAGGTGTCTGGAGTTTTTCGTTTGATGTAGGTAGTAAATGATGTACAGTCTGACGTACGAGGGTGGCTTATGGAGTTAGCAATTGTCTGCATTGATTTGAGAAAAGTTGTCTTGCAGGTAATTAATTCGTTCCACTTGTTCGCCATCTTCTTTTCTTTGCAAATGATTTTCCACTGGTTCACCATCATTGTCAACACATTCGTATAATCTTCTTTCCCTTGCAAAAGATTTTCAAAAATTTTCCACTTGTTCACCGTCGTTGTCAACGACATCCCTGAAATCTTCATTTATTTTGCAAAGAAAATAAAAAAACGTACCAAATTTCCATATAAGTGGAATTTTCTTAAACACCCTGTATAACTCCAAGCACACCACACCTCTCAAGAAATACAAGAAAATCCACCAGCAAAGCAACAACTATAAAAAAAAAAAAGGAAGATCATAAAGATCACTCAAACAATCGCCACGCAAGAACGACCGAAACGTCGCCGCCCGGTTCGCGGTGAAGGGATAACCAGGCTCCACGCGGCGTGCACCAAGGACGTGAGAGAGCCAGGCATGAATGACCCTGCTGAATGAAGGCGAGCCGACCGCGCAGAGGACGATTCCGGGGACGCGTGGAACGAAGATGAATGCCGCGCCTCTCAAGATTGATTCCCCTCATTAGAGCGGGGTCGCGCGGATAATTAAGCTCGCATTACGATCTCGTAATAAACCGCGGCGGCGCCCGGTGCACAAGTAATCCGGACACGCGTCCAGCAGAACAGGAACACCCGTAAAACACCTCCAGAAGAAGAGCAGAGGAAGGGATTTATCCGTGGAGCAGGCTACGCGCATTAAAAGCGCGTTATCTCCCCTCTTCGGTGTGTATTCGAGCGTCACCGCCGCGCAATATGACGCACACACTACCGCTGGATTGTTTCAAGGTCGATTCGCAGCCCCCTCGTGATCGTAGACGATTATAAATGGGGCAGAAATCCGTATTTACTGCGTGGCACGTTTTCACGATGTTCGTTCGGTACCGTGTACAATCTCTCTCTCTCTCTGTCCCTCCTCCAACCGTTAAGCACGCGAAGTTTTATGGCATCGATACCGAGCGCGGCCATTTTCTGTAGGCAACGTTCCCTTTCCGGTAATTTTGCAAATCACCGGTGGCTATTTCAAAAGCATTTCCCCTGCTGGAATACTTCAACGGCGCATTATTTATAAACCTATCAGCCAATTAATATTATCCTCCCTCCTCCTCCTCCTCCTCCTCCACTTTTATACTCTAGTCGTTCTTTCATTGCTCTTTGCGTCTTGGTTATGTAGTTCAATGCTTCCCCCTTCGATGCCGCCCCATCGGGGCGTCATTGTTATAATGTTCGGTTTTAATATCGAAGCCAGAGGAAAGGTCGTGAATGCTCGTGGTGCTGGGTGGTCCCATTGTGAGACGGCCGGAGAGGCTAAAGTGGACTTTAAACGTCCGCCGGGCATAAAGAAGTACAGAAATTTACGTTCGTCCTCCTCCCCCTCCTCCTCCTTCTGTATCGTCGTTCACGTGCAAGTCCGAGTCGCTGGCTCTCATCGTCGCTGGCCGCGGAAAGAATGCCGTGATGATATACCAGTTTCGTAAAGTCGACCGGTGCGTAGCCAGCTTCTCTCTCTCTCCCCCCTACGGCGAAAGAAGCGAACCCTCCTTCAGGAATCCGCCGGCATTAGCGCTTTTTTCGAGGCCGTTTTTACGGGGCGTCATTGCCGATCCGCGGAGGCCAGCGCACACCCGATGACACTCGTTTCCACCGCGTCGGTACACGCAGGGGACACAGGGCTACCAGCTTCGGGGGAAGAGAACGGTTAGCCAGAGGTGGGGCAAAGGGGAGAGATTGGAGTGTACTCGTTGCGCCGGTATCCTTCTTCGATACCGGGAAACCTAACTAATAATTCCGACCGGCTTCGCCGTTGTCCCCGTGGTTGTCCTCTTCCTTCTTATGTTCCTGCTCTACCTCCTCGTAATCGTTACGGTTATCGTTAGTTCAGAGGTAACAACGGGAAACGGGGAAGAAGTGTATACCGTATTAACCTACAGTTTGGAACCACTGTGCGTTGCTTCAGGAATTGCGGCAATTGTAAGAATTTTTCAAAGAACGTTCTGTTGTCTGAATTACTTTGATGGAAAGAAGTAGGGGACGGCGAGGAAGTGTTTCTTGTTTAGCGAGTGTGGAATTAAAAGTTGGAGTGTGTAAAATTAGGGACGCGCTGTAAAATGACTATGCAAAGTTTTGTATCCTTCGTTCTACATTCTTGAGACTGTTATCAATGGATAGCAGAGGTTTTCCCGATAAAAATAACCCCAAACATGACCACATTCGGACCATTTTTCGTTATAATTTCTTCTGACTCAAAAATTGAAGTACACCCGGTATACTGGTTTTAGTGAAAAATAGTCAGAATTTGATCGTGTTTGGATTCATTTTCATCGGGAGAACTTCACATATCCATTAGTAACATTCTCACAAATATACAACAGAAAATACATAAATTTCAATTTTCGTTTTGAGGGTGGTAGCGATACTATTGGTGGGGCGATTAAATTAGATGAACGCTGATTCTGGAATAGAGTTATATTGATGGCAATAATGAAACACCGTGTACAAAAGACAGACCAAAGGAGATGAAGAAAGGGGAAGGATGGTAGGTGGAAGAGGGACCTCCCAGCTCTCCTCTCGAACGGTTGAACGACGAGAGGAGAACTCGCTTCTCACTCCGGGCGATTCTTTCCATTTGCCCCGGTGTTTAGCGGCCACGGTGCGAGCGAGCGAGCTTTTTGTCTGCGCGTAACTTTGTTTCTTCGCTTCCTTAGACCGATGAACGCCTCTTCCCGAGGAGGTGGCGTCCCCGTCCTCCGCTCTCCTCTTCCTCCTTCTTGCACGCACCATGGAGAATCGGCGTGGACTCGTAAGATCGATGCGTTCGCGACCACGGCTAAACGTATGTCGCCCCGAGTGGCCAGCCGTGTTATTAACCGGTGAGAAAAATCGGTAATGCCGGCAGAAACGGAAGCGGTTCTCTCTCGTTTTCAGATCAGTTCCCCGAGAATCTCGTATTAAAATAATTACCGATCCGCTAATCACTTACACCGCGTTCTGAGTTGCAACTGGATCGTGCCGTCGATGAAAATTGTCGCGCAAAACCATTTTTCACAAGGCTACATCGCGTATCCGGTCCGCGAAACGACTCCTAAATGGCGTGTACACCCTTTATAAATGCTTACTGGGAAATGAACTGTGTGTTTTGCCACAGGATCCCTTTGGGGGTAAAAATGGGGTGGACAGATGTTCGAGGCAGTTTTCGATGTATTATTGGGGCAATCGTTAATGTTACAATTGAGTATTACTGGTAAATATTATAATTTTACATTGTAACTTGTCACGTTGCTAAATGTTTGAATATGTAGGATTCACAGTTTTTCATAATAGTTTAGTTTTATAAATTATTCTAAGAAATTTTGCTCTATATTCTTTTCTTTATCATAATTCTCTGTCAAGTTTTCTGGAAATCTTTTTAGTAATGTTGTACGTTAATTAATTCTTATTCGTATAATCCATCTGATCAGTAATAGCTATTAATTGTAATTGTGTTAATATTAGAATCAAGTTAACGTTATAATTCAATCCTAAAATGTTTGTTACAAATACATTTTCTGTTTTACGAAACACGAAAATATTTCACCACAACCTTATTATAATAATCCTTCTGCAATCTTCATATTTAAAACAAGAACATTTAATCTTGAAAAAAAAAGACACTTTCCACGCAAAATTCAAGAGCAGAAAAATAACAAATTTGTCGAAGCAACGAAATGTAATCGAGTAAAGATAAATCATAAAAAAATCGTGAGATCTCTGAAGCACTATATCGAGCTCACTCCCTTTGGTCCTCTATTCGACAGGCGAGAACGATCGATCAGCAGAATCGCATCGCGGCGGCTCAACAGGTTCACACGATGCGCCGTGGCACGCATTGAAATCCCTTTCTCCGCGAGGCTCGCCACAAAGGGACTATCGAGAGAGAAAGTAGCTATAAGTTGCGTTTTGCCGGAAAAACGACTCGCTTCGTAGATGCTTACGTGCAACCGCGGCGCTTCTTGGCGTTGAAAAACAACACAGGAAATTGTAATGATTTGTACTGGAGGCGCGCCGTTAGTGGTAATAGTGCCAATAAGTGCTTCTGGGAATAAAGCAATTTGTCCTATATCGCTGTAATATGTTTGTATAAAGGCGCGTCGAACGCTACTCGCCGCGGATAAATCGCGGCCCCTTTTGAGCGAAAATTCTCTCCTACAGACCTGCTGCCTGATACCGCCTATCCAACAGCTGATTTCTTCATCCTTTTTCGGTTATTATACCTTGCTCGTTACGCGATTCTTTTTGCGGGGAAATAGAGGTCTGGATTTCGAGCGTTATGGTGACTGTCTAACTGTGTACTTGATGTACAATATGACGTTGATTTATCACGCCAAGAAATTGACCGATAAAAATTTTTCACGAGCGATTTTTACCATACCGTTTGCAAACTCATTTTTTACGATTAACGAGGAATCAATTTGTAACAAGAATAATAAAATGGAGACATTTCCTTGAACTCTGAAAATTACTTCAGATAATTACGATATTAATTCTTCAAATTTATCGTTGCACCATTTAGAATTCGAAAGCAAATTTAAACATTTCTAAGGTTATTAGAAACTACAAAAAGTGAAAAAAGAATTCTACAACTACTTTGTTTTTCTTACAGTTTGATTAAAAAAGAAGATATATCGTAATAAAATTAAACGTTATCATCGTCGCCTAACCTCTGCATGTCGCTTTTAAGTATCACAAAAAACATTATCTTCATTATCTAAAAAATACTTCATTAAACGTAGTACAACCATCTATATATATCAATTTCCTCCTCGAACACCCTGTATAACCTCAAAACACACTCCTGACAGAGATTCATCAAGACAGACCCATCACATATGGCGCGATCTACCGACGAGGCCCGTAACGATGTTCACTCGCACGCCACTTCGCTTTTCCCGAACCAATTTATGCTTCGATACGTAATTGGGCTCGAGGTACACGCGGAATTCCAGCCTCGAGCGATCTCACCGACCGAACTCGAACGCAGGTTGGAAGAGAGGGGGGATTTACAGGGACGGGGGAGTCCCGACGAAATCGAGCGTGACCATGAGGGATGCACTACCGATCGACGGATCCGTGCGGTAAAAAATTCGAGGGCGATGTAAAGTTGAACGGACGTCTGCTTTTTGCCGGTGTGATCCGCTCGCAGCACGAAAATCGTCGGAAGCTGTCTGCCAACGGCCAACTTCTCTACCTTTCTCTCTCTCTCTCTGTCTCTGCCCTTCCCACGATGCACTGCGTGCGCCGACCACGCTCCAACAATTGATCAGCCCTGACATTGTGAATGTTGTAACAGAGATCTGCCGCTGGTACCTGTGTTTTTATAGCTTGGTCGAATAATGTTTGGAAATGTGGAGTGTCGAGTGTAACTCGGTAGACGTGGATTTTTTTTCAGACAGCTGAAGTTTTTAGGTTATACGATGATGTTTTGTGTAACGTTGTGTACTTTTTGTTAAAATATTTGTTTCTTTTTTTTAACTCTTAGAGAATTCTGGAAACATTTGTGACACAGAGGTTAGTTCTGTTGAGATACACGAGAAAAAGGTATAAATAGTAAATTTTTGGAGCAAAATGATTTTCTGATACAAGGTGAATGGTGGATAAATTAAACATACTTCAGTTTAGACATTTTTAATATTTATTACTATCCCAGAAGTGTGAGTTATCACAGGAGCTAATTATAAGAGAATCCAAACAAATTATAGAAAAAATAGTTTCCCCAGTATCTTCTCTTAAAACACAAATTTCCAACTAAAACCAAATACAAACTAACCTAGAATTCGAACGGTGCAAATTTGAATGGACACTCGAATGGAGAAAAGGATCAGCGAAAATATCGAATTGGTCGTCACGTTTCGCATTTTCTCCGGTAGCGAGGGAAGGCGCTTCCTTTTTCCCAGAAGGGTCGGAACTGCCTGTTCACGATGTTCGTTGCGGTCACACCTACATTGGGTTAGCAGCGGAGACCACACAAATTGGCAACAGTGACCAGTACCGGGCCGATTTTCGTTCCCGCTCGTCCGAGCATCTTTTTCACCGTCCCCGTTGATTCGCTGCCGTAGAACGACCTTTACATAGCCTACACTTTTATGGAACAAAAACTCACCGTGAGATGACTTTCGAAACATCAGAGGCCTGGCGCCCGCTCGACCTCCATCCACTGGCCAACCGCTGTACCTTCCTCCTCTCGCCTGATTTTTAGACGTTAGCCGCTTTTTATTTGATATTTGGACCTTCTTGTTAGATTTTTTCCGAATTTTTCCTTGGATGGTAGTTTTTTTGCCTCGATGGCTCATCTCGTTGAGGATATAATACGATCGAGTGATCTTTCGGGATTGTTTGCTTGGTTTCCCTTTTGTGTTATATTTCACCGATGCTTGTGTTTTCGTGTTACGTACAAGGATCTGTACGGAAGCTGTAAAAGCAATGAATGGGGAAATACCGAGGGCCCCTTGGCTATGGGCGTAGAGTCTCGGCTCGCCGGCCGGAGGTCGCGGGTTCGATTCCCGGCTTTGAGTCCCTCATTTTTTTTTTTTCTTCTGTTTGTACATATGTACGATATTGTTTTGTTATATTGTTGTGGTATATAGTAGGTTGCATGTCACATTTGATGGGAAAGATTTGTGAACGACTGTGAGAATTAAATGTGTAATATTTGTTGAATTAAACATTTCTATAAAAATTAATTGTAATCATTTTCGTCTTCTTTCATCATTTTCATTACTTGTAAGCATTGTAACCATAATGACTATATATTTCAACAATGTTCGAAAGCAAGTAACAAAGAGAAAGGTAAAAACTCCTTAAAATACTCTTGGAATTTTAATTCAGCACCTCAAATGAAACACCAACGAGCACATTCGATTCCCACCAAAAACTTCCAAGCAACCACTATAAAAACAAACCTGCAAGGTAAATCACGAACCATTGACACCTCCGTTCAAAGAATATCCCAAACATAACCTCAACGACCGCTACGAAAACACGCCGAAAAAGCAGCTTCGAGTCGATGCACAAAGGATCGATACCTCGACGAAAGAATGTAAGCACATCGACAAAAAGCACGTGCTCCGAATAAACTGTAAAGTCTTCGTTCGTGTGGCATACGAAATTCGGCCATTGTCATCGCGGTTTTATAAATAGCGTGGCTCGACCGCCGCGCGAATCCCCGATTCTCGAAGCTGTCCGCTTAAATCACGTGACTGTAACTGCGCACGCGCATTATGCGCCCGACGAAATCCTGACGGACGAGAATTAAGAGAATATTCGCGGCGGCGTAATGCGTGATATATGTTCCGCTCCCATAAGAATACCGATTAAGACTTGAACGGGAATGAATTTATGGAACGGTTCGCGAGAAACTTTCTCGCGGCGGCCCTTTTTTCCATTTCATTGTGATGAAACAGAAGGGGAGTGGCATATCCACACTGTGAAATTAGCGATACCGTTCCGTCCCGAGATTCGTATTTTACGCTGAAACGTAATTTGATACGTGTCGATATTTAGGGGATTGGCTTGTTAACGAGCAAAGGGGAACGAGAGATATCGGTGATAGAGGGCGTTATGTATGTAGGTGCTAATGGACCGCTTTATTAACAAGAGTTTATGAAGGGGTGTTGAAATTATTGGACAAGAAGATTGTTCCAGGTTATGTAGTTACATGTATAGGTTAGGTTGCGTTCTTTTCTTTTCTTTTTTAAGAGAACGTGGTTTGGTGGTATATTTTTAGGCAATTGTTTTAACACTTATGTTAGTAACCGGGTAAAAGATTTTAATATTCAGCCAGGTCGTTATTATTTGGCACATTTCCTATCCGTGTTTACTTCAGGTTTAGAATTATGTTATCAGAAAGCTACTAAAATTGGTCGATAAAGTAGACAACAATTGTGGTTATTAACGTAAGGGTTGAAATTGATACTCGAAGTTAGAAATTCTTTTCGAAGAATATTATATTTTCTATTATTAATAATGTATAAAATACTACCGGTAAATAGTAGTTGGTTTAAAAAGTACTCTAATCATATCAGAATTTCAATGGGGTACCTGCTTAAACGGAAGCAGTTATCTCGCTATCATATTCATTCACTATGCGGGAAAAGTAGGAAAATGAAATGGAAAGGGGCATTCCGTAGAGCCGGTGGAGGTAGCTGTTAAAAATCGAAAGTGGATTTCCGCGCGTAACCGGTCACCGATGGTGGGGAAGGAACGTGGTGTTCGATGCCGCGGGAGCACGTGCAGCTTGCATGTGCACGCGACCGGCAGGATATGTATATCGTTACCCTCGATCATCCGCGATTTGAAATCACGGTTAAAAATCAATTCGTGCTCGGAGGTCGCCGACACCGTATCAATATCCGCTTTTCTCTCAGTCCAATTGTTTCCGCTCTCATTTATCGTTCGTATTCGCTCTCGAGAGTATTTTTTGGACGAATTAACAGAATTTCTTTTATGTTTATTTTTATCGTAATAAAAATAGATTACTATTGAAACAGATGCAACATACAGGGTGTCGAATATTTTTTGTTTAGTGTGTTGCAGCAGACATCGATGTGCATTTAAACGTGCATAATGATGTGACCTTAACCCTCCGTTGGTAACCTGGGTCATTGATGACCCGAGCCAAATTTCACTCTTGTATTTCTTCGAGAAGAATTTTTATTTTTATTGAGAAAAGTTTGAAACGTTTGTCTTAATGAATAAATTGTATAATGTGGTAAAGACTTTGATAAGTATCCCAGAATTTTGTCGAAGTTCATTAAAGCCTAGAAGAGTGAGAAAATTAGACCTGCAAACTGGCAGAAAGTATGTTTGCTTATGGAGGATTAAAATGATACTAGACTCTAAAATTTTAAATGAAATGTGAAACTCCCTTTCATTTTTTGCCCTTTCTTCCATCTTATTCACTCTTTGAAACCTTTTAAATTACGTATGAAAATTTTCTCGTATCACCGTAGCTACAGAAGATAATTAAGTGACCTGTTTTACCTGGTCCACCCTGTATTATGTTAATCGGTTTTACGCGTTTCCTATCCGGTTTCCAACAGCGATTTTTCGACGTTGCACGCCAAAAATCCTTCTCGAGAGACGCGGAAAGAGAGACAGGGTTGTCGGTGGAATCAGAATAAAAGATATGATAGAAAAATCCGCCTGTTCGCCTTGAAGGGTGCCGCGTGCATGCAGCGAAGCGAATTGACATTCAAACGAAGTAGCGGCTCTCCCGATTTGAAAGTAGACACCTGTATGCTCGGGGCCTGGCTCGCGCATAAACATGCCTCCACGGCGAGAATAAATCTGAATTCGATTTGCCACGAATTTACGACGATATTGTCGCTGAGCAGTGAGAAACGGTGCGAGTTCGGAGATTAATATCGTCGCGTCCAGCCGAACCGTGTTTGCGTAAATTTCCCGTTATGTTTGCATTCGCGGCCAGGTAAAAATCGCTGGGAATCGCGTTCAGCGATATTTCACGTCCGATGTTGATGCATGACAGGCTGGGACCGCTTTATGGGCGAGGAAACGTGTCGATTTTCATTTTCAAAAATTTCAGGTCAAATTAAGTTAGAGAGATTTATGCTGGCCGACTTATTTTTTTTTTTTTTGTATGACTTGATATTTTTTGGATCGTTTCGTATTTTAAACAATGTTTCTTTTATGCAAAACTATACAGTTCAGGAAATGTATTGTACAACGAAAGTATTCTTATTCCAGATGAACATTAAGTATAATGTTGAATATTCAAAATATTCATTTTTGCTAAGTGTCCGAATATTTGTGTAACATAGTAATTGGACGTAATTTCGATTAATTTATATTGCAATGTCATATACGAAAATGCACTAGACTACCATAAATGACGTTCCATAACGAAAAAGCATCAACCTAATTCTTCTATAATTAACCAAAGTGCATCATTAGAAAATCAAGTTTATACATAGTGTTTGAGTAATTTTGGAAGTAGCAGTATATAGTTCCTTCATGCTCCAGTTCGCATATATCATTTACCACAAATTTTTCGACGAATTGTCTGCATTATTTATTAGGTAGACGTACTAATTCTTCTGCAATCCCATCGCTGCTTCCAAATACATATAATTATATCTTCACCGTGCAAATAGTTTAATAAACCACAAATCACAGCTATTTACAATAATGAAATATTGTATTTTGTTTCTTCATCCGTTCGTTTTTTCCCCCAGAACGAAGAGACAAACGATAGCTCGTCACTGAATTCCAGCCTGCCTCTCGCTCTTGGGTCAATTACAATCCACCTAAATGGTAGATTCCACTCGGCCCAATAAAGGCGTTTTGCAATTAGCACCGACTGCATTTCCATCCACCGTTGCTCCTCCCGGTCTGCCTGTTATTGCCGATGCATTATGATAGCGCCCCAAGACCGCGAGAGATGCTCGGGAGGAAGATACAGCCACCGTGAGTGGGAACGCTGAAGACAAGTCCATCGTTCGATCTTCGATGCCTCTATCGAACGTATGGGAAAGCGTTTTTTTGTTTTTTCAAAGAGATACGCAGGAAATACTGATAAATTGCTGGATAACCTCTGTGCTGAATGGTCCTTCGGTGGTTCGGCGTTAGAAAAGGATTTTTAAACGAAAGTCCTGATCGATCATTTGTATCACGAGTATTAGCAAAGATAAAAAAAGATTGTCCCTTTTATGCTAAAATCAGGAGTGCGTAATTTTCACTTTTCGAGTAAAGACAGAGAAATTCTACAATAAATAACGCAAAATGAATAATTAACAATTTTCGAGACCTAAGATCGTTAGATCGAAATTTTACCTAACTTCTCCTTTAGTCGTAAAATCGTCCATCTTTCCTTTCATTTTAATCAGTGCAAATTTCTTTTCAGACTTACATCTGACCACAATTGAACATTCATTTCACGCAAACAGTTGAAACTACCCTTCGCAAAAAATCCCACCCTTTCTCCTCCTCCACCGACAACCTCAATTACGATATTACTGAAACACAAAAGGGTACTACTACAAACATCGCGTAATATCCGGAAACTGGTACTGGTAAACCACGTTCAATTACAACCTTTACCACCTCCACCCCTTCGCAACCTCTCCTCGTAACTTAACGTCGCGTTAGGCTGATTTTACAACCTGACAAGCCGAGAGTTCTGAAAACACAGCACGTGCACCGGTCTTCCAGGCAGCGAAGCCAAGTGAACGACGAGTGGGGAGGGAAGAATTAACAGGTTACCGTGTACGACGGACTGGGTGCGCGTAATTACGTTCGTTACGTCGCGTTACGTACGTTTACTGTGGCCCTCGGGGGGAGAAGTGAGGACTGGCAGAGCCGACATATCGTTAAGCTGGTCGAACGACGGAAAAAGAGCCGCGAAGAAAGGAAACGCGAGCCAGAAAAGCTGTAGGCGCTGGCTGTCCGTGGAACGAACTGGAACATCCCGCCGCCGCTTGTCTTCTTCTCTGTATCGACGCCATTCTTTCTGGAATTTTTACGACTCTCCTCCGCTGGACTATGGTCGTTCGAGACTAGGAGATAGGCGTACCGCTGCCTGAGATACTCTTCTACAAAGCGGTAGAGCTGCTGCACGGAGGCCACTTGTGCCTTTAATACTTTCACGTTTAAGCGGCTATTAGCGGCGATTCTCGCGACCGCAGACTCCCTCTCGAACCCACACCGCCATACTTCATCCCTCTTCTGACCATTATTATCTCACTCCTGAGAATCTGTCTCCCGCGACTCTTTGTTCACCTCTGCGCTATCTTATCTATAGGCGAGAGTTGCCTAATTTGTACCACTTACGCTATATTTTTTATTCGACAGTAATTTAGTGCTGGTCTCCTAAATCAATACACAAGTAGTGGACGCAAGTTAATATTGGTCTCTTGAATCGTGCCAGTCGGTTTCTAAAATTACTAAATTTGCGAATGGAAATAATGTATTGTTGTCCAATTTTGAGCAAAGGTACGTCAAGCTTGTAATTGTGATTTAAATGATTCTTGTGTGCAGCGTGCTTTAGGTTTCTTAGTAGGAAGAAGGACCTATTAGGATGATTGCGTGGTTCCAAGCTATAGGGACGCCCCACGAAGGAAGCGTTTCTTTGAAGAAGCCGATTTTTCGGACACCGCCCCCGCCTCGCGTTTCTTGGCCCCGGTAATATGT
>NW_017100385.1:1722150-1798233 GCF_001263275.1 Habropoda laboriosa | reverse complement strand
ACACGATGATTTACGTACTTTGGGAGACAGTTAAGTATTAAGAGAAAGACATGTTTATCACCTTTTGAGGATCGTATACTGTCAATGGGAAATGTGTGAACTTGAAAGATGATAATTAGCGAATATATGATTGCTTAAATATTGAACTAACATTTATACAAAATTAACGTTTGCGAATTGTAGATTTTTTCCTAATTTTGTCGTAGAAAAAATTCTTCTACCTACGTATAATTTAATATAAACAGATCCATGGAAATCTGAAGATCATTCAGATTACGAACGAATTACTCTTCAAAGAGACAGATACCAAAAATATTTCAGAACTCAGAGAAGTTCATAAAAAACACCCAAAGCTGCTTAATTAACGCTGAATTAACATTAGCAAAAGTGTAACAAGTATTATAGAAATTCTTGTCTGCAAAAATGTTCAATTTCAATGGAGTTGCGTTTTTTTTTCAAAATGGACGACTTGAAACCGTGGGAACTTTTAGGATGACCTAATAGTCACGTAAAAATTGTCAACGGATCGTTTTAACCCTGGGAGGTCCTTCTAGTGTTAACCACTGGAGGAAGATTTCTTAAAATAGCCCGAAAATAACGTGCAAACTCCTGTCCCTGTTCCGTGTCCTGAAATCCAGCCGAGCCCTATCACCATGGCGGATCGTATAAGGTCAGATCTGGCGTTGGTATCCTTCGTCGATCACCCACGCCTGTGCCTACACCCATTGTTCGGCGTAGGAAGGTCGTTTTCGAGGGGAACAGGTTCGCGTTAAGCCGTGGAATTCGCCGTTTCCTGGAAACCGGCGGGCTTGACGATGTGACGACGCGATTTTCAGAGATCGCGATGCTCACGCCATTCGGTGAGGCCACTCTCTCGTCGAGATCAAAGATTAGCCCTATCTGGCGGTGGGCCTTTGGCCCGGCTCAATGATCAGCCATCTGTAGAGAAACGAGTTAGAAGGGAGTCTTGTTTAGAAAGCTGCGGCTAATACATGCCGACAACTCTGACGGATTTCCACGGTTAAAGCTCAGTCGATTAAATAACGCATGTAATGTCGGTTTCTATTTGGTGATTTTGCGGGGTGGAAATGGAGAAACATCGATATTCGTGTGTTATACCTTAGGGCGGATAAGAAAGCGTATTTAACCCCTTAACATATAACAACGTGTCAGACACGTGGCGGAGATTCTGGTGAAGATGTGACAAAAATCGTTATATTAGTAAGAAAAATTCATTGTAATCTTAACTTTCGTTTGAATTTGTAAGACTTAGGAATACGAAGTGTAATTAATTTGTGACAGACTAGTGTTTGTTACTTGATACAGTACTAAAATAGAAAATGGCTGACGCTTAGATGCTTAGTCAGAAAAGAAATCATAGGTTAAGGGGTTAAGGGCAAGCACTTGATTATTTATTGGGTTGGAATAAAAGTTAGTACCGTTTGTCAAATTACTTGAATCAGTTCATCGCTCAGAAAGATGACAAGTTCAGGGATGATGGAATCATGAAGCTACGTCAAAAATGGCGTATGTGGTTGAATAAATTTATGTATAAATATCTAAAGATTGCCTTCGAATTTCACTTAAAAAACGTTAGGAACTTTCGTTCCAATCCAATACAGAACGTTGTTAATTGCGTAAAGTAGCTGAAATAGAAATTCTGAAGGAAGATGAAGAAATCAATAGACTTGTTGAAGCTCTTCGCAGACGAGCGTAATCTACTTACATTGTACAATCTGGTTTGCCTAAGGTAGTCCGGTACGGAGCCTAGAAAAGATTGTTACTCCTGAGAGCCTTTTAAGGAGAATTAAATTGAATTTCAAATTGCAAGGCAATCGACAATTTGATTGATAATTTAAAAAGAAAAGGGGGACAAGGGCAGCGATATTTCTTACGTTGGCTGACAGTGAAAATGCGGGATCTTAAAGTAATAATTCAGAGATCTTAATAATAATTCAGGATCTTAAAATAATTATATCCTGTTAAACTAAATTACCAGTTAAACCCTAATTAAATGAATTTTTTCCGACGATAATGCAAGGTAATATGCATAAATTGAAGGGACTTTTTTCAAGGTATTAATTTTACGAAGAATAATGGCAGGAGACGCGTGTGCAGCATCCAGGGTGAATGATGTGTCTTTTAAGTCGTGAGCAAGGTCGAGCCACTTTTACTTTCTCCGTGATGGAACAATGGCGCCCCTTTTTCTGCCGGAGATATTGATGGCGTCCGTCGAGAGAAATTGAATGCTGTGTGTTAAAGAACAATTGGACGCTTCTGACCAGGTAATCGCATTGCACTACATTAAACGCGTTTCGCAACGTGTAATTGCGTAACATTTTTCAGCCACACGTGAAATCGTGATTGTATCTCGTCCGGAAATGTAAGAACGGAAACCTTTGTATTTATGCACTTTGATGGGCATATTGTGTAATCTTTTTGTACCATCATTTTATCCACTCTCGATCATTTATAGAAAATATTACACGGTACATTAGTGTGAGAGAAACAGGCGTAGATTTTCGGTTTATTGGCGTAGACATTAAGAACTCTGTTAAAGAATATTTAATAGAACTCTATTAAATGTTCAGAAAATGAATTCTTCGAAATCTCTTCATCTCCACAAAATAAAGAGGTCTCTAATTTAATTGTACTTTATTCACTTTTTCTGACATTTTTGGGAAATTAATTTTTCTAAATCTCGTCACTCCCGCAAAATTTGATTTTTATGTCAATTGAATTTGTAATAGTACTTTCCGTACCTACTCGGTACAAATTAAGAAATAAAACTATCATTTATCAATTGTTTATCAGAAAAATCTATCTAACAAAGCGTGTTTCATTGAAAATTAACAAGTGTCTGGTGACTCATCGGCAGGATTGCACGTAACATTTGTTACTATCATTGAAGCTTTTAATGGCCAGAAGTTTGTATTGTCTATCTTGTGTGTCTTATGTGGGAGTTATAGTCTGTGACATTTCCTCGACGGAATCGCAAACAGCGAGAGGGTGAGTCACAAGGGGAATGCGATACGGTCAACAGTGCACATTGTTGCTTTTTGTCGAGGCACTAAATCACTAGCGCTTCAAACGACTATGACATCAACGACCGCAAAGACGCACCCATAACGAGTCACTGGGTCCACCGTGAGTCGATCGACAGAACGAGATTCTTCGCTGAAATCTCCGATTCAGGAAAGCTGCAGAAGCAATCGTTTCTATTTCAGAAGCAACAATCAATTGTAAGAACATATAAAACGTGTGTATACAGTGTCCTAACGTTGTTCGTGAAAATTTGTGCATTCCTCAAGAACGATGATATTTTTCAACGAAATGATACAAATTTAAATACCATACTATTGTTTAAAATCTAAATTCACTCTTTAGCTACATGTCCGTAGGAAAAAATGGATAGTTAGAAAAATTAAAATAACATTTGTTACTTTAGAAAAAAAATACGAGCTCCATTAATTCACTGAAATATACATATGTGTAATGTAAGACATATTTTTAAAGGGTTATTCACAAGTTCGTTTCTACTAGCCTTTCTGTTAGTCAATGTTCAAAAATATGTATATACATATATACAGGGCCGGCTCAAGGCCTTTTTCAAAGCGAGCTATTTTCCATTTTATGCGCCCTCCTATTACCCCTGTTCCCCCCTCTAAACATAAATAAGATTAGGGAAGAATTAAAGAATTAAAATGCGATACTCCATCAACTTTATTATAACTTAACTAATACAACGTTCATTTATATCACTTGAATGAAATTACATAAATATATTGTTAAATTCAGTAGAATAACATAATTCATGAATTAAAATTGTTGCTTACGAGCCTTCACCGCAGCAAATTTCACTTTTCATGTCTCAGAGAATAAAAAAAAAAAGAATTTTATATTTTGGCGCTCTTTTCGAATTGCGCCTCGAGCTATTGCCTCATTAGCTCGCTATCTAAGATATATTATATAGGAACTATAAAAAATTGATACATTTCAATGGTATCGGTATTTCAAAGGAATAATCCTGAAGAATGTTGAAATAATGAACTACTTCCCATCGAAACTATTCAAAGTCCATTTACCTTCGCCACTACAAATCACGTTCTTCTCGAAAAGAAGAAAAGACCGCAATTTAATCCTTTCCAAATAATTACAAGCTACTTCGCTCTAACCTCGTCCAAAAGAAAGAACCGATACGAATCTACATGAAAGAAAGTATTCCTCGTCACAGGCGTTATTAACTCATCGACCAAACTCACTGTCAGTTGCGCCGCTCGACCGAGCCCATATGGCGTGGCCGTGTCGATCGAGCGATCAAAAGTGAGAGCGCGGTGCACCGGTGACGATCGATGGAATGTGGATCGGTGTCTCGGCCGCGCGACACAAGAGGAGGCGACGAGGAAACGCGATTAGAACGGACGGCTCGGTTTTCCTCCTTGTCCCTCATGGTTCTGCTACCCGGTGTGCATGGAGCAGAGAGAACCAGTAGAGCTGGTTCACCCGGTTAAACGCCGCTACGTGTTACAATGCGGCACCGCGAGCGAAGGTCAGCCCCGTAAATTCTTGTCATTCATCGAGCCCTACCGTGCGCTAACTACGTGCAAACAGTCCGTAGCCGGAGCATCGCGGCACGGGAGAAGATTGATTCCTAAGCGGCAGGATCCACCGTCCTAAAACGTTCATAATTCAGGCACCGTGCACGCGGCGAATTAAGAGGCGAGCGCACCTTTATCATTTTGACGGCCCCGGAGAGATTAATCGGCGACAGTGACACCGGTGAATCGCGCGAATCACTTGACGGAGGAGGGGAACGGTTTCGAGGGACTTTATTCTCTGGCGGAGTGATGAATCGGAGGACGGAAAGCTCTAAAGGGAATATTTATCGCGTCGATATATTTTTTGTTTTTTTGATCAGGACTCGCTACCGTGCTCGATCGAGGTGTAGATTTTTCGATCGGAGGAACTTAGCTCGCGGTGTTTCTCAAGTTATACAGAGTGTTTGAAAACAATTCTAACGCTTATGTGAAAGTCGTTTTCTTTAACCCTTTCGCTTGAGACAAAAACTGGACGAAACAACCACTGTTCAGCGCTGGCATAAAAATAAAGATGAACGATTGAAAATTAATTATTTCGTGGTAGTTAAATGTCTGGTGTTGTAGGAAAATAAATGAATAATTTATTCCATACGCTTTTCGTAAATGAGTGACTATGATTATTAGTCTGCAGATTGTACAGCATAAACTTTTGATTAAAAAAAATTGAATGACGAAGTAATAAATCAACTCTCTTTACCATGAAATTATCTCATAAAAGTCAGTGTCACTGAACTTTGAATAAATGAATCATATTATCAGCTTGTCAAATTAACTAAGCGTTCCAAAAGTGAGTTATAACGTTCTGTCTAATTTAATCTACTTTATGCGTAATTAAAGAGATTTAATCAGATTTTGAACAAGTGCCAAAACGGAGTTCTCAGGTTGGCGACGGTAAGGTTGAGGTCGCTTACGTAAATCGTCCTCGGCGTTGCAGGTGTACGCGTGTGTACACGCGATGAAAGTTGCGGTAACAACGCCACAAACGTGTCACCGGGTTACTTGCTTAAACATACGGCGCGTAACATCGCGACAATTACCGCGTTAACTACAATCACATCGTCGCGAAGCGGCGACAGTGAAACGGTCCATTATGCCGGTTAATTGCTGCCCCTCTTTCAGATGTTGAAACAAGCTTTTGCATACCTGCGCGAACCTTAAACACCTCTGTGCAACGGTGCGCATAAATTTTGTGGAAATTAAACGCAGAAAATTTTCACTGAGATTTCTTACGAATATCAAATTCATCGAATAAAATTAGAAATATAATATTATGTCTGTAAGTTCGCGAAGTGATGGAAGATTATTATTATAGTTGCAATATACGAATTTTTAAATTATGAAATTAAATTCCTTTTGCGTAATGTGATTTAATATTTTCGACAAAAATAGTGTTTGAAAACATGCAAAATTACAAATGCAAGATTCTGTAGCTAGAGGTATTGTTCTGAGGAACTATCGTACAACAATAACGCGGTTTACTAACGTGTCGAGATAAATGCTAACACGCAATCACTTACATTCCCCTTTACAAACATTTCCACGTCATAATCGCGCACAATGCGCGAAAGTTTATAAATATGCAAATTAAAACAGGTGAAAGGGAAATAATAGCAGCGTGATTGACGAGGATCCTCTCCCTCTCGTCCACGTGCAACACGAAGCACCTTCGAGCAAAAGAATAAAGAGCGCATACAAATCATCTCATATGACGGACAAGTTGACCTTAATCATGCGTCTTAACGACACGAAAACTTCCCGGTAACGTATCGATAAATTCGAGCCTTTTCCTCGTTCCAATTGAACCACTCAGCGTGAAATTCTCGTGAAAATATCTCGAAGGTCCTGATTATTATCGCCGTCGCATTTAGTCGTCTCTGTGAATCTAGATAACCTAACCTAGCCTCGCTTGTCGGTATTTTCATTCTGTCTTCTTGGCTACAGCTGATTATATTATACAAAGCGTCTCAAAATCCTTATTAAAAAATTCTTAGACATATTTCATACATAAAGAACATATGTAAATGTTGATAAAATAAACTTTTCACCAAACACCGTCAACTGAAATCCTTAACTCTCCAATATAAAAAATATTAGATCATGTAACAGAAAATCTCAGATTTTTCTCAAATTCAAATATTACCCTTAGACTCCCAAATAACAATTTACCAAGAATTTGTACCACGAAAGAGCTTTTCAATACTCAAGTAAAATCCCTGGAGCGATGGAAAATACATCTGTAAATATTCCTCATAAACTTTCCTACCACCCTGTACACAATTCTCTACTCTTCCCCAAGCACATTCTCTCCGAGGCTCGCTAGTCTCGCGTCAGGTGGACCGAATTCATTATCCGCAATCTGGCGTGTTGCTATCAGCCCGGAGATCAGCGGAAAAATCGCCAAGGGCTTATCAGAGGAAGCCCTGTCACGGTGCTATGCTAATACGTCGTCTTGGCCACGGCCAGGCCTGCTAGAAGGAATCGCGCCAGCTATTAGGAATGGCATGTGGCAAAGGGCAGCGTGTTGAACGAAGAGGAAGATTAGGAACGCTGCACCTGTACCCAGAGTAAAGGGTATACGCGTAATCATACATTAAATGCCTCTAATCCGATAAGAAATTGACTGACAAATCGCCATTCTCTACTGGGGAACGCACCCACACACCGACCACGTCACGTGCAATCGCTGGCTAACGTCCGCGAGCAGCGGAAAGAGAGAGTAAACCTTTAATGTCAGGTGGTGCTTCGTCATTCCTCGGATACTCGCCTCTCTCGGGTATTAGCCTATCTTTTTACAATTAACAAACGGAATCATGTTCATGTATGAACGATTCAAGCGATATTGTATGGGTTTGAGCGTGTATAGACGCGTGTGTACCTGTGTTCCGTGGTTTCCTGTGTGTTTCCTTCTAATCGATAGAACGAAACACCGTGCATATGCACGGGGGAAGAGGTTTCGCCTGACTTTCGTTTTCGGTTTCGAATGAATAAGGTTGATTGTAACGAAAATTGAAGATTTCTCGGATAGGCGTATTTATACTTGAGATTTATAGTATTTTTTTAGTTCCTTATTTTATGATTTTTTTCAGTGGTGACGTGTGTTTAAGATAGCTATTTGATGTTCCGATAGTGTGTCAAGTAACATATTGTCAGATTGAAATGTTATACATAAATAAATATTATTGTTGCAAAATAATCGGAAATTGAACAGTTAGGTGAAGTTTGGGTGATGTTTTTAATACACTGAAGTCTGAAAAGGGGCAATTTTTGATTTCGTAAATTGGAATTGTAGCATGAGGCAGACTTAAAATTCGTCTTCGTTAGTTTTAAAAGTTTCTTTATTGATATTCGTTAATAAGTGATTATAGGAGAAGAGGAAATAATAATTCTTCGAATTTCATGGAAATTCGTTGACAAACAGTACAGCAAAATATTGCGCAGAATTTTTATTGAAATTTCTTCTGTGCTCACTGAGAATAGGTCTAGAATTTCATATTGCTAACCAGAACCTAATACCAAGGTTTATTACCAGTATCGACTTTCCCTTCCAATCCTAAATGAACGATTACATAACAAGAAAACAGTAGTTCGTGATAAGAGCAGCAACGTATCCTAGACTTGCTTCTATTAACTTTCGCCTAAACTAGAATTGTTCCGAGAAAAACCGCCCTATATCAATCTACCTAAAAATTGCACAATATATTTCTGTCATTGCGGTACACACGCAAAGTAATAACTCGATTGCAAGGCTGTTACGTTGTCGCCAACTTTCGCTTTCGAATGATCAATGCATCACTCGGTAAAAACCGGAGAAAGTGAAATTTCCCGTAAGTCATTCGTCAAAACCCAAGCGAATAATGTAAAATCGTTTAACGATAAATTAAACCTAAAGATCAATACATAATCCCTACCTTATTTTCCAATTGCAGCCTCGTCGTTTAGCCAGGCGGCCGCCTCGATCTTCCCACCACTTCACCACTAGCCCACAGAAACAACTCGCTGGTAGCACCCAATAAGTACTTCTCGCTTACTCTTCGAATCCCACTGAAGACACACTCTACCCACGGTTCACGTGGTCCCCTCAACAATCGTCCCTCGAAAAGTCCTCTTTGATCGATAACTCTCGAGCAATAATTAATAACGAACGGTCAACGTACGCAGAAGGTTCCTTTTGGTATCGCGAATCAAAGAGCCTTGGACACCGCGCGGGTACCGAGCACACGTCACGCGACAGACGCCTCCGCATGAAGCATCGATCTCATAAACAGTCCGCTCGCGAGGATTTCGAAACACCACGGGAGATCCTCCCCGCGAAAGGAGCTCCGAATGAACCAGGCAAAGTGAGTGGGAGAAGGACAGAGGGACAGAGACAGGCGGCAACAGGTGGCAGTGAGAGAGAAAGAAAGAGAGAGAGAGGGAGAGAAAAAGAGAGAGAGAGAGAGAGAGATTTCGACGGGGGCTAAGCCAGCACAGTTCTCGTCCTTGACGGCCAGGCGAGGTGTAAAAGAGATCCTCTCCACGGATCGTCGTCACGACGACGTTCAAAGTAGCTGGCTGACGGATCGTCGAGTGGAGTAGTGATCGTCAGAGGGAGATCTCGCGATGGCTCGAGCCTATGGTCTCGGGAGAACTGACAGTGGCCTCCGCTCACCGGAGTAAGGTACACCCTACTACCTCACCACTACACAACAGCTAGTGCAGCAGCTACTAGCCAGACTACTACTACTACTGCTAATACTACCACTATCGACTTGGATCACTCTCTCCCTTCTGTGTTCTCTACTCTTCTGTGCTCGCCTCTCGATCGTTCTCTGACGGCTCTCTTCCTCCCTATGTTCGATCCTTCTCTATCTCTCTCTCACTCTCCGTCTGTCTCTCCCTCTCTCTGTGTCGAGCTGTCCTTTGCACTCGGTCGAATCCCTGCCAATCCAGCTTCATTTTCTCCATGTGGTGAGCTGTGCACCGAGAGGAGACTCGCAGAACGTCCTTACCATATGTGAAAGGCGCACCCACATGGACTCCCTGGCCTCGTTGCTCTCGTGTTTATGATTCTGTTACGCGGTCCCCGGCTGCGTGGACCGACCGAGTGAGCTAGCGAGTGTATGCTGTCTCCGCTGGCTGACTCGGGGATGCCGGAGGGACCGGAGACACGTCAGTGCTCGTCGCGACGCTTCTGATGCCAGGGGACACGGTGTTGCATTACGCTTCGGGGAATTTTTAGGTCTGCCATTTTGCGGAGTGATGGTATCCAATAGTGCTTTAACTTTGGTTCAGGACATTGTTGGGAAGAGAAAGGGATATTTTAGAAATACTACGGGACTGTTAGGTCATTCCATTCGTGACGAATTTTATATCGAAATTTAGATCAATATTTCGAAGATACCTTTGAATTTTGTAAAAGAACTTAATCACCTTCTCATTTCACTTCTTTCTACTTTTTTGATAGAGCCATTATACCGACACTATCAAACTTCTTTGGTTTTTTATTAAAATATTATTCACTCTCTGTAGGAGTTTATAGGATGACCTAATATTTATGAATGGATTTTGTTGGAATGAAAATTGAAATATAATTCGGTTCGCAATCTTTTTGCAGTGTTAATCATATTGTCATTGTTTATAATATTTACGAAGCTATGAGGATATTCTATAATAATAAAAGCGTATCTATAATTCAAACTAATTTTGATTTTCTCTTTACTAAAGAAGGCTTATGCTAATTTCTAATAGACTAGAGTCATGCTTTTGCGTTGATTCGTTTTCTGATGACGGTACATAGTTCCTAAACTCATTACTATGAACATATACTATTCGAAAACGAATAGACAAAAGCAAGTGCACTCTATACACCGACTAAATACGAAAAATTATCCTTTCCAGAAGAAAATAAATCTGAGAATGAGAATAACCCAATCAGCTGTACTTCCAGACAAGTACTACAGAACAGAAAATATTATAGCCAGTATAACACGCCTAGTAGTCGAAAGAATATCAGGGTGTGACAGGCGAGCAGTAATCGCGCGGTATCTTGAGCACTCATTATTCCTAGGCTTTTCCTAGGCAACCGGTTAAGACGTTCAACGGAGCATTGCACTTCGTCGTTGTCCTCGTGGTGAACTGCACGTCGAAGTATAGTGGAATCACGGTGCAACCTGCTGGTCGAGAAACGAAGCCATGGCTACCGTGTTCCCAGCATTTCGACCGAAACTGGTGAAAGACGGCTCTCTGTGACTGAGCATTGCGTGAAACTCTCGCGATTACGCTTATTAAGGTGGTCTCTGTCGAAAAATAAAGTTGGTATAATTGCAGTCGAGAGTGAAGACTTCCCAGCGGGTCTTTTTTCTAAGTTTGATTGCGTAGGTTTGCGCACGTCGAAGCTTCAAGTTGGGCAAGTTTCGTGGTTTGTTGATGAATTTTTAGCTAATTGGTTTTAGTAGTTTATAGATAAATCCAAAAGAAGATATATTAATTCTTCCCGTAATTAAGATAGTACTCCTGGGAATTTATTATGTGTCACTTTTAAACACAAAATTAGCTTCATTCGCAGGGATGAAGATAAACATTGGATTATTCGTTTGAAGTGAGTAGAATCAGTAAAATTAGGGTTAGACTAGGATAGACAATAATAACTCCTAAGATACTATTGATAATGATCTGCAGTTTTTGTTTTAAGTACCTCAAATATCTGCAAGTATATGTGCACAATATCAATTCTATAGTCTCAGTGGTTTTTCCACAAAAAATTCTCAAATATAACCTTAAAATAGATCTACTAAACACATGTACCTCTCTTGTTGTACACATTAAATAAATGATAAATACACATTTTCCTTAAAGGAGGTGATAAGGCAGGTAAAATGAAGAAAGAAGTCCTGTGTACACGGTGTCAAAAACGAATACTGAAAGAGATACATGTTTTCAAAGATTACGTAGCAATGGGTGCACGCGAGACGACAGCCATGATCCGACAGCTCGTGTAAGTCGAAATCAGGCTAACAAAGAGAAACATTTCCCTGGGAACAGGGCGCGTCCATTAAACGAAACCAGCAACAGCCTTGGTCGACTGTCCATAGACACACACACACACCCATAAACACACAGTTTAGATTTAGGTAGATCTTGCAAATGAGCCTTTCTACCGTGCACTTGCCATTTTGTTTCCTGGGTAATAAATATGCCCCGGAGCCAGGAGAAGAGGGCACGAGAGAGTTGGGAAGGGGGTCGTGGAAGGGTTGGCCGCCGGTTGAACGATACAGCATCGTATTTTCTGCCCGTTCATGCGGAATCGGCATGTCGTAGATATCGTTCGCGACCTTCCTCTATTGCTCTCCCTCTCTCTTTCTCCCTTGTACAAGCAACAGAGAAAGAGGAGAGTGTTGGGTTGGGTTGGGTTAACGGTGTACCGTGTCGATGCTATTTCTTCGTTTGTCCCCTGGTAAGGATGCACGATACCTTTTACGGTGCGCGAGGGTGAACCGTCAGAACGAAACCGTTCCCGATCGAAAAAACGACAATAAGCTTGATGTAACAACACTGGAGCGTTCGAGATGACGGGGGGGAAAAAATGTACGATCAGAGAAGGTTCATTAGTATGCGAGAGATGGAGGTGAGCGCGCAACGGTAGCACGGTGCATCAGGGATTCGTAACGACCCGTTATCCCGCGACTCGAAGCAGCGGAACGAGCTGCATTCAGCGAGGATGAAAAGATACGAATCGTGGAATGAGAAATGCAACTTCGACTGAGTTGGATATTGAGCGGTTTCCTTGCCGGTCTCGTTCATCTACGAACGAATCGTTCTTCTGGTTCAATTTTTGTCATTTCGAAGGGAAACCAGTGATTCGTACTAATGAAAACATTTTCATATGCTTGTCGTGAAGTAATTATTAACAATACAATCACATAGGAAAACTTTCAAAATTTTAATTGACACCTTGCAAACATTCGATGTACAGTCAACTTAACTTTCCCTGTAACGACTATACAGTATGTTTCAAAAGCATAGAAACAAACCGTGTACCTATCAAAACAGCCTGCACACTTAGTCCAAACCCTAGAGACTCGACGTCCAACGTTGTACAGTATTGCTGGCAGGAGAAAAAAGGCAGGCTCGACGATTTTCCCCGCATCGTTCATCTTCAAGATATACTCGTCAGAGGGTAATGCCGATCGTTATTATAATCCGGCGGCCGTGCAGGCGAACGGGATTAACGTTTGTCAGAGTCGTCTGGGAATATCGCGATAAGCCGTGGCTAAAAGCAACACATACGTCCGGATTGAGACTGTGGTGACTGGAGGTGCCGCGAGTGCGACACGTTGCCGGACAAAGACGAGTTACCACGCACGGCCTGCGGCCACGCGGCTTTTGAAGTTGCCTTTGGGAGGCGGCAATCGCTACGCGCGCACACCACCCTGGCACAGCTTCTTGGGCTTTCTGGTAGCATCTGCGAATAGCGCGCGGCCGTGGCTAATGTGATCTACGTTCGCGTAGTAGATTCTCGCGCCGGGCAAAAATCGTTTAGGGGTTTACCGTGGGTAGCGAGGGCTGGCGATCGCGATTGAGACGATCAAACGTACGAAGTTAACAATTATCCGGAATAAGGTTGTAACTTTTTATCGAGGCTGCACTGAAAATTGTGCGTGCCTCGTTAGATGTCACACACACACACACACACACACACACTCTCTCTCTGTCTCTGGTTTCCATTTGAAGTTTCAACTTAATAGCTTGCCACCTGTCGTTTGTTTTGGAGACGTAATTAGTCTGCACCAAGTACAGTACTTTAGGTTTGCTCGTTTTATTTTTATTCCTTGTTTGCTACATCCACCTGTTGAAATGAGAATATTCTCTTAAAGGAGTTAAAAGAATTGGGTTGGAATGTTGGTTAATTGTTGGGTAGTATCACGAGTGTTGCACATTACAAATGCAGTATGCATATATGGTGTGCAGTTAAGATGTAATTAAAGTGGTTAAAGTGACAAAGAAGGAATAGGGCTTTGGGTAATGTCTTTTTAATGTTTTTTCATATTGTATTGTATAATTAAAATGTAATTCTTGCGGAAGAAAATATCACGTTAATTGTTACGTGATTACAGATGTGCAACTGTCTAAAAATTTTATTTAATTATATTATAATTACTTCACTTTACTCTTGCTCCTTTATGAATAGGTACTTTCATGTTTTAAACGTTATATTTTTAATCAACACTGAATTATATTACCTTGAACTATTACTTTTTTAGTAGTAGTTCACGATTCAGTTTCCTGGCTGATAATATCGAGTAATATCAACATTGTAGAAATTTTGTACTATTTGCCAATCTTGAGAAATTATTGTAATACATAAAATTCAAAAGTTTATCGAATAAAATAAATTACAAGTATGTCCAAATTTCGCACATATATCTTTCCTCAATTTTAACGAACTTAATCATAAAGAAAAGTAAACATATCAAAACAAATTCGCATCACCGTAATTAACACCATAATACCTCAAAGAACATGTCATGTGAAACATCCATAATAAAGACATAATCTGAAAAAAATATCCACATGTAGAAGGAATATGTACAATGTACCCACACTTCACCCTAACTCCAGAAAGATGATAACCAAGCGAATAGCTAACCTTCATTGATTACATAAGAACGCTAGAGAGGAAACTTCATAGCCTCGAAGCCATTCGTAGCGGTAGGTCCCGGGCGTTATAAACTAAATAAATAATCCTCAGCATCTGGTCTCATCGCATCTGCGTACATGTCGCAGAGGAGATTAATAAATCGCCTCCCTTCTCTTTTCCCTCGCCTCGCCGACGCGTGCTACTCGTGCAAAAATCTAGGTAAGCCCATTTGCCGTAGGACCGCGTAAATCACCGTCATTGTCTTGTTGCTTTATTGCCTTACTGCCTCGCGGACCCCTCTTTGCCAGCCGATCAAACTCCCTTCTTCACCTTTCCACCCGACTTCTCTTCCTCTACGGCTACCATTCTCGCGCTGGCTCCCCTTTTGTTCGTCTACATAGTACACGTTACCTGTCGAATATTAGGTTGTGTCGTACGAAATGTTAGATTTCTAATTATTGGCAAATTCGTCACTCGAGTGATTAGTTGAGCGCTGAAAAATTCCGAGTTTTCCGGTTAAATGTTAGACTGCGTAGTGTGAAACGTCGGATTTCTAATTATTCGCAAATCGGACACTCGAGTGATTAATTGAATGTTGAAAACTGCAGAATTTTCCTGTCAAATACCGTATTTTTCGCATTTTTTATTATTCGAAATCGAAGTGCAAAAAATATGCAAATTCTTTCAAAGATATGGATATTCTGGTATTTATCCTTAAAGTCTTATATTTTCGTAATTGAGAAATGTTTGTTTCATCTTTAAATGAATTTCAAATTTTTTTATTTCAAATAGAATTATCACCAGTTGTTTTAATTGTTCGCGTTGATCCGTTCAATGTTGCCGTTACGTATTTCGATCGGTGAATCAGGGATCCCTATTTGTTTCGTAATTAGTTCGTTCAATTAATTACTCGTATTAATTGCATGCCGTCCTGCACGACGTTCATTTTGTACCGAATATCCGTTTCACTTCAGAAATTGATCAGGCATTTCGAGCTGATGTACGACGTACTCGTTCGCGCGGCTGCATCACTCGCTGCATGTGGTTAATCGATCTTTTAACAACTCCTGGTTCGTGTAAGACATAATTCTAACTTACATAATCTCGAAAGTGTACTGAAAGTGAGCTGAAGACGCTAAAAGCCATCTGGTCTCGAATACCAGTGACCGTTAACGTTCACATAAAACTGATCTTAAACTTTTGAAAAATTAATTTTCCAAATTTTGCACGAGAATTTCAATTCGATCAATTTTCAAGAAATCGTTCATATTTTAACAGGAAGAAAATTCTTTCTAATTATTAACCAGTTTATATTTTTTACATAAGCCATTACTCCTCTAGAACGAATAATTCTAGGTTTAACTTTGTCCCTCGTCAATAATATCTCCGATTATTCCGATTACTGCTCGATTAAAATTTCATCAATTGGACGAATCCTTTGATTCAACTAAACAGTTAATTAATTAGAAATACTTTTAATTCAATCACACCCAAGTAGAAGCGTCGTTGATGATAATTTTAATTATCACGAGATTTTTACAAAAATCTCTACAATGTCGATTCTACAATTGTCCATCACCCAGCCACCCCTAATCAAACCGCTCTCGCATTGTCTCGGTATTATCCTGATTGTATATATCGTCGTCGACGATTCTTTCATCGCTGCCAGCTACCACCATGGTGGCAGCGGGGATCTTTGATCATCCGGCAAAGGATTACGCTGGATGAATATAAGTCAACCCCCCGCGAGAATGACTAATGCGTTGCCCGTAGCCGAGAATTACCGGCGATAATTTGCAAGAGGGGGGGCTGAGAAATCTTCCTGAGCATATATCGAGGATGTGCATTATGACGCGAGAGCGGTAGCCTAATTTTATTGCAGCACTGTCCTTAGCTACCACTAACGCCGCCGCCATATTTGTCGCCAGGAGGATTAGTCGGAACTACCAAAGCCGTTGAACTTTCTAAGATGAAAATTACTTGGCAGTACTACTTGTCAGTACTTCCAAAAAAAAATACAGATTAGAAAGTGTTTGTCGAAAAAAAAAACGACGATACCATTGGCTCTGCTGTTATTTACGAAAACTTCACGACGATCATGATCTCACGAGCTGTTCCTCTATCTTGTTCGGCCGTAGTGCTCGCTTTGACCACTGTTTCAGACTTTACACTTGAGAAATGACGGTCATTCGTAACTGTATTTACTTCGTTCTAGATACCACAGGGGATATCTGTGTTTAAGTACAGGAATTAAGGATTTGATTCTTATCGGTTGTTTCTGATCGTATGTTTCAGGGAATATGGTGATTAGTGAGTTCTTGGCTTGAGATATGAGACCACCCGCTTAGAAATCGAAATTTTCTTCCTGTTGTATTTGAAATTTTATTATTTATCGTAGTGAAGATATTGCAGATAAAGGGTACGTATAATATCGGTGTCTCGTTCTTCCTTAAACTGGAAGTTTCGCTTAAATGTATTTCATTTGAATAAAACAGATATATGTGATTAGAAAATTGAGAAAAAGGAAGGGAGAAATAAACAGTGATTTTTCTCGGTTATTTCACCGAGGTGAATTACATCGCGTTTCCTCGATCTTTAATTGATTATTCTACGCGTAATTATTCGTTGCGGAACGCATGCCAGAATGTTCAGTGGTTACAGAGGACTTAAAGGGCGTAGCTTATTCAAAGTTGTTTTATTGCAGGGAACCGTAACGCATCCATAATAAGTCTTAATTGAACGGTTCGTAATGATCTTTCCGGATGGTGTGCGACATTTCGTCTCAAAACGTCAATTTACTCTTTCTACACCTTTTTGTTACCGCTTGAAGGAGTAATTTTCATCGATAGAAATATACTATATAACTGCTGTTACGCGGTACTTTGCACAGTGAATCAAAGAAATTTGCATGGCAAGCACCAAAAAAAAAAACATTACGAACAAGTCAATTGCAATGACAAATTTATTGGAACTCCACCGAATATTCAAGGGCAATTTTCTCATAAAATGAAGGATTGCGTCGAAAAATTTTATTCCACATTTTGGTTCATTTTTTCACAGGAAATCATCCTATACCTTGTATACACGCCTTTCGTAGTTAAACGGTTAATTTGCGATCGTAGAACATTCTCCAGAAGATTAAGAAACTAATTAAACAATTTTACATTGTTCCAGAAATCAAGTTTGGTCTCTCTAAATTTCCCTAGAACCAAACACAAGATCATAACAGTAATCTAACAAGTTCAGAAGTGGTTGCTGAAGTTATCAGCACGATTACGACCGTGTGTTCAGCCATTCGACGAACGCGTCCTCCGCTCGAGGCGATCTCGAAACGTCTACGAAGAAAGGGAGAGAAGTGTTTCGGGGGCGATGAAATTCTCGAAGGAAAAGGAAATCTGTCCGCCTCGTAGCCAGTGCGCGAGAACAGCACATTCATCGAGTCGTAGCTGCGAACGCACTTAATACGCAAACGGTCTACCCACCGACCCACCTACTTACTTACGTAGGCAGCACGCGTATATACACGGTGTCACCGAACTGGTGGTTCAACCCATACATGATTCTACGGGAAAAAATAAGTGAAAAATGTGGAGTAATAGTTTTTCATAGAAAGCTCCGATTTCGAGTAAATCGACGTTGAAGATTCGTTGAGTGTACTTGTACGAATGCAATATACCGGGTGGAATTATTTTATAAAAAAAAAAAAATGGTAGTATTTCTGTCAATTTTCATATTAACAAAACAAGAATTCTTAAGCGAAACATGCTTTTGTTTCGTTCTTCGTACTTAATTATTAAAAGGAAAAATTAGAAAGGATATATACAAGGTGTAACAATAAAGAGAATAATTTTGTTTTCGTCAGAGTGGCAACAATGTAAAGTTACGTCTCACCGCTGTGCAATCTGATCCTCCCTCTACCGGTATGCGAAAGGTAAACATTGTCAATTGTTTTAGTCATTGTGCAAGTTGGTTCGCGTGAATATGTGGTTTTGCATCATGTCAACGCCCCCACGCATTCAGCCGTTCTAGCAACAGTTTTTAAATTCCAAATCGATCACAACGTTGGAGCATCCCTTGTATTCACCTAATTTGTCTCAAAAGGACTACATACTTTGAAAGTGATGATCTCACATCTGTTTAATTTTCAAACTAAAATTTAAAAATGAATTATTCTCGACGCTTTAATTGAACACCTGGTACGTAGCGTGCGCACCCCATAAATTTTAACGTCGATTTACCCGAAAATGAAGCTTCGTATGAAAAAATTTTACTCTACATTTCCGATGTATTTTTTTATGTAGAATCATCCCTGTTCGAATTGTACGTGCTGGTAATTTGGTGATATCCTATATATGTAACATATGCAGTACGCAGGCGATTTCAAGGTCGACTGAACTTCTTCTAAATTTCACGAATCAATTTTCTCGAAAACGAAGGCCCGCATGGAAAATCTTTGTCGCACAACGTCGACTCATTTTTCACCCTCTAATCTGGTTCAACCAAACACGATTACCGAGACACCCTGTGTAGAAGCTTAGCCGGCGTGATATCACGACATCGGGATGCAGATGTTTAAGCCCACGAGAGCATAAGTTGGTAGGAGGAAGACATGCTGGTATCCGCGCTTAAACTATACTCGTTACACGCTGTTATTAATGGTCGATGTTTTTAATGTTATTAATGGGCGGTGCACCACGCGCGTATTCACGCGTCGCTCTAACCTGCGAACGCCCACAGGGGGAATCGTCTCTCTGGTTCATCCCGCGGGATATTGCTTGACCCAGAAGAGTCAATTAACGAACTCGTTCGCGAATATAACGCGGAGCGCGAGTTTGTAGCGTGGGTGAGAGCCATGCTATCTGCCGGAAGTGAAACTTGCAATTCGACGAATAGAATAGCGTTGCGTTATCTGATATTTGAGAATAAGCGGCTCGAGAGATGTGTGTATGTGTGAGGAGAATTCGTTTCTAAGGTTAATGCTGACTGCAGTGTGTTTGATGTGTATCTGTGCTTTGATGAAATTTCAATTTTTTGAGTGTCACGGTCTTGATAGGGCTGACGATCGTTTTGAGAACGAGGGATGTAAGCAATGTAAAGGGGTGTGTTTGATGGGAAAGTGTGGTAGAATTTGAGACTTATGCTGGGATATGAATTCGTGAAATTCGACAATGGCGAGACTTAAAAAATTTTATGCGAATGAACATAGTTAAAATTAAGTAGACGCAATTTAAAAAACTTGGTCCAAAATCAGACAGACGTTTAATTCAGCTGGTCTCGCGTGCATTTGACTTTCAATGTCAGTTGCATGATGTATAACGTGACAGTGTAACATTTTCAGGTACGATTACGTGAATGTCATCAATTTTATTCCATATCATTACGTGAAATCATTGTGCAGCCATTGTGTGGACAGATATGCATAACTTATAATTTAATAAAAGCTTGTTAGAAAAAGAAGTAACAATATTGCGTTATACCTTGTTCATTTTTCCTCCTTTTTCCATCTTTTCTGATCTCACTTTTCCTCTCGTGAGATTATTATTTTTTCCTTAATTAACCTTTATAAATCCTGCATTATAGATAACGTAACAGTGTTATCTGTTCAGGCACGGTTACATGAATGTCGTCAATTTTATTGGATATCATTATATGAAATCGAAGTGTGCATAGATATGCATAACTCATAATGCAATGCAGGCTTGTTAAGAAAAAGAGGTAAAAATATTGTAGAGTATCTTACTCACTTTTCAATTTTCTCAAGAATTTGCCTCTATAAATTATGCATCGTGGAAGCTTAAGTTCCGAAGAGTATTTAACTTCGCGAAATTTGCATACTTCTTCAATACAATCTTTCCAATTTTTTCCATTAATTAAGAAAAACGAGATAACATGTTTTTGTGAGGTTGTTAGTTATGCTTGTTAAAATAATTAATATTTATCGCGAAGTTTGATCAAAATAATCGTAATATCAGTAATACAGGGTGTCTCGGTAAAATCTGAAAACCTACATACCTAAGTATCTCCTTTGCTTTTAAACGTATCTCCTTTACTGGAAGTTGTTTCAGACATAATCTGAATGATTTCGAAGGAGAAATACGGCGCGAGAACAAATTTTCTTCCAGGATCATTTTTTCCAATATTTCAAGGTCAACAGTATTTTTTGTAGTAAAGCATGTTTAAATTACGACCATAAATTGACCATGAACACCAAAAAGACGATCAAATTCCAAAACAGCAACTCAATACATTCAACGAATAATTAAAGATTATGATGTTATTACTTCATAAATAATCAAAAGAGCATCATAATTCACGATTCTTCGTTTCAGAAAATGTATCTCCACTAGTGAATATCATTTTAAGCATTTGTCAACATAAACAGTAATTTCACATCCCATCTTAACACTATCTTGAATTTTGACCACTTTTTCTCATAACTCAGAAATGTTCGAATGTGTTTTAACACCCGCTACACGATACAATTAAAAAAAAATATATGCTTTACTGTAAAAAAATATCGGAGACCTCGAAAAATTCGAAAAGATACCAAATTGAAGAAATTCGTGTTCTTCTTTCGAAACTGTACAGAATATGTCTGAAACATTTTCCAGTATCGTTAAAAACAAAGGAGATAAATTAGATGTTCGTGTACTGCTAGGACACCCGGTATTTTCAGCTCGTTACACTAGCATCCTATACACTAGACTTGTCTTATCGTGTTGTATGATCTGTCAATGACGTGTTTGCCTTAGATCGAAATAATATTTCTTTATTCCTTCCTCGTTACGTGATATCCTCTCGGAGAGGGTACTTTATATATGGTCGAAGATTTTCCGATCTATTTCATAACCCGCGAGAATATCACGAATAAAGCATGGACACGCTCCATTGGAAATTATCGAACGCGTAGTATACATAGTTCCATTAATTTCAGCTAAAAATGTTAAGAATATGCTCTTACATTTGTTTACTATTGTATTTCATGTGCAAAGACATCGCTGACGCGGGAATATGTATGTACCAATTAATTTTTCCTTCGACACATTTTACGAACGTGATCGATTCACAGTGCGGTTTATTGTGCAGTTTATTGTGCAGGTGACGAAGACAATAATCCTAGTGCTGTCGCGAGAATTCGCCTACTGGCTTACAAGGGGTTCGTGAAACTTGGTGATTTAGTATTATTTTCGATGAACTTCATGTTCAACTGCAAAATTCTGTATACGATTGCAGAATCGTAAATGTGCCTTTACAGGCTTTTGAAACACATATTGTTTTAAGTTACTTTTTCCATTACTATTTTCTAATATTATTAATATATTTTCCTAATTTTCGGATTTTAATATTATTTCCTAACTTTTTCATTCGACGCGCCTGTATACTCTTCAGTATGAACAACTGTTCGAATAAACATTTTTCATATGGATTTTTGATAAATTTAACGAACGTAGAATTATTCTATTTGGAATAATATTCACAATTACAGTAACAGTTCTCGTTTCACGTACATCGAGAGCACACTGGCGAATCCAGGAAGCATCAGGGCGGCCGTCTTGCCCGACAGAAACACCATCCTTTACATACACGGGTTTATGGAGAACACGGAAGCGGACAACGTGCAGATAATAATTAGAGGTATTACTATCACGCGATGCAAAAAGGTAGTGGAAGCGATTGGAAAATGAGACGATTGACTTTATGGTTTCGTGTTTCCAGCCTATCTGGACAAGGGGGACGTGAATGTGATCCTGGTCGATTGGGGTGACGTAGCAATTGACATTAACTACTTTTACGTGGCCAGTCAAGTAGCTGCTGTAGGAAAGGCACTGGCTGAATCCCTTGAGAAACTCGTCGAAGTGATCAATTTGAACACGCTGCACGTGATCGGGCACTCTTTGGGCGCTCACGTGGCTGGCCATATCGGGAGATACACGAATGTCACTCTTAGCCGAATAACGGGTAAGTAGTTAGTCGAGGAAGATTTTGAGAGAAACCGAGGCGAGTGAGGCAGAAATTCACGGATAATTAGCACATTTTCGTAGATACTTAATTTTCAAAAATTGCAACAAAATTGATATTTTTTATAATAATTAACGTATAATTTTAATTGAAGAAAAAGAAGTTATTCTTGTAAACGAACAAGTTGACTTTATCTAAATATCGAAGTAAATTTAGAGAAAATAGAAATATCATTTTTTACTAAGCTTCCAAATAATCTAAAAACAAATTCATTGGTGCAAAATTGAGAAAAATGAGACTGATTCCAAAACAAGTGGAATTATTAGAAAAATAAAAAGATGATTATCATTCGAAACAATCGATTGCGCACCATTTCAAAATTAAAGTAACACGGAATCTTTCTACTACAAATCACAATCCATCGAAAATAACCTGATTATTAAAAGAAGTTCCGTTTCCGTGACGTCGACTCGCGATAATAGTAATGAAAAATAAGTACGAATAATAAAACACCGCATCACTAACGGTTTTGCATTAATATGTATTAATTAATAAGCAAAAGATTCTATAAATTATGATCTATTGGTGTATAGGCTTAGATCCAGCGCTTCCGCTGTTTTATCCCTCTGCGTGTCACATTAAATCGAGCGACGCGGAGGCTGTCGTTATCCTTCACACTGATGGTGGATTTTATGGTACGCCTATCGACACGGGGTCCGTTGATTTTTACGCGAACAGAGGAATCAGTCTACAACCAGGTTGTCCCATAATCATCGGCGGAGGTAAATCATAATGCTCGTCCGTTAAGATAATCCGATGGGCTCGTCACCGATAGAATATAGGAAATTTTAATAGCGAACGAATATACCATTTACAACTCAATAACCGGTTATCTTTGTAATTTATAAAACCGATCTCCTTAACGTTGTTTACTCTACCCGATCGTTTTCATCAATCGCGAACTGCAAAATAGTTGAAGAAAGAAAGATATGTTATATACCGATAAAACACACTTTTCACGTTAGATATTCCTCGTTTATTCCGTCTTTTTCTTCATCTTGTTAAGGATAAAAATTGAAATTTTGCAATTTGATATTTAGTTAGATTTAGATTTGATTTTTTATCGATTGTTTCATACTATGTGTAATATTATTTTCTAAGTAATGATTTTTATGAAAATTACATATCTCCGCTGGAAGAATTGTGCAGCCATCAGAGATCCGTCAAGATATACGCGGAGTCTCTGAAGAATCCTAAAGCGTTTCCTGCGCACAAGTGTTTCGATAAAATAATGGAGAACGGGAAAGATGACAGGGAAGTTTATTTCGGTGATTCCACTCCAAAGAACATGTGAATAAAATTCTCTCGTCTGAATACGTTAAAATTTACGACATAATCTATATTTACGTATAATTTCTTTCAGATTTGGTCCATATTGTTTCAATACCAATGCCTATTCTCCATACGGTAAAGGCACTTGACATGTGACAATTTTTCAGCAATCCAGAATATCAAATATCGATATAAGTACCGCAATAAATTATTACAATTATTAATCCTAAATTGTTAAGTTCGTTTCGTTGTTTTATTAACCAATTCGTTCTTCACTGAAAAACTACATTAATCTGAACAAATTTTTTCGCGAGAGACTAGCATATTTATTCTTTCTTCTTTTTTTTTTCCTGTCTCTTCTCGTAAAGTGACTTTTCTCAGAGACAATTTCGCCAAGTATCAGATTAATGATTCTTTTCGCGGGCACAGTAACGGAATAAATGCCTAACATCAACGCATCGTGATAACCGCAGATGACAAGCAAGACTTTACTATCGCTTATTCTCGCTGCAAGCGCGTAGCAGACAGGCGGACATAACCATACGCAGACACGATCGTAGGATTGCAAATTCAAAAAGGACAACCTGCCGACCCACGCTACTGCGTAGTTCTCCATTGCTAATCAATTGACGCCGTATCAGAGGTTCTTTAACCCCATTGTGTTCCAGCAAGGGTACACGCGTCGCTGAATGCAGTATAATAGATTCGTTTCCACGAAAACCCTTCAACGTTTTATCAATGTTCACTACGTGCATGCATACGTGGAATATTTACGATGTTAATAAATAACATTTTATTTTAACATACGAAATATTCCCAGAATTAAAGGATAATTAAACGCAAAATTTACACGCAAGAAACAGAAATCTAGTTTGAAAAATTTTCTTTATACAGACTACCTAAATTTTTAGGTAATTTAAATGATTTCAAAAGGTAAAAAAGAAGGAAGAATAATTTTTTTATAAAACTCTTTTCAGGGTCACTTATTTTTTTTTTTACACGAATGTATATATCTTTTTCTACTGTATGTTGCAGCAAATATTGACGTGCATTTAAACATGCATAAGAATATGACCTTAAAATTTCAAATCAAACGTGAAATTTCCTTTCGTTATTTTGCCATTTCTTCCATCGAAAAAATTTCTCTTCCCTCTCTGAAGGCATTTAAGTTACGCATCAAAATTTTCCCGTATAATCATAGCTGCAGAAGATTAAGTGGCATGTTTCATGTGGCTCACCCTGTGTATCTGCATATATACATATAATGAGGTACTAATAACGCTTAATGTTGTATAAATACAAGGAATATCTACATATGTTAGCAATATAAGCAAACATCGTGTCTCGATCGTGTACAGTCCGGCTCATTACCAGTTCGCTCGTTTCCGGCGTCTCAGAGCCAGAAATGGCACTTCCGTTCGCAAATTGTACACGTGTGTCTGGAAGAATCTACTAACCGATTTGGCGCAGTGACGCATGAATAGCCGATTATAATTTTATTTCGAACGCTTGTCGTCATGAATAATTAATACGAATCGCGACGTTTCCTCTTGACGCGCATTATACCCGGAACCTCCCATCGAACGACGTTCGCATTCCACTTATTTATTGCTTGTATCTTACGAAGATGAAGGAAAAATATTCTGTTTTCAATACGACCATAATACGGATCACTGTAATTGAATTAGCAGCATGAATATCTATATTAATATCAATGATATTATTATTATACACGGTGTTACTAATATAATGATGTACGATATAGTATGGATTATTATCACACAGAACTGGTCTCTGTTTATAGGAAATCAATAATTTCGTATATCGTAATGTTCAATTTTTTAAGCTGGCAAAAATAACGAACGGAAGAAATTTCAGCGAAATTACATATCCGTGATTGCAGGTAAGTAAGTACGTAATTTTCGTTCAATCCTTTCGTGTCAAATCGCAATCAAACGGAAGGTTTATCAAAGCGTATCCATATACTTTCTGTCCCATCATCGGTCATAAAGAAACTGAAAAGCACGGTGGAAAAAGGTGTTCGAATGGCAAATGACGACCGGACGTTCTCCACGAGTTTAGTATCAATGGTGGTAAATTAAAGGCCAACACTCAAAGCGACCGAACGAAATTGAAAAGTTCCACGGACTCGATGCACGCGAATGAATTCCAATTCGAGTCCATTAAACTCATCGAAATAGATCTTTCCTCTCGCGCTCTATACGAGTGTTTCTCTCTTTTGCTAATTACACCAGATTTCCAAGAGTGTTCAACTATACTTTGCTTTCCAGACGATCGGTCAAGGAATTTTGTAATTAGACTCTGTTGACGAAAAAAAATTTCAAACAAGTTTAATAAAGTCTAGTCCATTTCTTCCGAAAAAAATCCATTTCCGTGGAATATTTTATGTATTAGAGAAAACAAAAATGATTCACTGTTAAATACTGAATTTGTCGAAGAGAAATTTTAGTTTCTTCTAATTTTCTATTTAGTTATTTTTATCCACGGATAGGGACCAATTTGCGTGCAAAATAACATAAACGGGGTGTAGACAAATTATCGATAGTTGCGAACGAAAAGAAAAAAAAGAAGAAATATTAAATTAAATGAAAAATTGACTTAAATCAGACATGGTGAAAATAATGATCACTGATAAAGCGCGCGAAAAAAGAATTTTCAAATAACACAGAAATTTCCAAGAAAAAAAAAACGAATTTATTTCACAAACACCTAATCAAACATAATACATCTACTATCGTCAGTATACTAGCAACAGCCCACCATTGTAAAGCTTACATTATGGTTACTCGCTATTAAAAACAAAAAAGAAGAAAACTCCACAGCCTATACAATGTGCTCTACGTCTTAATTGTAATTTACAACACGTTCACCAAATTA
The DNA here is from genome assembly GCF_001263275.1 of Habropoda laboriosa. Lineage (NCBI taxonomy): Eukaryota > Metazoa > Arthropoda > Insecta > Hymenoptera > Apidae > Habropoda > Habropoda laboriosa. The sequence continues at coordinate 1,771,830 of NW_017100385.1, read as the reverse complement.
CCGCGATTACATGGTGAGACGCGTAACAGTAATGTTCTATTCTACCGAGCTAATTGAAACACATGCGTCTACTGTTCAGATATCGGGCTGCTCGAAGACCGATCCGACGCGTTGTTAATTGTGTTGTTAACATGCATAACCGTAGCACGGCGGTCTAGCTGCGTAAAGCAATGTCCGCGCGTGCACGCGAATGCATTCTAATCGAACCAATTAAATTAACCTGACAGTGCAACTGGTTCGTTACCACGCGAGCGTTCGTCCTGCGAGAACCGTTACACATTCGCGACGCTGAAAGGACTTCCGAAAAAACAACTGTCACTTTTCCCTTCCTGGCTATTCGTTCTGCGAGTTATCGGCCGGCCAATGCTATATTTCAGCCGGCAATAGCTGCACGGCAGCGATGCATCAATTTCGTCGCGCCTTCTATTCATTGATCGCCGAGCTATTTCTTGAACGCATCGCTGCACTCCCGTCGCCATCTTGCGATTTAACGTATTATTCGAGAATGCTACACCTTTTTTTCTTTCACTGTTATTTGTAACTGTTTCTTCTTTTATTCGTATTGTAATTTGACAGAGTAACCGGAGGTGGGACTGTTGTTTATTAATTGCTTCACCCTAGGGAGGTTTAATTGCAAATTTTAAGGTTTAATTGAATTTCAATTAGAAAATATAAATAAATGCCAGATGTAATTCGTTTGTTCACAATCTGACACAAAGATAGGTTATCGGCACCCTACACAATTTATTTTATGAAAAAAAAAAAAAAAAAATTTGTGGACATTACTTGATCCTCCATTGAACTTCCTGAAGAAGCAATATCCTAAAATACCTTGCATGCTCTCAATAAGTCACTTAAATCCTACACTTTTCAACTTTAACATGCATCTCCAAAAATTTCCCTACTTCTCAATATATCCAACATCAAACGCCAATAATGAAAACCTCAAGCTACCCTTTTCAACCCCTTAAAAGAATGCGTAGCATCCAAAGATCTATACAAATAAAAAAAAGGAAAAGAAGACACAACTAGAACTATTTCCGCATCCTTATCGATACCCTTTATAGATTCCCTCGAAGAATCCGATCCAGCCTCCTCCTTGCATACAGTTGCACTTTTTACCTGGAATCGGAACGCGAGGAACAGGATCATTAACAACACCTATGACGCAAGGAAACGTCTAACGTCCAAGGCTGAGAGTGCTGCCGAGCCATTCATGCTTCACTGAATAGGACGAAACAAATACAATCGTTACGTATCCGCGGGACCCCTTCTTCTTCCGCCAAGCTGAACAAGAATCCCATACACAATCCCATGGCGCGTATAATGCTCCTCTACCGCGGTTCTCTAGCGCGAGTGTTGCGCGCACGAGGCGGTGCAGCAACCGGTGCGCCTCTCCAGAGGGCATAATTCTTTGATCTCGATTTTTGTCCACTCTTCCCCTCCGCCCTATACCAAGACCAGCTTCCCCATGCTCTGTTGCCTGGACGTTCTACATCGCGCGACCGACCCTCCTCCCCGCAACAGAAAATTCAAGACCGGTTAATCCAGATTAACTTTGAGCCGGCGTACTGTATGTATGCACGTAGGTAAGCGCGCGTATACCGAACGCCTCTGTACACGTGTAGGTTTTCACATGTGTAGATCTGTAGGGTATTGGGTGGCGTGTTTGTGTGCGAGAGTCTGTGGCGGCGAGCCTCGATCGGGAGTAACGATCTTCCGCGATCAAAATGCAACGATACTTTCCCCCCGGAGCACTTGCCGGACCTGTCCTACCGCTGCATCCGAGCTCTTCTTCGCATAGGCAGAATTACGGACGCGTGCAACGTCTGGCAGAGCCATGACCTACGAGTCCCGTGAAAAACAGACCGTGGTTGGACGATTCGAGAATTGGGGTTTTTAGATTTGGGGGTTGGTTGAAGATAGGATTTTGGGTCAAGCTTTGGATTGGGATGTTTTCCTTGAGACATTAAGTCTCGCGGAATACTGATTGTATATTAGGAAAAATGGGGACAATTTTTAGTAGGAATAGGTGAATTAATTTTTTGGGTAGTGTAGGTAATAACTGGTTCGTGATATAATTGGAAAAATTTAAGTTTATTCTGTGTTTAAGTATTCCGAAATTTTCGTTCACATTTAGAAAGTCGATTGTAGGGAACTATGTGTTTACAACTATCTATTTTCGAAAGTGATTTCGTGTTGAATGATTGATTAGAGAAATGTTATTTTACCTTTCTGTTTTTTGAAAATTGGAAAGAATTTGTGACATTCAATATTTTTACTTTTTATATTGAATGTATTAAAGTACCTAACTTTCAAGAATTACGAAATTGGAATTTCAAAAGTACGAAAGTTACATTATATATTTTAGAAAATAAAAAGAAATTTACGTGTAGGATTAAAATTACTTTCACGGATTGTAAAATTAGAACGTGCAAATCTATTTTGGGAACCTTTCTCCGACAGACGTAATAAAGTGGCAAATGCTTTTTAATTATGCAGCCTTGCCTCGATGACCAGTCAAGGTGAAGTGCTGAAACAGTTCTGAAAAGCGACGTGAACATTATCCGCGAAACCTCCTCAATATCGACCCACGCAAAATCTAGGTTGCAAGATTAAATATTGCAAGGCTAACGAGATACAGATCTACAGTACACATTGTAGCCACGAATGAGCGCCATTGAAATTATTTTAATTCCCTTTTCTACCTGAATACCCTGTTCAAGTTAACAAGATTAATCTTTTGATAGGCTAGTAGTCCAAAACCACTTAACTTTACCATGATTTTTACAAAGAAAAATGGTACATTTCAATTTGCATTAAATTAGTTTCAAAGTGAAAACTATTTTATTCTGTAAAGAAATAAAATGTTTGACAAAATGATGACAATGAAAATACAATAAAATTAATATTAAAAAAAATTGTCTTTATGAATGAAAGATCTATATTCTTCAGACACAGTGTTCTCAAAATATAAGTTAAACAACTCCACCAATAAAATTATTACAAAAACACAAGTTTCAGATAATTCGAACAATTCCATCCACATATTTTTCAAAGAACAATTGAAGCTTTACAGGTTATACGATAATCCTTAAGCATAGATCGAAAAATTAACCTTGTTAGTTTAGCACGATATAAAGGGTGGACCAATAAAAATGACCACCTTAAATATCTCCTGAACGATGAAAGTAAGAGAAAAATTTTTCGAATAAAACTCCTTGATACAAAAGAGATATTGAAGATAGTAATTCTAACTGGTTCATTCCGAATATTCACTATCTTATAAATTCTGGATCCTTTCTCAAAGACTTTCCATACAAATAAAGATAAACGAAGAATTAACACATATTGAATAATATTACTTCGAAAATAAGTAATATCTGTCTAACGATCAAAATATGAAAGAATGGTATCACAAAACTATACGTCTACGTTGAGTAAATCGTAATTTGAAGCACCTTAAGAGCGAACCAATCGATCAGAGCTTGAACGGTTGCCTGGTCCAAGTCTGAAGCGTTAATTGAATCGAACGCGGATCAAATTTGTGTTTAAGATGTGTATCCAGCGCAAGAAGAGGTCGCTGTATAAGGCATCGTTCACGATATTAATGATGGCAACGCATCGCTGGTAATGAACACATGCAAAACCTGTCCCGCCCACGTGCGTAGCCCGCTTTATACGCATGCAACGACATCATCCGTATATACAGTGCTGTATCAAGGGTTCATCTAGCCTCTTAGGAAATTGCACTATTATCCTCATTGTAATAATCGAACGATTACCCCCGAAGAGTTCGTCTCGTTACCAGAATGTCACGTGTTCCAGTTAACATTAACATACCTGAGAAATTTCACAGTATTCTTAATAAGTGATTAAGGAAATGGACGCCATTAATTAAACAAATAACTTTTAGTAGTAGTACTTTTAATAAAAAAAAATGGGAGATGATCTACACGTATAAATAAAATCGTTTGAATTGTTCGATTTTTTAATAAAATTCTGATTGTAAAGTATATAATTTTTCATTTACAAACTAAGAAATGATTTTATCCGTTCACCGAGATTTTCTTCTTTCCTGTAGCTTTCTATTAATTGTTTATGTTTCGAGTTCTAGTTCAGAATGATCATTTGCATTTGTTGCGTCCCTTGCACCGCGATTCTTCGTAGAATTTGGGTAAAGCCTGCGTACGCTCGTTCGCGACGGTCAGTCGAGACGTTGGTCAACGGGATATTAATCCTGATGGCCGGATTGAAAATGACTCTTGGTCGAGTCTGAGATCACGCTTGACTAGACTCTCGGGCGAGTCTTCGGAAAAATGAAATGTTCTACGTCGTGACTGTGTTATGCGTGACACTATTACAGACACTGTATAGTCTTGCAATAATTCTGGTTTCGCTGTAGGTGTTTCGTGATTGGTGGTTGTAGTGTGGAGATGGAAAAGTGTGCTGCGTGTCTGATTGGTCGGCCGAAGATGTGCTTTTTGGGGGACCTAATTTGTTAACAAGAAATTCAGAAAAGGTACGTTTTATTGCTGGAACTTTCTTCCGCCTTTGTTCTTTAACTGTTTCGTAGCGGTGCGGACTAGTCCAGGGGGGGGTCTATGCGTCAGCCGATGTACGTTCGGTAACTTGTCCTGGCGGCCAAATGTGACTAAACATTTTATGACGAAATCCGCCAGACCGAGGTTTCGTTGCGCCCTAATGAGGTCGCAACAGCATTTATTTTCTCCCGTCATTACACTCCATTCATTCCTTCTTTTTCCCTCAGCTTTTGCTTAGACGGTCTTTCGCCCTGTAAAGACACTCTTATCGCCAGCATCGTGCCGCAATTACAGGACAAATGAAATAAAATGGCCGCTCGAATGCCAGTCTTTCTCTCCTCTTCCTCCCTTTTTCAGTCGTAAAAAAAATCGCGTCCGATTCAAAAGGGCGACAAGGAGAGCGCCTCGAGCGATTACTGTTGGTGCACCAGGCACTAAGATCATCTGGGAACCTTTTCCTCTGTTAATATTGCCATTTCAGCTTTATTATTTCCATCCGCTCGAGTATAAGGCAAACTGGCACAAGAAGAGAGACCAAAGGCAGCCCTCGGGCGCCGAAACGTCTGGATCATGCACTGATTTCAGATTTTTTTCATTTAGGAGAAGTCTTTCTTGTATTTTCTTCAAGGATGCTACGTTAAAAAAACATCTCCTCGGAGTGTTGGACTGAAATTTGAAAATTTTCCAGACATATGGCTATTGAAAATTCATCGTTCACTTATATCGTGATTTTTCAATCAACATATTTTACCTCAGTTGTGTAAATGTAGAGTGTGCGTGTGTATGTGTCCGTCCGAGGCGTGAAACAGAAGAACAACGTTGTCTGAGGTTGCTAAGGACGAAAGAGCGGATCGCGAGCCTCGAGTCGTTCTGGAACCGCGTACGGCGTAGTTTGTTTGTAATTTCCTCCGTTTAATAAATTACCCTTACAGTTGTACTACGGTTTCTGAACGTTCAAGAAAAATTATGTAAAAATTGGTAAAACTATCTGTAAAACAGTTTGGACCAATAAATTAGACTGTTTCTAAAGCCCTACAAAGCACATAGGATAAGATTCAAACTTCGAACAAACGCCACGTGTATGTTAAGCTAATAGCTTTTGTCGAACAAATTCACAAATATCTCGTTAAAAATGATTGTTCAAATGGGGATACCCCCTTGAAAGATGAAAAACATGTTGAAGATCTAAATATTTCAAAATTCCTTAAAAAATAAAAAATTTAGTACATTGTAGCTAAAAAAGGCATATACATAAATACAATATCTCTCGAAGAGATTAATATACTATAATGGAAAAAACACACACGCACGTTCCCTTGAAGTACATACAAATAAGTGGGCAAAGTTTGAAATATATACTCTCAGTGGTATTCGAATAAAAGAAAATCGTGGAGTGGTATTTTTCGTAGATCTGAACCAGAACACCCCTTTCAACGTCCATCGAATGACGCACGTTTCACGGCTACGGACACACGGACAGCCATCCGGATCACCGTGTTCGCGGACAGCGTAATCTACATAAATAGTCATAAAATCAACGGGCGGGTAAAGTGGCGGTGATTAAAATAAAGGTGGCTCGCCGATTAAATCTGTCCTCTTCATCAAACACGTGTGCATTTTCTCGACTCTCTCTTCTTTTTCTCTCTCTCTCTCTCTTTCTCTGTCGTTCTTCACGAAGTACTGGTTTGGTTGTTGGTCGCTAGTCGCGCGACTCAACCGTGGAGTTGAACCGGTCCTACAGGGAGGGTCTCTATCGAGAGGTGCGCGAACTAACCTATGAATTGATATCTCGCGCAGATGCACGTATGTAATTGATTAGGAGAAAAATGTGCGAGCTCGGTCTAAATACGATCGGCGATGTAAGGGACATTTCACACTGTGCGTGAGGAAATTTATTTTGAATTATTCGAATTGGAACAGAGTACGGTAGATTTCGATGTATAAGATAATTTAAATATTTAAAAAAATGAATAAAATGAGATGAGTTAACGAATGCATTTTGCATGAAACTTGATGGTAGAGGAGACGTGTATGTAGGATGAGTCATTAATTTGTCATCATCAGAAACTACTTCATTGTTAATGGTACAAAAATATTTCAATGTTAACAGTGAGAAGTAAATTTGTAATATGACGTGATAGAATATGATACTTCTATTTATACAGTTGTGTACAAATGGAAAATATATCTGAGAAAATTTGTTTACTTACTATAGTAGGTAAATGTGAAAACACATTAGCTCTAGTGAAGTACATCATAATGATGATTATACTTGAAGATCAATGTTATGTATAATATATCTGAGTCTCTACAATTTCACAAATAAAAAAAGATATCTACCAAATAGGGGAAATATTTGTTATAAATTAACCTGAATGATTTCATTGAAAATTTGATATATTTAACAAAGCTATTAATCTATATATTTAATAAATATAACAACTGTTTAGTAAATTTTGATATTAATTTATTGCATAAATTATACGTCCTATTTCGATCGAAATCGAAGAATTCATCAATACGCTCATAGTGTGAACCAACCCTAATCCAGACACGTGATAAACATTCGCATTCTTCGCAACCTGTCTCCTAGGTTAATCAGACTTCCGTTGGAACGTAGGTAACTCGACTGGTAGTACATTTCCATTAGCGCTGCAAGATGTTCACGCTAAAGTAAGGAATAAGTTTGAAAGGTCGCTGCTAATGCCGCGACTTAATTTGCGATGTCACTGGAATTCCAGGATTCACTTTAATGCACACTTGTGCCCATAAGAAACCTTAACGAGCAGACTACATAAAGGTTTCATTGCAACTTCAGATTATGAAACCTAACGCGTTGTAATATAATAAAACATCCTCATCGGGAATGCAATTAAATGACACTTTCTATTACAATTTTTCGCTTAAATAACAGTCGTTAACACGAATAAACGCGACTATGTAATTCCAAGTATCTCTTGTACAATTTTTCACTTTCTACTGTTAAGTATCTGGTTAAACGACCGCACGATTTTATGAACAGTATCGTCACTAAATAATTATTTCCACTAACTAACTCACAATTGCGTTTTTTTTAACAAATATCTTTCTCAGGTTTAATTAACAGTTTTGTCAGAAAGCGGTACATACACACGAGTGTAAAATACGTAAAAGTAGACTGTCTGCAATTTACAATGTTTCAAAGAAATAACGAATATAAATAATTGAATACTTGGAGGACAGATAATTGCCTTCTGTAATTATTATGAATAACGATAAATGCTGTACCACAGATTAATTAATAGAAGTTTCTTCGAGAAAAGCTTGCTTCACTTTGTACCGAAATAAAACGACCAACATCATTTCTACCAGCGGACCATAGATTTTCATTAAAAAGCCATACGCTATTTCAACGTCGACGAACCAAAAGTAGATTCAGCGCAATTCCCATGAGAGGAATCAAAGAAACGTTGTCTCGTAAACATGACAGAGCTACATGTATATGTACATATTTACATACATAGGTAAGGCGTGTTACGTCGTCCAGATTGCAAGGTCCTCGAGCATCGCGGAAACTATGCATACCTCACGTTCCATCGGACGCCCTCTCTCCGCCCCTGAATGACGCCTAATGAACCTGAATGGGTTATGGCGGCTGATATTCACCTGGTCGACGAACGAATCGTCCCGCGTGAGAATCGAGAGACATTCGTCGCCTTGAACGAGGCTGCTGAGGGGTTTCTCTATCGGTTGCCTCGATTGCGCAATAACTCTACAGATGCATAAGCGCGGTAGTATCGTGTATCGTCACGCCGTTTCCCTTCGCCTTTCGCGCGCGTACACGTCCTTCAGAGGACGTGGTTCGTTTCCAATTTCAAAAAATCCTCCTCGCCTCCATCTTCCGTGGTGAACGCGTGCCTGTGGCCGGAAAGGAAACTCGATGAGGAGGGAAATTATACACTCTGGATTGCATTATGCCTGGATACTGTTATTGTATGACAAACAGAGTGGTGGTGTCTTTTCTTTCCTCGGTATCGGTGTTGTGGGAAGGGAAAGTGGAGCAATTTGATTGCTTGTAATTAAATATAAAGTGCACGGGGCACTCTGTTGTTAATATTCAGGTGGAAGTTCGACGTTTATCTAATAATCGTTCCTAGGAAATTGCTTCTTTGATTAAATTTTGATATTTATACAGAGGGTCTTGTAGTGTGTTAGGTTCGTTTTAGAGACACCCTGTTTTATGAGACACTCTGTACGACATAGAATGTATAACCAGTAATGAGAGTTTCCAGGCTTTCGCAGCCTAGATTAATTGAATTATTAATCGACAGAGTCAGTAGTATCGAAGAGAATGTTCTGAAACTTTGTTTATGCGGTACCTATACCTATAGTAAAAACTTCAGAGGAAACAGTATTTAAAAAAAAGCACTTAACCTATTATTGTGCACTACCTAAAAAAATGCAAATATTTAATTTACATTAAAAATGTGTATATTTAAAAAAAAAAAAACGAAATCGTATTGAAAAAATAATCATCGTGGAATTCGTTTCCGTCAACGTTACCTTTTTCCAAAATTAAACTCTCGAATAGAAATGAAAAAATTGCCTGCCATGCATCCTCCGAGAACTTAATTTAAAGTACATTCAGAAGAGTACTGTGTAACACAGCATCGTTCAATTTCATCGTGTAGCATGTTACGCGATATTGATTTATACCGTGCAACCAACACCGCTACCAGCGTGTCTTAATCTTCCATTGAACACCGAACGAATCATAATATCTCGTGCAGTTCGCGACTACTTTCTCCGCTCGCAGTGTCGAACAAGCCTGATAGCGCGTGACGAAATAATTAGCAGCGATAGACACCATAGATTGCTTTAACGCCACCTTAACATGTTAATACAGCCATTAAGCAGATTGATCGTGGACGCGAACGAGAAGAGAGAAAAACGGTGCATTACACACCTATTACGGGAACCGAGAAGAAAAATGAATCGCTGTAAACATCATCAACTACTCAATTACCCATATAGACGTTTTACGCAATCATTGTTCGAGGCTTTTACGTCTGCCGTGTAGCGCGAATCGATTGTCGTCACGAGACCAATTTATTGTTGGCCTTTCAATCATGCTGTCACTCGCAGCGATTGATCGTTAGCTGTTATCATCGGTTTATGCGGCTATCGATCGGAACGTAACGTTTGGTAGCGCTGTCGCTCAAAACAAAGCCGGTTGAATGAATCTTCTGGCTGGGAACGTTTGACATTATGATTTCGATTCCCTCCACTTCTGTCCTCCAAGATTTATTTGTTATACTGATTATTTTCTGCTCGATTGAAAAAACAACAAATTGTATTTAAATGAATGTACAGGAACGTTCTATCCAATACTGTCTCGTGTAATAAATATTTAATGCGTTCATAACGAAATTTGTTTAAGATTTATTTTCTGATTTAGGTCATGTTTTTCTTCTTTCTTTTTTTTTTTTTTTTTTTTTTTTGTGTGACAGGAAAGTATTTTGTATGTTTACTAGGTTCTTTGATGCTGAAAAGTATGTTACGTCTATGTATGCCTTGATCTTTACGTTGAATAAATATTTTTATTTTATTTTCCAGCACAGATGTGTGCTAACTAAAAATAACTAAATATTAAAAAAAAAATGTACGTTCCACTAGTTCAGAGGAAAATGTTTATCGATAACAAATATTAGGCTTTTCTAATTTAACAAGTAACGATACTATCAGGCATATCTAAATAATTCATCCTTACAAGCGTGTAAAGAATTCTCAAGAGGTTCTTTCTTATGGGTGACGAATCTTCGAGGGAATTGCTCATCCATTCTCTGTTTCGATAAACCAGCCGTGAAGGGATACTCCGCAACGTGCTTCATTTGCCGGCACTATAACTCTAATCACCGTTAAATTAACCAGCATTCGACGAATTACTCTCTCACGTTTCTACGTCTCGCGGAACAATCACGCAACTCTCCTCTATTCTTCTCTTTAGTAACATCGGAGTTTCACCAGAGAACCATTGCAGATACTACGCAAATTCGATCTTCGGGGCAGCTTCCTGATCGAACAGAAATCGCTCGATCGAAGCGGGGATAAGAGCAAATAGAAGACGTCAACCATGAAACAGATGTTACTTTTGTTGTACGCGAGTTTGTTGCGAACGGTTTGAATAGTGAGTTTTGAAAAGAAAGTCAGTTAGTTATGTTAAGAACGTCGAAGTATAAATAAAGGAAACTTTTTTAGTTAATATTAAATATTAATTTAATAAAACAAAAATTATTTACACATATCCGCGTTTTTCAATTAACCATTTTTTTATTGAAGTGTGAATTGATATCAACAGAAAAGGAAAATTTTTTACCTCCGCCGTATCGTTTCAAAATTTAGAATTAAATTAAGATGAAAGTGCGCCAAAGAGCGCGAACAGTACAGCGCGTGGAAATTTTCAGAGCGCCTACAGGCACCAACAGCAATGAAAGGGTTAAAAAGATAACAACGCTTACTTGTTCACACGAAGTACTTAACAAAAGAAGATTAAAAAAAAAAAAGGGACGATTCTATCAGCTGAATGGAAAGGAGATATCAAAAGTAACAGTTCATCTTCAGGTCCAAGATTAATATAACAAAGCTGGATTCCCATCATCGAAGCGTCTCTCTGAATCGTCTGGCAGCCGACGCCTCGGCGTCGACGTACCAAGATCCTATTTAAGCAGCATGGGAACGTTCCTGAATCATCGTCGATCGGTGCCCTCGAGCATAACGCCGTCCCTCCGGCGCTTTGTGCACCTCCGTCACGTTCGAACGGTGCCAATGCACAATCAATCGCCTGTATTCGCGTAATTGATACCCATCCACGGTGTAACAAACGATGCTGGCTACGGTATTCGAAGGCATCTTCACGATTCACGCGATCGTGGATCATTCTTCCAGCTTCCATCATCGTTGAACACGTTACAACGAATTAACACGTTCCCGACTACTTTTTCTATACATTGTTTCAATTGTTCGTTCGAGATATCGACTGGTTTTTGAAATGAATTTTATATTTCGGACAAATTTCGTTTGACCGTAACTGTGTGGTTTAAAATAAAACAACTACTTTTGATATCTATTGTCAAAGTGATTCTAAACAATCTATATGCTCCATTCATAAATCTTCATTCTGATAAATATTTGTATCAATAATTCTTGCCAAATTAAACTTTCTGCGAACAATTCCTTTTCGATCAAAAAGCATTTCCCGTAACTCATCGCTACCCAGAAGAGGATTTAAAAAAGGTCACTTATCAATTGACGTTTCACCACAAAAAAAAAAAAGAATCTCTATTCAAAGACTAAACGAACGAATTAATTGATTAAATATGTTCATCTATCCGCACAGGCGACGTAACGTTAACCACCACCATTGATCAATAGAATTTTTCCCGTCTGGTGTGAACATTCCAGTCGAATGATAGAATCATGGCGCGTTGATTCGTCCTGGTAGAAAATCGTTAATTATCGCGTACGAATACGCTAGCCTTGTTGGGTGGTCCGGTTGAAATACAAGCGTGCACGTCGCTCGTTTATATCGGGGGATATTAATACGTCGCTAATTACCCGACAGTAGCTTCAGTGGAGGCAACAGCTGTGCCGTTGTTGCCCGTATTGCTGACGTCCACGTAGACGTCGGTGGTTCTCTACGGCTGAGCAGAGGAAAGGAACAATAACGCGAGAAATACCGACGGCGATAATCAACCGATTCGCCGACTAATCAGCGTAAGTCAATTTTTTACGAGTAAACTGGATATAGCCCAGAGGTGGGGGACGCGCGACTCTCCAAGTGATAGCCAATCAATGGCCCGCGTAAACTGGTCGGCGATAGCTACGATGCCGAAGAAGTTTTTTTTTTTGCTTTTTTTTCTTAATGGTACATCTTATTTCTATTTTTGTCTCTTTTTTTCTTGTTTCTTTTTTTAATCTCAGGTTTGTACTGGTGGATTCTTTGCTGGGTCTAGGAGAGTTGGTTAAGAGGAATGTTATGCGGAACAGATGAGTCAGTTCTGTTAAGTCTTCCTGGAAGGTTCATCGGGTTCAGTGATGACGGAGTGAAGGTTTACTGCTGTTCTTATTATTACGGCAAAAGGCGTGTTTTATGGAGAACATTGATTCTTTTGTTATAGATAAAATGTGCTATCTATGTGAATATTAAATACAATTGTATACTAATACAAGATGTCTCCATATCTGACGAAATTTTTGGTTATGAACAGTAGGTAATAGTAGGACTATACCGGGTGGGCCAGGTAAAGCAGGCCACCTAATTATCTTCTTTAGCTATGACGGTATGAAAAAGTTTTTATACGTAACTTAAATGGTTTCAAAGAGTGAATAAGATGAAAAAAAAAATTTGTTTGTAAATGCCAGTTTTTCTGTTTTATTTTTCAAGGTCATCTATGTCTTTTTACATGAATTTATATATTTTTTTCTACTGTGTGCTGCAGCAGCCATTGATGTGCATTTAAACATGCATAATAATATGGTCTCCTTTCTTTCATTTTTTACCACTTCTTCCATAAAAAAAATGCTTCCACCTCATTCACCCTTCGAAAAATTTTCTCGTACCACCATAGGCTGCAAAAGAAAATTAGGCGGCCTGTTTAACGTGGCCCACCCTGTAGATCAACGAAAATACCATTACACTATCGGCTAACGATAATCTAACACACGTTCCCTTTTTCACCCTAATCCACATTCGACTTTCGTATTTCCCACACTCATGCCCTGCACCATCCGCTTTTTGCTCATCTATTCTCATTTTTCCACGATTCTCATCGTCGCTCTTAACCCCCTGTTTTATGGTCCCCGGCGTTTTTCCTCTTCTCCCGTTGTCGTGCAATCGAATCTAATGATCTTGAAGCATAAAACGACTCGAGCGTGAAACGTGGTGTAGGTACTATAGGCGAGCGTACAGCGATGACGCGGGCTGTGTAGAGCGGCGTCGATGACTCGGCCTTGCATCCAATTCAATGGTAACGATGATAACGGCGACATTGTGTCGGTGAGCCCCGATAGAATGCGAAATAGTCGGCGGCGACACGATTTGGGCTGGCGCCTTGTCCAATGCCACGTGCGGCCAATGACAATCGGAACGCGACAGAGCTGTGTCCGAGGTTTCAGTACCGACAATAAACGTGGTCTCGGTATGTATGTACGTGGAGCTGAATTCTGATGTAAGATTGTCTAGAATTCTATACAGGGTAACTCTGGCAATTGAGATGTTCCAAAAAAAACTGTAGAAAAAAGTTTTGCACTATTCAACAAGCTTTTTAACTAGCATTCTGTGACACGATATTTTTCACAAGTCCACCAGTGCACTTGCAAAGTGTAATCACACCTTTTTTTGTTTAACGGAACTGTACTGTAAAATTTTGACAATTTAGCCCAGAAGTTTCTGATAAAACGAAAATTCCTATATAGGTAATACTCACCCGTAACTTTTTAAGATTTAATTTTATATTGAATAAAATATTTGTTAATGGAACATAAACTTTTAATAAAAACAACCAAAAATGCGTAACACGTGAAAAAACCTAACCTAACACGTAACACCTAAAAAAAGAACTATAATAATAACATAAATCTCAAAAGCGTCGAGTATATCAACGATTTCGGTAGAAGGTGTACACACGTTGTCGAGCATACCTTGGATCAGAGCTCGGTAATTTACACGATTTAACTTAAACACACGTCTCCGTTGACCGCTTCATTTCGCCGCATCTCATCGTTGAAATTAAGTGCACTTCTATTTACTATATACAGAGTGTGCCAAAAGCATAGGTACAAACTGTACAACCTAGTGAAGCTCGCCGAAGAGAATAAGGAAATCTTAAGCAACATTGTTAAAAATAGCTAAAATAATTTTTCTGTTTCTCTCGTCATCTTCAATCAGCCTGTACAGTTTATATCCATGCTTCCGAAACACCCTGTATACCACATCAGATCTTCATGAAAATCGACCATTGTACACAGACGAAGTGTTTCTCGTTTAGATTTTCATTTCCTACAAATTTTCAGGTAATTACGCGTGCAATTCTTGCCAAAAGAGGATCGAAGGGAAGGAGGTGAAAAAAGCATGAGCCGTGCGTCGTGCCGCTTATTAGATCGAATGAAACCTGCTCCAGGCCGAAGGGTGTAGCGTATGCATTATTCAAATAGCGGTACCAGCTATCCAACACCTCACTAATAACACCGGGCCCATTTTTCTCCGGGGACGGCCAAGTATCCGCCGCTTGAAGAGCATCGACGCGCTTAAACGTCCACGTTGGAATGTCAAGGGAGGTCGTAGACGCGTGGATGCGCGATAATAAAGCACCGTGGCGTAAGGACGTGTAGACGCCATTTTACATAAAAGTCCGCCGCTTTTCTGCTTCGACGCCAGGATACGCGTGTACGCACGCGTAATGACCGCGTGTCATCGGGTTCTTTGCACTTCCTGAAGCGAGCTTTGTTTTGCTGCTTCGTTAAGATACGAGGGAACGAAGAAATTGTAATTGATAAATGTCGAGTAAATCATTTTAACAATTAGATCGTGAATGGACTTCTTGATTCACACTATCTGTACTGATATCGATCTAATTTCTCTTCGATATTGATATTTTTATGAGATTTTTACTTATTGGTTTGAAACAACGGTTAGTAATATTGTAAATAAGGTGAACGAATTTGAAAAAACATTTTCAGCAATCTGTATGATCAACGAGCACTGCAAGTACGGATCTTACTTATTCATTTTTATCATAGCTTGTGAAAGAAGTAAAATTTACAAGGTCAAATTTGGATGGTTAAACCATTTTTAAAACAACGATATTCTATTACCTATCTAATTATATTTATCAATTTCTGCATTTCAATCTTAGTTTCGTGAAAAAAATCACTCGTGAATTCGGTATAAGTAGTAAAAACCTAAAACAAGCCCTCCCATCGCAACATACAGGTGATTACAAACTTGCGTGTACACGCTATCGTTCATATTGTGGACAATTTAAAGGGTGCAGTGGGTGCGTCTTCAAGTAGCGAGATAAACAAAGTTGCATTCCTCCTAAAATTTCGTACGACGCAGTGGAACTCGTGCAGCATTCAACAATCACCTTGGACTTTGAGAAGCTCGGTAAGATTTGTCCTGACTCGAGTGATCGATCACTCAGCGGCAACTCGTTGTTTCGCAAGCGAGCCAGATGATCGCGGGTGTAATTACGCCGATCAGACAGCGTTCCTCGAGTTACTTTCACACTGCGAGGGCATTCTATCGATAGCCCATCGTCTCGCGTATCACGCGTCTCGAACGACGTCGGCTATTCTGCTCGCGTCCCTCGCGCGTCATTTATGAATGATAAATCCTTCGACCCTACAAACTATTAGTTACCACGGCTTCAGGCTGTCTGGATGGTCAGAAGCCGCGATACACGTTTTCTGCTTGATTAGGGAGGTACAGTGGATGATTTTCATTGAAGATAGAACTGCATTTCATTGAAGGTGCAAAATCGTCCTGTTCAGATCGTAAACATTCTCTCTGGCCACACGCAGTCTAAGTACCTGCCATAAATCGTACGAAAACAAAATAACGCCTTCGACGACCCTTAAAAATACGCTGTCGCTGGCATATGCATCTTTATTTTTTATACCAGCGTTGGATAATAACTGTCTCGTCCGGTAGAGCAATTTTCGTCTAAAACGTACCGTAGCAAAAGGGTTAAGTCGGATTACAGAAGCTTTCAGTACCAAAATTTATTGAAATTCTCAACTCAAATCCCTTTTAGAATTATGAACATATACGTACATATTATGCAGTTTCGAAACTCATGTAAAGAGAAATGTTTAAGGAATTCTAGGAAATGTCATTCACGATCTCGTTGAAAACGAACTTGAGTGGAAGCTTCAGAAACTGGTGTCAAGTTAGCTCGGAGCTCGATTATTCAATATCGAAGTAATACACAGGTTGTCAATGGAAATTGTAATATCTGGAACTTCCACGCCGACAAACCGAAAAAACGGAAAGCCCGGTTCTTGCAAAAACAGACGATTTCTAATTGCATCGCTCGTTCCGCAAATAACAGACGCGTATCATCGTATCCGCGGTATTCACTCGAAACAACCGCACGCAAGCGATCATTTGTGCAGAGAAGGCCTTTCTACGAGTAATAAGAAATACCGCTGGCTGATGTCTTATTAAAGATGACCGTTTTTACGATACGATAGCACGCATACAGTCCACCATGAAATTTAACCTCTACTCTAAATTCCTCCGTTTAATCCACCATTTCATTCATCTGTTACTTCATACAGCACCATCGAAATGCTGATTTGAATATAAAAATAAGATCTATTTGTAAATAATTAAAATTCTGCCGGGAAACTTAAGGAATATATGATGTTAATGCTAACACTTTCGGTTCAAGGTCTACGTAAGACGATTACCCCTGTCCTTCTTATCTTCATGTTATAAAGAGACCGAGACGTATCGGTGTATCTCTTAGCAAGAACACGTTCACTACTTAAAACGTGTAGCATTTTAATATATGTATTTTCTGGTAAACAGCACGGCGAGCTACGCGACGGATCCACCTACCGACATCCTCTACTTCTGCGTCGGCATCTTTTTGAAGATTATCGCCCTCGCGAAAGTCCGTAAATGCTGGCAGTAAACAGCGGCGAATAGCGCACGTATATAGACGCACACGTGGTCTTATCATTCACTTTTCCACGTTACGTTTCAATAAAATCTTAGATATTTTAATAGATCTTCCCATGTGAACTGTGTTGCGCGTTCTTAACGATTACGCGTCGGTATAATTACCCGGGAGAACGCTAGGAGGTCTTCATTTGGTTTCAGACACGCTCATGCTCTGTTTCTCGTTTATTTGTTTGCTTGGTTCGTTAGGAATGTTCATGATTGAAAGATCTCCACTAGAAACCTCTAATTTCAGGCAATAAGAGTACGAATCGAAAGAAATGTTATTCATCACATAGTTGTGTACTTGTAATTAACTCTTTAAGTGGTAAAAAAAAAGTGGAAACCTTTTTCACGACTTAAATTCCTTAAATTGCTACACTGAAGCAAAATTTCAATCTTCAACTTCAACCAGCTGAATCGCAAGTTTTCCTCGAATTGCCAATTTTCACACGAAACACGTGACATTTTCATGTCACAGACGTTAGCGAAAAATGGATAGTAAATTATAAAGAGACTCCATAGATACGCTAACTAATCTCTAGCTAGGGCAGAGAAGAGCAGTGTGCTCGGAAGCCTAGCTGGCATTGTGTCCAGTGAGGTGTGAACCGTGGGTGAATGAACTTGCACCAGTTCAGCGGAGATAGCACACTACGTGTCGGTCGTGGACCACCTATAGCGCCTGCAGCCTAAACACCGAGGAAGCCGAGGTGAACTCATTCCGCGAGCGCCAGGCCTGGCTCGATTTCTGCCCGATGCCAATCTGCTTGGCAAGGAATTCGCGCGCGGCTCTTTCGTTAGAATCCGCGCGATTCCCGGCCAAGATCGTGGCACGCGGCTCTGGAAAAGTCAGATTCCTCGTTTTTGCAACAGCGAAGGATAGAACAGAACTTCTACTTCTTCTTCTTCCTCTGCTTCTTCCTCGAACCAGCCGAGCGAGATCAATCAGCGATGACCCCTGACGCGTTGCGTTCCGCGAGATGAGCGGAGATCAACTGTATGTACGAGTTGCTTTTTGATAATCGAGGGAAACTCTGGATAACGAGAATGAGTCATCGGGACTCGTCGTAATTCGTTTGCATTAGGAATTAAGAGAATTCTTCGTTTGATGGAAGAAACCTCGAGAATTTGATTTATTTGTGTAGGTTGTTGAGGAGAATGTATCCTTTGGTACTTATAGAATTGGTAGATAATTCAAATAGAGAATTGATTAAACTCTAGACAATTTATTACAGAATTTACGAAAAGTTCCGGGATTCAGATTGCAAAAATGTATGATTTATGTATATTTCTTTCTTTTAATTTCTGTAGATGCATACGTACATATGATGAACGCACGAACGAGCAATTAAGTTATTAATTGATGCTTAATTACCGGTTACACGTTTACCCCGAGCGTTTTGATCAACTGACTCGTTGAGAATATACTGTTAAACATTTGCGCTAATTATTAGTTTCTAAAGGTTGCCTTGTGTACCGTTAATAAATGTACTTTAGTATGTGCATAAATTAAATAAACTGACTGAGGGCTCGATGCTACCGGCAATTAAGGGTTGATGATGTTTTTATTACGCCGTATCAAAGTCGCATAAAAAGCACGAGGTGGAAAAGCGGGGGGAGCAGTAACAGGGAACGAAAAAAAAAAACAATTACTGCGACGATGCAAAAGTGAGGCCCTTGGACTGAGCCAGGCTGTTATCGCATTCGAAGTCGAAATTTTTATCTTTCATTCCATTCAATCTTAATAGTGATGTTTATTGCACCGTACAAAAAACAATATCCTAATTATTTTAAGTATAATCGGAGATAGTACAATTGTAAAATATTGTAGAACATAGAGGAAAAATCATGTTCTCCATCTCTGAGATTTCAAGTAAAACTGATAAGAAGAATCTTTCAGACAAAAAATCGTTATAATTCACTGTAAAATCGATAAGAAAAATCTTTTAAACGAAAAATATTTCGCCTAAACTTAAAACAGCAATATGCGAATTTAACAAATAAACTTCAGATCACTAAATTTACTGGAAAATTTCACGACCGCAATTTCCAATTTAAAACTTTACACACCTTTTCTTCGTCCACTCTGTAAATCAATCTCTCGAGATAAAATGGCGAATAATCACGTCTTTTGGAGTACTCGCTCGCCTATTATACATATTACATACCACAGCTCGTTTCTAGAGCTCGTGTAACCCCACTCCGGAAATTTCCAGGCCGCCCGTGGTACCACTCTTCCTTACATAATCGTAAATTGGCGTCGCGAAACAACGAGGCGACCGGGTTGTTCGCTCGATTCCAGATTTACCCCGGCACAGATAAACAGGTGTAAAATTTTATCGCGTCCGTCTATACAGGGTGTTTCAAAAACATAGGCACATGAATAGGATTGAAGGAAACCGAAAAGAACTTAGTCAACGTACACACGTTGGGAAATTAACGATTTCAGAGATACTGAAAATTTTCAATTTTTTGTAAATTCACTGCTTTTTAAAATATACGCATTCCTTTTAAAAAATTCAAAGTCACCTTGATATTTCCTAAACAAATAGGTTTCTTTAAAAAAACCGTTTCAGTATCGTGTATGTCCTTCGATACCGCGCAATTTTTATACAAAACACTTTTGCGTAGAACACCTACTTTAGAATTTATCAGGGGTGGACAAGTTACGTGACTCACCCTGTATATAATTTTAACCTCAACTTAGGACAACTTGTCTTCACGATTAACCCACAAACTTACAGTTGACAGGAGATTTTTTTTACTGGTTTCAGCGAATACAATATGCCCCGAAATTATTCCACCCTTTTTTCAGATCACCCTGTATATAGCCCGGCTCCGTAGCGAGAAGCAGTATTAAATTCAACGCGAGAACTTGTTACAGTGCAGTCAACTCGAAGGTGGGCATCATTAACGACACGCTCCGTAACTCTGTTTAAAGCACCAATAGCCTTCGCGGCTCTCGCGGTCTTCTCTCCGTCCAACCCCATCTCGATTCACCTTGCCGTGGCACGCACACGCGGCGCAAGGTGCGAAAGGTTTCAGTATTTTCTAATGAATGATTATCGCGAATCGGTTCAAGACTGGACGTCCGTAACCCCTGGTTATCGGAACAGAGTTATCGGCTAACAAGTTGTACCCCATAGGAACATAGTAATCCCCATTCCGGTGGTAGAGATAAGAGCACCTAGCCGCGCCACGGGTAACGCTATACTCGTAGCAAACGTTGCCCTATCTCACCCTTGGCTAAGTGTTGTACTCGAGTCGATCACGGTCCTGAACTAATTTTCCTAAATCGCTACATTTTTCTTATTTTTTATTTTTCGCGTAGACGAGGTTGAATTTCGTGGGTTATAAATTGGTTTAATTTCTGGTAACAGAAATTATTTCTTGATTGGTTGCAGGGATTGTGTTCCTTGCAAAATGATAGAATATTAGAAGTTTTCGTTTTGTGGTTATATCAAGGGGGAAGAGTGAATTTTATAGTAGTACATGTATAATACTATGTGTTTGAGAATAAAAATTGAAAAAACTGTACAAAAAACTAATAAATAATTGTAAATTGTAGAAGTACGTGGTAAATTTGATAAACTCTAAGCAAACTATTAGGAGTGAAATAATGTAACATTTAAAATTAATTTTTAATTAGAAAAAAAGATTTATACAAACAATATCTGACAAATAGAATCGAAAAATTAACTTAACTTTTAACTAAAAAAAAATGAAACAGTGTTTAAAATCCATGTTAAATTATAACAAAGTTTGAAGAATCGAAAAATTAACTTAACTTACTCTATTGACTACAAAAAGTGAAATAAAGTGGTGTTTAAAATTCATTTTAAATTGCAATAAAATTAATGTTCATGTTGAAGAAACTTTCTAAAAATAATGTCTAACAAATGAAAATGAAGAATGCTTGAATTGTATGAAGAAACATTATAGAGAACTATTCTTTCTCTGGCTTAACTTTGCTTAGAGCTTTCGCTGTGGCTCGCTTCAGGTAGGCAGACATTCGTTCCCGTTTACGAGGATAACACGTTGCAGGAAGGAAGTAAGAGAAGCGAACAGAACCGTGCCAAAGCAGAGAAACGTCTAGCACCGAACGTTTTCCTAAATTGCGACCGGTGTTCACGTTCACAATTACTTCGTGCTCGCACTTGCAATTATTTAAACGTACACCGAACTACCCTAGAACACCGCGCCAAACAGCTGACAATAACAGTAACGATAACGATAACTATCGTACCTTTCTGGTATGCAAACGTAAAGAATTAATTAACGTAAAATTTCTGTTAGAATTATTACACTGAAAATCACCATACAGTCTTTATTACTCAATTACGTAGAATACCATAATTCACTTCCTTCACACTGGATTGTAATAATTTGACACAATTTTTAAATACTTAGTGCAATTGTAAAATACTAATAGAAAGAGAATTAGATTCAAATACGGAATCAATACTGGAACAAATACAACAGCAGAAACTATTTCAACCTCTAGACATAAAATTAATACACGCAAGTACTCCTCTTCTATTTTTACACATTAAACGAATGCTTAGAAATAGGTAAGAATGATCCAGAAGAAAGTCGCTACATCGTCGTAGTCTCTAATAACAATTAACGTTCCAGGCAAGCTCTTAACAGATGTTTCTCGCGTCGTATTTGCATTTTAAGGTAGTTCATATTCTAAGTAACCATCTTGGAAAGGCGAAAAATTTCAATTAGACAAAGGTCAATTTGGCGATTGGAAACAATTGGAACGAAATATAAAATCAAGTTCAACGCTCGTTTAAAGATAAGAAATTCTTAAGAAATAATCCTCGTAATCAAACAATAAAAATATCATTAAAAAACAGAAATGTCTAACCGTGAAGACTGTGCAAATACTTTTCGCGTCCGTCGTATTTAGAAACAATAGTTTCAAATGAAATCACCTAACTCGTCGAAATAAAAGTGACTGGGTACAGTGGTATTGTCGGGGACAATTCAGAAATTTCGCAAACAGCCGGTGACGGCTAGCAATCTGTCGCTCAGCTCGGATCCACAGCGAGCAAAGCGACCGACATTGAATCGCGGGAGAACCGCTCGTGGCCTCTCAAACAAATTAACGCGAGCGCAAACACTGACGCAAGCGCGGAGACCAGCTGGCATTTACCAGGGCCAGAGATGACAGAAGGATGGACGGGTCCCATTGAGCCTATACCGGGAAACCACTCTCAAACATTTGGTTTGACACTCCTGTGACGTTTTTCGCGGTCGCGCATAATGGCCGTTCGCTCATTAGGGAGACGGGTTAAAACCTTGATCGCTGCCACCGTAAGCACACCATGGCTGCTGATAAAACCCCATGGGTTGTACACGGTGTATAGCAACCGTGAAAAGTATTTCTTTCGTTCGGGATCAACACATTTGCTCGCCATTGTGATCGTGGGACAAGCACGAGTGTACACCAGTAGTCGATCAAAGGCCTCTTATCGAGGCTCGTTTGCCAGAGGCAACGTTTCAAACGTTCAACACCCGGGAAAAATTCTGTTAACTATGGGATTCCACGCGTAATTCGTGGTTACCGAGGGGAATGTAAAACGCGTCTGTTACTTTCTTGTTAGGGATATTTTCTGAGACGAGGGGTTTTTTTCTTTTTTTTTTTTTGGTTGTTTTAACATGACAGGAGTTATGGCGCGAGCAGCAATGTGAGAAAATGAAGGGGTCCCGGTGGTTGATTGCACTCGATGATGCGTTGTAATTTTACCTCGTTACAGGTGTCTGGATTATGGATTTTTGATGACAAAAATTTTCGAATTCCTGCGCTTTGATTGGAACAACGAGGAATTTGATATAAAGGGTAAGATAAAAGTGCTTGTGGAGATTTTTAACTAAATAAGTTAAGACCAAACTTTGTAATAGTTCTTGGACGTACAATGGAATTCACAGCTTTCCTCATTTCGTTGGCTCCACCCAAATATGTCCATCAATATTTGATTTCCTTACAGCACAATGCACATTGTTTGGCGTACTCGAGGAGTAACCTTCCTTTCTAAAGTGGTTGTAAATTCTGTATCCGCTTCGTGGCCTCATTGGTGGAATGGTATGAAAGAATGGTCGTAAAATGAAATGCAAAGATAGATAAGAGCGATGCTAGATTAACTCCTTGCGCTTATGTCACAGTCGCTTTGAGAGAAATGAGAAAGGATACAAAGAGACGCTTCATACGACAAACGTTTGTTCTTGTGTTGAATTGTAAGAAAACGGTGCGCAGAGAATACATAAAGAAATGGAGATATGGTAAGAAGTGCGATAAGCAAAATTGAAACTCCCAGCGTCGGACAGAACTGACACCCATCCGTGAAGTGATATGGGGAATCCCAGTCCCGCAGCTACGAACTCGGGGGGTGGAGCAGGGTCTTAAAACAAAATAAACTGCGCCCAAGCTACTCCTACATCCCCGGGATGGAGAAAGTCGTGGTCTCTTGCTTTTTCCTTTCTCTTTCAAACATTCCTCCACCCCTTATCATGATCATAATGGCCCGATACTACTTCTGTATTTCATCAGGCCTTATGATCCTTTACGATGGATCCGTTTCCTCTTTATACACATGTATATGTTTTTTTATACTACACAGTTTATGAGCTTCTTTTGCGAATGTAAGTAGTGAAATTCTAAAATGGTTGTCAATTTAGTTTGGTCGCTTATATATTCAAATTTAAAAAAATAAATAAATTGAAAAAGTTGTGGTCCCTAGTTTAGTTTGGTGAATGTCAATTATTTTAGATTGGTTCTAAATTATTTCGAAGTATCGAAGTATACAGTTCTGTTATATCTAATATCACACTTATCTATTTCCAATTTATCAAAATTATGTCTATTTGATATTATACGTCAGAATTGTATAAATTTATAGTAATTATTTACTCATAAAAACTGTGTTTTAACTTTGCATTTTTAATTAACATAAAGTCCCCTTGCTACAATTTTCTATATCGTACTGTAATTTGTGTTCATTTATGATATGGTATAAAATAGTATTAAACCACAATGAATTATTTACTGCAGACAGTATAAAAAAAGATACGAAATACGAATAATATTTTGCTTCAAAAGAGACAGATGGTACATATACGGTTTCAAATATTGGCGCGCATATATCTTTGACATTAAAAATGGTGGACCACAACACGTGACAGAATCAACAATGTTTCGTATTTTCGCATGCTTGAATTCACAAACGTCTATCATCCTCAAAAACTTTAACTATACTATACCACGAAACGTTATATACCACGGTCTGCACACTAGGTATTGGAACGGATTTAACATGTTTTGACCTCTACCTTTAATCGACTGCGGTGAACGTTGCTAGTAACTAAAAAATTTATGGCTTTCTCCTTACCTCATACCACACGTACAGATCTTCCACACGTATATCTCGCGATCAGCGCAGTTGGAGCATAGTGAACGGACGATCAAGAATCTTCTACCGATAACGAAGCTTATCATCTACTTCTTGTCTATAATGCTATCCATGTTGATCCAGCAGATACAACGCGTTCATCGATGCACCATATAGCGTTTGCACATTCCGAACAATTAATCGCGTTACAACGTACTTTAACCGGTTCGATTTGTTACACATGCTCACAGTTTCAAGCAAGAACGTTAAACTTCACTGCACCATGGATAAACGATAAATTTTAACGCGTTTAATAAGCCATTCACAATTCAATATTACAGCACAAACAGTTTGGAAATTCGTGTTCTGATTCTTTCGCGCATTTACCACGGTAAACTCAGACGGTTGACTGAAGAGGTTATTTGTCCCACGCGTGCCGCCTATGTTGCCAAATTTGTAACGCAACCCTGCGTGAACATTATTACGCGATTATTTACTCCCGCCAAATTTGAACGAGTAATGCATTAGAGAAAAGTGTAGAAGTGTTATTAAAAAAAATTGAATAGAATATTGGTTGATACATAAACCGAAGTTAGAGCTTTAGGGTCTAAATAAAACAACCAAGATCATAAATCTGAAATTTATTTACCCTTGCCATGCGAAATGACATTTTTATTTATTAAAGTTACAGAAAAATTAGAAATTAATGAAAAGCAAACATTTACTGTTAATAACAATCGACAAAAGTACAATAACGACGATCATAATTATACAAATCGATTAGGTACCGGGTGCAACGCTAACACGCGATTACGTCATCGTGTTGTGTATCCGTAACGGAACACGTGCGAAACAGAGACACGTTCACCTGAAGTGACTTTATGTGAACATCTTCGAATTACGCTCACGGCCGACACCTTTCTCCCCCGTTCGTTGTTGCCTCTAACGATACTGCCAGTCCATTATCTGTGAGAATCGATGCGTGATTAATTACCGCGGGGCTATTGATATTTAATGAACCGAGCGTGCACGATATAGTGAAACGTAACACTATTTCTCGACACACGGGGATATTGATATATTACTAATTGTTCCCATGTAATGGATTTTCCCTTCCGTTAAACGTGCATTAGACACAGGTGCTCGACACTGTTAAATCTACGCGTGCTTTATGGTCAATTTCATAGTACCAGACTGTTTGAACACGATCTGCAAAGGTTAAAACGCTGTGACCACTGGCTCCAATCTATCCGATTTTATTTCATTCCGCGGCACGATCGTTTAATGTGTTTGATCAAGATTTCAACGTAGAAATGTCTATTTATCTTTGGTTCGTTTTCTGATACGGTTCGACATTTTCCTCGATTCGATTTGCCGATGTTAACTTACAAACTACAGAAAGTTACCGAGGAAATAGTTTTATAAATAATTCTTAATATTCTTGAATCGTCCATTTTACGTATACCGTGGACCAAAGTGTGCAATCGCTAGAATTAATTTTTTTTTTTTTTTCATTTCAACGTGATTGCAAAATTTTAACGAATAAAATATATCTCATTCTGCGCTGCTGTTCGAATTTGAAGAAAATGAAATGTCGAGGTATATTTCAATAAATCTTATCACCCGACAGAATTGCACCTCTCTCTTAATTAAATCAGACATTTCAGATAGGTCGATGAAAATTGATATTTTCCTTAAGCATAGAGCACGTTGAACGATAATTTCACACGATTACCACGTTATCGTAAACGTTAACACGTATTTATCAAAACGTCCCGCAGGTTTTACAGTGAAACCCAGCACTTTCGCAATTGACATGTAAATCAACAGCGTTCTACGAATGCCTTTCCCTCGTATTCCCACGTACGATCATATCGTGGCTTTATCGTTAACGCGTACGCCAACAATGCTTGCCAAATGGATCGTTAATTTAACAACTGACTCGTCATAGGACGATTGGCGTGAAAGATATAAAATAAACAGAACGAAATTACTCCTTCCCACGATCGAACGAGCATATCAATATGTTGACGAGCATACGTTCAAGATCTATTATTATATAATACATTTCAGACATCGTAAAATTATTCTCTTTCTTATTTTCATATGTACAGGGTGAACCGCATAAATTGGTCGTTCCTATTATTTTCGCTGTTAGTACCGATTAAAATTTTTTTTGTTTTTTTTTTTTTACGTTCTTGAGATTAATAAAATATATTTATTATTAATCAGTTTTGAAGGACCTCCAAGTTTTTGGCATTATGTTTTTTCTATGTCTTTTCTGAAATAAATTTTCAAAGACACCTTCAACTTCTTTGCGTAAAATTTTAGAGTTTTTTTCGCCTATTACCTAACAGACATTAAGAGAAATTCGACGAGCCTAATGAAAAGTAATCTTTTTTATCTAATGGTAATGTGTCTAATCATAAGCATCATAACTTACCTCAATTCACGGTATTATGTACTCAAAATGCCGACAGTTAGTTTCTGTACACTTGTGTAAATTGATGTTCTTTTGTGATTTTTTAAAATAATTTATCTGACTTATACACCACGATGTTGTTCTTATCAAAATGATCGATAGAAGTTAAAATAGAGTCGAAAAATTTTCCAAACGAAGAGAGAAAGTGAAATATTATAGAAAAGTAGAAACGTAGATTCTGTCACAATTGTCCTCTTCAACTAGGCTGTTGTCATACGTAATATCATGTATTTGAACTTTTCTGTAATAGATAATTGGTTTCAGACGTTAGCGTTCGCTTCCCTTAATGCTATTTCCTTTCCCTTCTACTTCTGCAACTTTTCTGTCGATTCCACTTGTCGAATACATATCGACGCTTGAACCTCCGAGTAACAAGTACTGTGCTTCCTTACATAAGTGATCGGCAATGTGCAAATTAAAGTGCACGTATACAACTTGCATACGTTTGCACGTCGATTGTGCAACCAGTCACTTTCGAATTCTAGTTCGACAGATCCTGGAACTTGTTGCCCTCGTCCTTTCCTTAATTTTATCGATTTA
Source organism: Habropoda laboriosa (assembly GCF_001263275.1). Classification (NCBI taxonomy): domain Eukaryota; kingdom Metazoa; phylum Arthropoda; class Insecta; order Hymenoptera; family Apidae; genus Habropoda; species Habropoda laboriosa. The sequence continues at coordinate 1,744,167 of NW_017100385.1, read as the reverse complement.
ACACGAAGCATTGCGCAGTGAAGCGAGGATTGATGAAGTTTGAATGAGAATTCATCATGGATGCAAAGTGGTTACGCAAAATGGCGACGGATCATCGTTCCTCCGTGCATCACTCCTTTAATGATGTGATTGCCTGTTGGACATCTACTCAACCACGATGTCACGTAATATTTCACGAGCTTTATTCAAAAAAAACTTTACATTGTAAATCATAACCTCAAAGCTTTGGTGTAATAAAGTAACATTCTAACATCGTGTGTATCTTTTTATATCTACATATGTATTTATTATTTAAACAGATTTCTCATGAATATATTAAAGCAAAAGGCCTGAATTTTAATTCGACAAATACAAAATGAGGATTGTTTTAATTTACCGAAAATGTTGGTGTCTAACTTTAATAATCTGCGGTAATAGCTTGTAACGGAATAGTATTAAGTATACAGAACACGTATCGGTTCTTTCGAAACTGTAGAGGCGAAGTAGTAAAATCTGAAATATAGCAGACAAAGTGCCATTAAACGGTGAAATTCACTAGAAGCGATTCTTGAATTATGAAACGTGGTATTATCAATCCTTAAGTTATGGAACCTATTATACAACAGCAACGTCAGACATCACGTAACACAATAAATATAAGTTTTGAGTCATGGTAGCATCCCAGTGACAGCCTTTAAATCACAGAAGCCCTCAACTGCAGCTTTCAGTGCATACACATCTGCAACGATAGTTTTCGATTCATAGAACATTCTAATGACACCGTTCGAGTTACAAAACATTGTAGCGACAGCTCGTGGAATCCAGCAGCGATGAATCGTGTCATAAAACACGGCAACGTCATACTTCGTGTCATAAACGCGTATTTAGAATTTTAGGGTCATTCCCATTGAAATTCCTAACTCAGGAATTCAAGAACGCGCTTTCGCTGTCGTATTCTTCGAACAGAAGCATTTATCACAGAAATTCGCAAATAGACGTTTCTTTCGCACCAATTTTAAACGTGAAGAAACTTAATATTAATACAATAGATCATTGATTTGCAATGATAATTTTACGAGCCTCCTCTAGAAGAAAACGAGGAATTTCTGCTCTTTTCAGCACAAATAATCTATCAATGCTAACTTCAACCGCTCGCAATTGCTAAGCGTTTTACAAACTTTTGCGAAGCTCAGAACAAATTTCTGCGCTGATTGAATAACTTCGGTCCGTCGTAATTTACTTGTCACAAATTGCGAAAACAAATGTTACCGCTACGAATGAAATTTCAAGGTTCAAGCAACACAAATGCTCCGTGTGTTTCAACACGACCACCGTGTAACACTGTTTACGAGACTTTTTTTATCATCGATGTGCACATACGCGTGAATTCTGAAATATCTCACGTAGATCGAACAGCTTGCCAAGAATCCACTTTCGTCAGGCTGCTGGTGTGTTGAAGAAATTGGGAGTGAACTCTCAGGCTCTACGGAGCAAACGATTGCACTAGCTTGATGCGAGAAAGTTGCTTCACGTTCCTTGTATTCGGGTGAATCAGAATCATTACAGAGGTGCATCGTGTGCATCCCATTTGTCATAAAGGCCACTTCTCGCCAACTAGGTTTCGTAAACTGAAACAATAGTATTGTGATTTATTTATTTTTTGTTTTTTATAAATCATTCTCTTAAAATTTGTACACGCGCACGTTGCTGACGAGAAGTTCTACAAAAAGGGAAAGAATGTATAAAAAGAAGTTAAAAATGGAGTACAGTCTAGATGTGAAAGTAGTACTATCCTTCAAATGGATTAATTTTTCTCGTAATTAAATTTTAATTCCTATTGTAGATGAAACCATGCATGCATTCACTTTATGATTTCTTAGTTTAATTTTCTATAACAAGCCAGTCAAATCTTTCTACTTTAGAGAAGGAATAGTGTCAATGCTAAGTTCAAAGAAGGTGGAAAAAAAAAAAGTTGAACAATCACGAGTATCGTGAAAAATAAACGGAGATAAATGTGTTAAGTATACTTTTACACCAGTTCGATACTCGAACCATTCAAATTACGAGTGTTCGTTGAAATTTCACCTTGTACGCGAAATTTCATTGTCCCTGTACCGTTCCCACAGAATCTTATCCCCCATAATTCTGCATTAAACGTGTTATAAAGCACCTGACCCGTGGCATCGCAACCAGGGAATGTGTATATTCGCCCGCTAGGCGAACATTAAATATCGAAGAAGCTTCACCTACATCGAGAACTGTACGAAAGCAGCTGAAAACAATGCGATGCAAAGATTTCGCTTGTCCCGGGAACAGCATGGCGCACACAGATCAATGCACGGGACGCAATCGTAACGAGAGTGGCAAGTTCTACCATCGCACATCACCAGATGGAATCAGATAGAATCTGTAGATCGTACGTCGACCTCAGCGGGGCGCCTTCGAACCCCGAAGTTCTGCGAATCTGATGAATGATACGACTGGAAATCGAGCGAATAAACAAGCACCGAATCATGTACACAGCTACAAACGAAGAGGCTTGCGTCGAATCGTATTGCAGACCTGGATCGATTTATCCACGTTCTATTCCATTCATTGATGCTGCTGAAATGCCCGCCATCTCGAGAAACAAGGATAACAACGACAACGCGTGAGAAATAATAGCGATGGCGGACGATTAAGTTACGGAGAATCCGTGATCTCGCATTAAAACATTATGGATTAAGTGGCTCTTGCTATACCGATATCCGAGTATTCAAAATATTCGTTATAATCTGAACTTGATATCGAAATCCGTGTCTGAGTACTCCAGTATCCGAATTTTTATTCGATTTTTAGTACAATGTTTTTTTAATTACGAGATCGAATTAGCAACTAAACGAATAATCAAGTGAGACATCGATAGAAATTTCAATTACGCAGAAAATCGACAAAGTAATATACATCAGTTCATATCTTTCGTAATTTCGTTAAAAAATGAGGAAGTATTGCACAAAGATTTATTTTGATTTTATTTATTTTATAAAGTTGCCATGAAAGTTCCTCGTTAAAAGTTAAGTCAAAGCGACCTAATTTCGGCTTAAGAGTTATTTCTTGACCGCTTTTTATCTTGTAGAGAACTACGTGACACGGTACACTTTTCAGTAGCTAATCTTATTGATAATTCACCGTTCATGACATAAACAGTTGCGTCTTTCGTGTTTATTTTCATCCCATTTACCTTTGTTGCTTATTCGTCCTTTAAATTTCGGCATTTTTTATAAAACTATTTATATTATACAGAATCTTGGAAAGATATAAGCGGACAAACCATCATATTAGGAGAATGTACGATTGTCAAATTTGCAACAGATAAAAGTGTCCGGGGCTACCCGATGGACGTGATCCAATATTTTTATTAACCGTTTTTACAATAGCAAAAGAAAAAGAATAAAAGAAACTCAAGGATCTTAAACTACATTTAATTGTTAAAACATAAATCAATAAAACATAAAAGAATACTTACATTTACGTAGTTCAGAATAAGGTTTGATAAAATTTGATTGGAACAGGAATACCGCTTTTAATCGTAACAAAATTAAGTGTAACATCAGTATCACACGCACATCAGTATACACGCACTTCCCCTACCGTATTGAAGCCCACTGCAATGTATCTTACACTGTATTGTTGGTACAAGTGTACCGCATCACAGACTACTCAATAATCGATAGTTAAACTCACATTGACATACGAAGTGAACCAGTACGAAAAACCCGTTAATCATCGTATTTAACCCCATATATGGAAAACTATTATGTAATCTGTTTAACATAAATAATACACAACTGTTCTCAAGGTCGACTACAATCATAGAAATTCGTATAAAACAGATATCTCAATTCGACTTCGTCTTCATTTCAATTTCAAAGATCCTCCAGTAACAATGTCGCGTTTCACCTTAGCTCTCGTTTTCATTGCTGGCGTCTTCCTCGGCAGTAAGTGAGTTAAACATTTTTAAAAGGAAGAAAATTCAACGAGAACTATGTAAATCTGCGATATTGTTCTGGATTTTAATGTGAAACGAAATGAGAACCCATAGAAACTCTCTTCTTTTCTACACGAGCGAAATTTCACTTTGAACCACTGACAAAGATCAAATTTCATACTTTCATACGCTGTGCATATACATTGAAACAGAAATAAAGGACCTAAAAATTTCGTTTGTCTTGTATAAGTAAACCGATTGATTACTTGTAGATTTCATTTTTATAGCAACTTTCGCCGAGGGTGCCGTTTCGAAGGTGTCGAAGATGCTTATTGTCAGAGGCTCCACCGCCTTTCCTGGTCAATTCCCTTATCAAGTATCACTTAGATTGTACGGACAGCATTTCTGTGGTGGTATCCTGATCACCAAAAAACACGTCGTCACTGCTGCTCACTGTATCCACGGTACTGTATCCTTTCCATTCACTGGTTTCACTGTCGTAACAGGATCAGTTAGTCTTGCGAGCGGCGGTCATACCCACCTTGTTGCCGCGGCCACTTACCACCCTGCGTTCGAACCCGATATATCTGAATCCTTCAAAAATGACGTTGCTGTTGTCACCGTAAGTAAACGATTTTATGATCAATATTATAGAACTAAAACTTACTTCGAATGATATCGGTATATAAACCTTTTAAAGATTATTTATCAAATATTTCCCTACTATTATTGACATTTTTTAATATTCTTTGGTTTTATTTAATACGTCACTGTTTTGTCGCAAACGTAGATGAGCAATTTTCATTTTAATCAACCTGAAATGTTAGTATTAGTCAATAATACGAGAGATTTCCGCCACTGATACGTTTCAAACGCTTTTGTTACTTTGTTCTTTGCACATTTCTGAAATTTTTTTCTCTTAAATAAGATTACCGTGAATTCCGTCAATTATAGCGTATACGAAAGCACATTCGGTAAATTGATTTAAAAAGTAAAATTTGTAATCTGTTTACAATGCTACTTATAAAAATATTGATATTTCAATTATTTAGATAACATATTCTCGTGAGCGTATAAATGATAATATAAATGTACCTTTCTTATTTATAAATCTAATTTACACATATAGTAATGTACTTATAAATTAATAAACACCTAATTGTATTAATTTACAAATATGTACATATATGTATATATTATTTATTAATTAATAAATATAAATTATAGATTAAATAGTGTATTGTTAGTTTATAACTAATGTGCATATTTTGCTACTGATAAAGAATAATATCAATACATGTAATAATTTCAGCTTGCTGACGAAGTTAGTATTGATCAATACCAGAGCCCAATTTCCTTGGCCACTTCTGATCCACCAGTTGGTGCAGCACTCACAATGTCCGGTTGGGGACAGACCACCACCACTAAACGCACATTGCCTGAATACCTTCGCACAGCAACCGTGTACCTTTTGAGTAACGAAGTCTGTCAGGAATACATCTCACAATATCGCATCTATCCTGGACAAATGTGCACATTTAAAGAGGGGGGTGTCGGTGCTTGTTTGGTACGTAGTAAATTTACATTATACATTTCCCAAAATTAACGATTTAATATTACTTCATCAGATTAATGATGTTGTATTATTTCTTATGCGTGTAATTCATCATTTTACAAAAATTCGTTGAAAAATTCTTGAAATTCATAACTTTTTTCTAAAAACTTTCGTATAACTTGCAATGCATAGTGGTTCGAAACTTTTCACCAGTAATACACAGTAGTGCACGCATAAGCGTCCGCATTTTTGCACACTTAAGCGTCCGTCGCTATCCCCACCAATTCTTGGAAATGGGACTTCGGAGTGGAGTTCGACTCTTGAATGTGATCAACTGACACTTGACATATCGGTATCCCACTCAGACACATCTCCTCTCTTTTCTTTAGTTAAATTCGTCGTCAGAAGTCACCTCCCCGACTGACACTTGATATATCGGTATCCCACTCAGACACATCTCCTCTCTTTTCTTTAGTTAAATTCATCGTCAGAAGTCACCTCCCCACTTAACCCTTTGACTACGAAAGACGTAAATATACGCCCTCTACGTTTCATTTTTCTTACTGTAACACCTTATTGTAGGAACCCAGGAAAAATTTTGAGGGACTCAACGAGAATCGAACTCGTGAGAGACCTCAGGCTCTCTAAAACCGAGGCTTTACACACTACGCCAAGATCTCCCTCTCTATTTTTCCTGGTCGGTGTCTTATTTGGGTATGGAGACCCTAACACCTTATTGTAGGAACCCAAGAAAAATTTTGAGGAACTCAACGAGAATCGAACTCGTGAGAGACCTTAGTTTGGCAAAGTCGAGCCTATGCACACTACGCCAAGATCTCCCTCTCTATTTTTCCGGTCGGTTTCCTATTTGAGTATGAAGGCCCCAATACTATTGTACATTATTTAATCTTTTTATTTTGATCAATAACCATAACGATGTATGACAGAAATGCGAATATCGCGCCTTCTATTTTATATTGATGGTTCCGTACGAGAGTTCTCCGCAGTCAAAGGGTTAAGTGTGCACTATGTGCACTTATGTGTGCACTACTGTATATCGAAAGAATTTTTTCTCTGAACTTTGCTCCCGTATTACGCTGAGAGGAGAATAATTCGGATAAATATGCTTCGTTTTTTACCGTAGGGCGACAGTGGCGGTCCTCTTGTTTACGATGGCAGCCTTGTCGGTATTGTTTCCTGGGTTTTCCCATGTGCTGTTGGCTTACCTGATGCCTTCACTCGTGTCACTTCCTACGTTGACTTTATTACTCGTACAGTAGAGAGCACATAACTCGTGCAATATCAAATGTACAATACTCTGGTGTAAATAAAATAATTCACATCTACACAATCAGTTGATTAATTTGAACATCCGATGAAAAAGTTGTAGAATGTGAAATAAAATCGAATCGAACTCTGTTAAATCTACGATTTAACCTTAACTAAAAGTGAGGATATAACAGAACACTTGAAACTCTCGTATTACGATGAATAGTTAACCCTTTGACAGTCTAATAAAATTATGAATTACGGTAAAAAAGAATTTATATTTCACACGTATTTTTTTAATAATTACGTCGGGTATGATCATTTTTTAAAACAAGGGATATACAACCCTACGTCATACTTATGATAATAATATCTCGTCCCTTCTTAACTTTCTTCCTAAGAGTCTCTCTTGAGTGAAACAGTCGAACATTTAACTCTTTGCCCGAATCTCAAACGAGATAAACTGTCGAAGGGTTAATATGTATTTAGGTACATAACATGGACAACATCAAAAGCCAAATATATCGGATTTTTCAGGGAGGAATAAAAATAATTTTTTGAATTCAAACAAACATTACCATTAAACTCTCCAAAATTCTTCAACACTCGAGTAATCACTTGAACGATCAATTTACGAACGATTAGAAATCCGATACTTCATACTGCACGACCTAACAGGTAACTGTTAAAAGTGTTACATTACTATCGCATAATTTTTCATTTCATTCGTGGAATATAAGTGTCGTTAAATTAAATTGTTCAGTCCGTTCAATGGTTGTAGGATAAATTAACGAATGGACGTTTTTATCAGATATTCTGTTCTGATACGTTACCGGCGATAATGCTTAAGTTCGAGCATCGCGTGAGTCAATGATGGTTCCATAATGGGCCCCGCAGACGTGTGGGCCTATCCGGCTGACCCACACATTGTGCCATACCAAAGACGGCGAGGACAGTGGAGCAGTCTTGATGACGTCATCGTTCAGCGACAACAGTAATTAATCTCATTATGTTCTTGCACTGTTCGGAACGGGTACGCTTTATACGTACACAAAAATTGGACAAATTAGCAATAAGTTTAACGTGAAAGCTTAGGATAAAATACTGTTAATATTAAAAAGGATTGTCCAAAAATACGCAAACTTCCTTTCTCCGTAAATTCATACCATTAGGATATTGTAACATGTTTTCCGCATTTTTAGCGGAAAGACGAGATATAAAACAAATCATTCCAGTATTAAAATTTAAAAAGGAAGATTTAGAAAGGAAGACACTACAAGAAAGAAGATTACCAGGCTAGTCACTCAAAGACCAAACAAATGCACAAGAGGTGTCGGCTTAAAGATTGCGAATATCATCGTTCTTCATTTATTCAATATACAAGGTATAGTGTTACAAAGGCAATATACAGGGTGTCCAATTTTCATCTATAAACACGAATTACTTGCAAAAACTATCCGCTGTACGTGTCACGGGCCTAACTGTCAAATGGTTAACCCTTTTCCGTGCCGGACCAATTTTCGATGACTTGCCGTTCACGCGACGTAGGTCGTATGCGCCCCACATTGTCGAGACTAACAGTTTCGCTTTTCACCCTATATGTCTTCTAATATTTATAAGATGGCCAAAATCATCGTTATCAAGAAAGAGGTGTAACGTTTAAGATACAAGGAAAAATTATCGCCGTAATCGCACGGTTTAAGTCAACGGAAGGAAACGGCCTGAACGGAAAGTCCAGAAGTGAGGTGTGTGCAAGACCCACGCGGCATGGAATGTGTCGATAGGGTGAGACTCCTCTCGAGTCACCCTGTACATTTGTCCTATCTCGAAATATTCTGCTCCCTTTTGGCATTGATTTACGCGAACCGCGACCCTGAGTAGAATACCCTTTATTATATAGCGGAGGCGCCACGGGGTTGACTTCCACCCTCCTCAACCCCTCTGTCCCACGTCGACAACCCCGTCGCACAGGCGCGCACTCGTCGCGTGACGTAGTCGGGGAAAGTATTGCCAAGGGTAGCCTCGTGCTTGGAATGCGGGTTAGTGGGGCACGGGCGTCGCGACGCCGAGCGTCGACGCCGCGTTCGTACTAAACCCGCTCGATCTCCCGGGCTCCTCTTCTGTCAGCCAGGCTTTTACGTAAGGAGCCACGTTGACACGAACACGAATTAGTTAGTGTGGTGTAAGGCGGTGTGTTGAAAGGGTGGAATCTTAATGGTTACATGAAATCACCGATGGGATACTGGGGTTGCGCGAAGAGATGGCTATGATAAGATGTTGCCTCGAGACGGAGATGCCTGACGTCTTCGAGTCTCTCGTGAGGAAGTGCACTGACCCTGGCTGTGAGTAACGAAATCAGTATAATTTATTGCGATAATTCCGTACGAACCTGGTGAAGTAAGAATTGTTTACCGACGCGTCTTTTGGGGGACGTTTCGTGGGTGTAATTGAATTTTGTGATTTTGAAATTGGAGGATTTTGGTTCGTTTGAAATCTGTTTCGTCGCGAATACTGGATCTTTCGATCGTGCTTGATCAGATATGTGATTAAGAATTTTCTTTTGGAATTTTTTGTACATGTCTGTGGAGTATGTTTTTTTTATAGGATGTAGTAATTTTTTGTGCATATGAATAGTATGTAAAATAATATATAAACTGAGCATTAAGAAGGAGCTGGTGAATAAATGACACTGTATATGAAGTGTATGATCGAATGAAGTTAAACGAAGTGTAGATTCAATTTTAAGTTCGATTGTAGTTCCAGTTTTAATGTAAAATATGCTGTATTTTTCAAAATTACTCGAATTACTATTACCAGTGATTTGTAAGGTCATTATTAATAATAAAATTATTTCTTTTTATTACATAAAATAAACGTAGTATTGCATTATTTCCTAGTAACTGGAACACAGTGCCTTGCTAATGTGTTATATTAAACTCAGAAATTAATTAGTAATGAATTACTAATCGATACAATCAATTACTAATAATCGTAAAATCATTCAACTAATTACATTTCACACGATAGGGAGGATATTTTATTTATATTCAGAAAATAGTTCACGTAACGCTGTACCATTTTAGCGAAATTAAACTTTCATCCGCTTTTTGCGAGTGAACAGAGAGAACTGATTAAAGTTGATGGACACGTGCTTTCACATGACTCTTATCGAGATTCGCAACAGTTGCTACATGTGTACTTGACACATTTGTATCTGCATTTATTTCTCTTCCATAGGTATATTTAATAATTATATAAAATTGTACGTGACGAATGTGAAAGAATGTACACGTGAATTGGTACGATCGCGTTTCAACGGAAATTTCGAAATAATTCAATCCGATCAGCTGTAAAATTTTCGCCATATTGGAATATTTCTTGTTTACAGTGAAAATGGTGACACAAATTTGTAAGTGATTCGATTTATCGACTGCAATGTACAAGGTGAAAAACAGGGCAAAAACAAGCCACTTAATTAGGTTTTCATATTCGCTACTTTAGACGAACCTTTTATTGTAAATGGTTTATACAAATGAATATTAAATTTAGGACGAAAATTTTTAACTTCATTCTCGGAAAATAAAATTACAATAATTCCCGAGATGTTTGGAAATAATTCAGAATTGTTGCTATCAACGTTAAATTATACAAAATTAATATTAAAAGCAACAACATTGATAAAAATTAAATACCACGATGAAAACTAATTTTTCAATTACCAGCTAACCTAGAATTTTTATCGTTGCACTTCATTTACCATTATTACCATTATTATAAAATTCTAATTTTCTTATATTCTGAAAATAACATCGACCAACATATCGTGACATCTGTAATACGACTGAAATAAGTTTTCACGTATCGAGTAGCGATAAAACGATTCCCATGCAGCCACCATTTATGAACGCGCGACAGACTCATATTGATTTTCGAAACCTGGTGTCAACATCCGGAATATCTTCCCTTCCTGAATCACTTCAGTTGACAGGCGTGCTAACGTTTCCCTTGAAACAGTTTCTCATTTGCTACGCTATACGTGTAGCCCATTACAACGGAAAAGAATACAGTCCATTCTGTTTATATTTGTGTGCACGGCGCAGTGATTGTGTGGGATAACAAGTGGAAAATCAATCTTCTTACGTGAAAGACCACGCGATATTTTATGCAGCATTAAGTGTATAACGAGTTCACTGTAAAATTGTGCTAGTATTTAAATGTATATTTGTTATTTGATGTGAATACATTTAAATTTCCCGCTCATTGTAGTCAATTAAAGTGAGAATTAAACTTCTCTGTGTAATCACTTTGTTCAGGAAGTGTGAAGTTTTAGTTTATAATTGTGAATTGTAAATTATATCTTATTTAAAAAAATCTTAAGTGTAATGATACCTTGATGTGACATATAAAAATTTAATACGTAAATGAAGCATGCAGACAATGCATGGAGCGTTGATTGAAATACGAGTGCTGGCACAATAGTTGCTCGTCATCGTAAAAATGGAACAAATTTGCAGAAGGTAAGGTAAACAGGAAGTATGCTTGTATTTAAATTCTTGACAGTATTGAAATGATTAAACGCGACAACGTTGAAGCAATTTTCATTTTTAAGGAAATATTTCGTAGTTTTTGTTTTTATTTTACGAATTTCAGTATGAATAAAGTATAGATAAGTATTTACTATTAATTACGTATTGAGATATTAGGGAATTTATATTATAAAGTAAAGAAATATAACAAGATTTGAAATGATAATAGAATGATGTTACAATATCATAATTAAACGATTGTAATCATCAAATCTTAAAACGTACAAAAAATGATTTATAGCGGAAATACGAATTGTGCCGCCATCTGTTAACTATTTTCTGCACTTGCAGTGTATTGATCTTTCTGAATCGTCAAAAACGAAATAGGTATTACCGACGTTACTTTCTTCACGACAAAATTTTGTCACCTAAGATGTGTGTAAATTCGAGTATCGTACAGTTGGAAATATTTACTTATTTATAACTTAACTCATATATATCCTAGTTATTAGAAAAGTTCATAACGTCTATAGCTCTATAGATAAATAAGAATTACATAAAACGAATCGTGCAGTGTTTTTAGTAGTTACTAAAAATTACACTCTATTGATAATATCAGTCGATCGAAGTGTCTGTTCGTGTGCACAGTTGTGATTCGATCGTAACGAAATGTTCGGTAAATATTGTGATTTTGTTAACAAATGTACAATTTATTCATGGAATGACAATTTCAGTTGCATTTCATTCACGTTCACCAATCATTTGATAAATTCCATGGTATCATATCTTCCACCTGCAATATTATCTTTCTATTTTTGTTAGGTTGTTGCTGGTGCTGTTCAGCCTTACGCCCACGATATAAAAGACTCGTTGACAATATCTTTCCTGTAAATCCTCAGGTAAATTTTATAGTTTTCGTATCTTTAGTAAATTCTCGTGAGATTCATATATTTCCTCTGATATTTTCTCCCAACAGTTTATATAATTAATTTTTTAGTGTATTCGAGTTAAGTAAATTTAATCTGTCTGTAGTACTAATAGTTTCATATAAATCTTTTTACTTTGCCTGGACTGTTTTAATTATTACCTAACTTAGTGAGCTAAAAGATAAATATTTTTTATACTCAACCATACTTACTAAAATATTTATAAATTTATGTTATTACTGTTTTCACTTTGTTTTTATAGTATTATTTTACCTTTCCATTTATATCTATCTTCTATCTTCCTTTGATACAAATTGATACAAATTGATATTGATACATAAATTGATACAAATTACATATAATTATTTATGTTAAAGGTATTTGCATATAATCAAGGTTAAAGAATGAAACATTAATTTACTTGATAATTTAAAATGTAGCTTAATTTTACAATAGTTTTAACATAATTCACACATATACATAGCAGGGTGATAACTGGAAAAAACTTGTGTGATAGTAAATAAATCTTAGTTAAAAAATAAAAGTCATAACAAAATTTAAATATTGAATATTAAGAATACCGATTCTTAGGATCAATTTTGAACTTTGGTTTTATTGTTTTTAAATGTACACTATTTATCTTAATATGTGATATAATAAATTAACACTAGTATCCTTTATGATATGAATTAATATTTCTATAATTAGGATGGCTTGGTCAAAAATAACATGGAAAAATTGACCTTTTATTCGTTAAGTAGCCCTGAAAAACTAGACAGAATTGGAGAGTACTTGTTTCAAAGGGCTTCCAGGGACATTTACAGGTATGTCATAAATAACTGAAGTGGTAGAAAATTATATGTGATTAATCTAATAACTGTGAAAAATGCTTATTCATGCAATTAATGTAAATTCTTATTTACTTATAGTATATGCCAGTCATTCAAATAATTACATGTTATTAATGAATTATGTTACAAAATATGAATCTCTTCCTTAGATATGTTAGATATTTTTATATATTAGTATGAAATTACTAAAAGAACCGCATTTACATTAACAGGAGAAGAAATGGATTTGTTGTCATTGCTATGGAAGCAATGGATCAACTTTTGGTAGCATGCCATGCTCAAACATTGAATTTATTTGTTGAAAGCTTTTTGAAAATGGTACAAAAATTGTTGGAATCTACAGATCCACAATTACAAATACTGGCAACACAATCTGTAAGTTTCAATAATTAATTTCAAGTGTATATATGGAATTCTTAAATTTAGATATATTCTATTATTTAGTGTTACTTTTTATTATTTCTGTTACTTATGATTTATTGGCATCAAAAATAATTGTATTTTGGCATCTTTGAATTCAGTTGAACAAAGTGCTGGCTTCTTCCAGTTTGTCCGGTTTGCCAACATCGAGCAAGATACGCCGTCTTATCACACACGTTACGATTTCTTTGTATCAAAATACTCTGCAATGTGCCACTCCAACCATAACGACTCCGCAATCCGGAAGCAGATACGGCTTGCTGGAATTCAAGGATTACAGGCATGATTTTCATCACATGTTTAATGCCTTGAGAAGTCTCTTATATTGTTACTTTAATTTTGTAATTTAATTAAATATAAAATAGATTGATTAATTGAAACTTTTAACATAGGGTGTCGTAAGAAAAACACTTTCTGATGATCTGGTAGAAAACATTTGGGAACCTGTTCACATGGATAAAATTGTTCCTTCATTGCTATATAACATGCAGAACTCAAGGTGATATGTACAAAGAAATTAGTGCTTATATGCATAATGTACTTTGGTCATTATTCACATATTAACAAATTTGTCTTAGTAGATATTCTAGTAAAGAAGATGCAACACCAGACAGCCCAACGGAAGAACGATCTGATCCACCACAATTTGCGGAAACCTGTATGCGAGAACTCGTAGGACGAGCATCATTTGGTCATATTAGATGTGTTATTAGACCTGTTTTAAGGTTTGTCAAAAATTAATGTGTTTATATTGTAACAGAGGTATTGATATAATGAAAATCATTTGTAGGCATTTAGATAATCATCAGTTATGGGTTCCTAATTACTTTGCAATTCATACATTTAGGATAATTATGTTTTCCATTCAGGTTCGTAGAAATTTATCAATAAATACTTGGAAAATAGTAACTATAAAATATATAAATATACTAAACTTCTTTTAGTCACAATATTCTTATACAGTTGTGGAAGCATTAATGACACATCTTGATGATCATTCGAAATCGTCTCCGAAAATTCGAACAAGTATTGCAGACACTTTGTCCAAAATTATTTCTATTGCAGCTGGTGAAAGTGTTGGTAAGTTATAATAAAAAAGTACATAAATTAGCGAAGTAAATTAATTCAATTATATTGTATCGTTAATGAAAATAATATATTTTTAAAGGTCCCTCTGTTTTGGAAATAATAAATTCTCTCCTATCACATCTCAGAGTCAGTGTAACAAGAAACCAATCTTCAAGCAATGATGAACAGTTATATCAAGAGGCACTTATTAATGCCCTTGGAGAATTCGCAAATCATCTACCAGATTATCAGAAAATAGAAATTATGATGTTCATAATGAGTAAAGTACCATACAGTCAACCAGATCGTATAGTTTCAGTTGGTAAAGGAGATGTATTACTTCAAAGTATTCTTTTAAAATCACTTTTAAAAGTAATTATGTGCTACTAATACAATTAAAATGTATATTGTAAGATATATTTATTATTGAGTACACTTTGTCGATATGTTTATAATTATTTTTAGGTCGGCACAAAATATCAAACTATACATTTAAATACAACGTTTCCACCCAGTTTCTTGGAACCGTTATTAAGAATGTCGCTTGCAGCTGATGCCGAAATGCGACTTTTAGTACAAAAAATCTTTCATACTTTAATTGACAGGCATCAAAATATTACGAAACTCGCGAAGCCTACGTAAGTTACCAATGATAAACATTTTATTTTACTCTATTTGATTATCTCATATTCTAAACACTAAACATTTTATTTTACTCTATTTTACTCATATGTGATTTTATTGTATTTATTGAATAGAGTAAACGTTGCACAACTTGATCTTACCATTGAAAAAGCATCCAGGCCAGATGTGATCTTTATTCGTAAACATGGCCCTGAAATTTATTTAGCGTTATACGAATCGTTAGAATTGGCAAGTAACAAGGTAGAAAATGTGGAATCTATATATACAACATTGGCATTACTTGCCGTGGAATTGGCTTCAGAAGAAACCGTGTTGGAGCTACTAAGATTAGTACTGAGTCTTCAAGATTTAGCTTTAACAAGTGGCCAAATCAGTATTTCACTTAAATTTAATTTGCACGCTATTGTCATTAGTTTGCTGGTACTAATATCTTACGTTTGTAATATCACCTCACTCATGGATTATGGAAATAAAGTAAGTTTAGTAACAAATACCTTCAAACAAAAATTTTAATATTTTTATGTTTTATAAAACTACTAATTTTATTTTGTTTATTTTAAGATTGTAGAAATACGGCGAAAGGAAGCACCACATCTTTTGCCTGATTTGCAATCGCAGTATGATAATAGTTTATCTTCTAGATTAGCACCTGCTCTATTAGTTGATCAAACTGTTTTGAGTGAATGTTTGAAAGGAGCTGGTCTTGACAGTGGAAAATTGCAACAGGGATCTGGTTACAGCAGTATTTCGCTGCAACATCGGTAATATCAATTGCAACGCCTTAATCTTATCTAATCTATAATATTATCTTAATACTATCAACATTTCATATTTTTAGGCATTCATGGGTTGAAAGTGCTGGACGAAATTCATTAGTTGATATTAATTCTGGTGCCACAGATTTAGATAGTGGTGGTTCATCTCCTGGCGTTCAAGAAGTACACCCTTTCCTTAAATTACTTTTTTATCTTCTAACTTCCTGATAATTTCTTCTACATTTTCCAGGAAAATTCTCAGAAATTACCAGGAAAACAATTAACCTTTGAAAGTATGAAACGAATTCTAACAGAAAGTAATAATAATAATATGAAGGAAGAAGAAAAACGATTGCAGTTATCGCACTTCTTTAGAAACGCACCATTCCAAGATTTGGTATCAAAGACACAACCGAAGGTATAAGAATAACAATTTAATAAATAAATTACATACTGAAAAAAAGCAGCACAGACAATCATAAATAATTTTGCAGCACGATGTTTTACAAAGTAAACTCTCAGAAATCTTTAACACATTATCGGTTGATCCACGAAATACAACGCAACCAGGTGGACCGCCAACAGATACCAAACCAAATCAAGCACCAGCTTATGAAATACTATTTCCGGAATTATTTGTTTATTAAAGTAACAAATAATTGTCTTGTTATAAGATTTTTATTAAGTTGAATACTGCGATTGTCAGATGTCAATTATAATCAACTTAATTTATTTGTACTTTTTACGTTAAAAACAGAGGAAAATGTTTTTTACATATAGTTCATTTTGATAAGTTTAACGCGTGTAATAATAGTTATTCAATATTAGACACTGTAATATTTAGTAGTATAACTTATTTCTAGTCATAAGTTGGATATTACTTTTGATCAACTCATTGCATTTTAGGCTTGTAAAGATAAGTTAAAAAATGTAGTTTAATTATGACAATATGTAAACTAGTGGTGCGCAATTTGTAACATATTTCCTTTTATTATTATAAGAAAGTAGTAAATACTAACATATTTCTGTATTAATATCGTGTTATTGGCAAGACATGTAATGTATTGTCAATGTTGTCTTGTTTAAAAAACTTGCTTTTACATCTTCACACTACTAGTATAAAATTGTATAAAAATGCAACAAAATTTTGAAATAATTTATAGGTGAAAAAGTTAAAATATTGATATGAAATAAAAACAAATTAAACTTATTTGACGTGTATATAAACGATAAAAAATTAAATTCCGACAAACAAATATTAATCATGGGCTAATAAATATATTCGTATACTTGAAGACAATTTTTTTATTGAATTTTTCCGTGTAAAGGTTCATACTATTACATTATCAGTACAATTATTTCTTTTTGCATCATTGAAAGATTTTGTACAAAATATCCAGATGGTTGTTTACCAAGTACTAAGTAATTGGAATGAACACAGATGTCAGATTACATGTCAAATGCTTCAAGATTTATTTAATTTAATTACTCATAATAGGAATGCAATATCAGCCTCAAAACGAGCAATGTGTAAACTTTAACCCCATTAGACATAAATATGTGTAAAAAGTGTTCTAATATTCCACATTAATTGGTCATTGAAGATTTCTGTACAACTGTAATTTGTGGTTTATATAATTGTGCAATAGTGGAACACAGAATGGAAGTCTTAAATTTTCTTTTTTTTTTTCTTATGAGCAATCAAATTAAGATTAGTATGTGAGACATATCACTCATGCAATGACTACTTAACATAATGCAATTTGAAGCGTTTAATTATCAGTGGTTCTGATGTGTGTAGTTGATTTGGTACACCCTCGAGAATTCTTCAAGGCTCCACCTTCAATAGCTCCACATCAAAGATGAGAACAGCATTTGGAGGAATAGTGTGCCTATGTCAAGGATAATACTAATAACTGTTGACATTAACTTTTTATAGATAAATAGTAATGGCAATAATGATTAAATTATTTAGTCATTATAAGTAAATTAATATGGTTAATAAAATATTAAATACTACAAAAATGTGCAACATAAGATAGTAGACTGCAAAAAATCTATATGTTTAAATTTATTCCTTCTATATTTAAAGAATCAATAATGTCTTTTTTATATACTGAAAAATAAATAACCATATCAATATTAAGCATATGTAAATCTGCCATAAAACACACTTCATTTGCAAATATATAAAAATACATTTATGACCTATAAAATTTTGTTTATCTCCCTATTATTGCAATTCACAATGCTATAAATGTTTATTTCATGTTAAAGGATATACTCCAGGATGTCCTCGGCTACCATAGGCAAAATCTGGTGAACAAGTTAACCTAGCACGTTCTCCAACACACATTTGAGCAACTCCTTGGTCCCAGCCTTTAATAACTTCCCCTTTACCTATTTTAAACTTAAATGGAACCCCACGGTCCCTGCTGGAGTCAAATTTTTTTCCATTGTCAAGGGTACCTATTAGGCATTTATTAATTAAATTATCAGAAAATTCAAAATAATTTCCTAAATGATTATATAAGTGTTAAGTAAATTTATTTCTAACTAATATACATTTTGCTTCCACTTAAATTCTGTTCTAAAATAAATAATAATTTTATAGATAACTAATACCTTGCTTAATGAAAATGTGTCTTAATGTATAAATTCCAGATATGGTATTAAAAATGAAATTATGTAATTTTATAGGAAAACGATATAAAACATATTTACCTGTATAATGAACGACTACAGTCTGCCCCGTTTTCGGATATGTCTGACCTACATAGATAAAACACACCATTACAAGAAATATTCCATTATAAATGAAAAGTAACAAGTATTAGAATTTTGCACATTCATCACGCGTGTTAACTAAAGATCGAAATCACCTTATTTGGAGGGAATCGTTGACGAAGAATGCTTTTCATAGATTTTCAGGTTGTAAATAAATCACGCCGACAAAAGTTTCCGGCATGCTTAAATCGCTATACAATTAATGAAATTTGATCGAAGTCGAATAGAAAACGAATCATCGATGTGTGACTTGAAATGAGAGGAGCGACGATCGAAAAAGAAAAGTGAAAGATCGCAGAATATCGTGTACAGAATAATTACCATCTCCAGGAGAAAGAACTTCCACATCCACGCCCATGACTACAAATTTTTTGTCACAGAAATCGGATTCCTGATGAAGGAGCTTGTAAATTTTATTCTATGAAGTCGGGCGTTTGCACCGGTAAGTAGAATTCACATAAACGTGATTCTTGTGGTTGCAAAAAACGATGCCAGTCCAATGCCGTTCGCTGAATATAACAAGGTATCTGAAGATACCCTCGGGAAAGAAATTTTAACTGTAAAAGCCGCCGTTAGGTTCGCTGCGCTTCAGATCTTCCGGTTAACATTACGACGATCGATGCTAACATTTCCGACCCGGTAAATTTGAAGCAAATGTTATTTCATTCATATTTTTTCAAAAAAACTATTCACTCATTTAAACATAAACACTGTACATAACTAATTGCTGTAAAGTAACGTTATGATTAAATAGATAGTATTTAAAGGAATAAAGATAGGTTTTTATTATCTTTATTATTATTTTCGTGTATAAAGTTAATAAATAAAGGAACAAATATAAGTACTTATACAATATTTTATGGAATTATTGGCAAATTGCAAGCATACTGCAAATGCTTGCAATAAAAAATATATTTACAAATTACTTATATTAATAGCACTGGTCGTAATAAAATGAAATTTACATTTGTAAAATAAATTAAAAATTGTTGTCAATTATATATATAAAATTATAAATATCAATTTTATAACACTTATATAAAAAATGTATCGATTATTAAGATAAGACATAAAAAATTTACGTAATACATAAGCAAATACATAAATTATTTAAAAATAAGTACAATTTCGTTAATACAAAGCTAATATCGTTTAACTTACATAAACTGTAAGTTTAATAGAATCTATTTAGTAATTAAATATATTTAAAAGTATAATAATTTTTAAATACTTTTCCATTTCATGGCATAAGATATAGCATTATAATATTTGCAAATATGCTAAGTTATCACTGCTTTTCCTTTGGAGTATATACTCTCTCTAATAAAGCTAATGATATACTTCCAGGTATTCTTTGATGTTCATTTATTAAATTATTAAGTGCATCAGCAACCTGAAAACAGTAATAATAAATCTACAATTACTAAGCTTTTAATTTATTATTATTACTTCTTTTATTTAAAACTTGACAAATACAAAAGAAAAAGTTGAATTGCTGCTTCCATTACCTTAATTTGTAACTCTTCAGGTGTAAAATTTGCATCATATGGAATTGGTTTACCAACATATGTTGTCAATTTTACTGGAAAACCACCATAGATAGGTACAAAAGGAAATCTGGTGGCAGCATATATTCTTAACCACATTCTTCTACCCCAACTTATTGTTCTAAATGCTTCTCTAACATTTTTTGTAAACAAAGGTATTATGCACTGTTACAAAAATATTAATATTTCAAAATGATGTAAATATAAAAGAAAGGCACAATAAAATAACATACCACTTTGGCATCTAATGCAACCTTCGCAAAACCCACTCGTTTTTTCCACATTAATTGGTAATAAGAATCTCCAAACTGAGCTTCATAAACACCACCAGGTGAAATAGCAAGCATGTTTCCCTCTTTTAAAATAGCAGAACATGTTTGAACTGTACCAGGTATGACATTTAACACATCAGAGATAATAGACCACCCAGGACATTTAAAAAGAAATCTATCTGCTACTGTATGAATTAGCTTTGAATTTAAAAGCAATACTTTGGATATAAAATAATAAAGATCTATAGGAATAGCTCCATGATAGTAAACAAAAAGCACTGGTTCATTTTCTGGTATATTTTCTAGTCCAATTGTTTCATACCCTGAAAAATGTGTAGAGAAATATTATTGATTAACAGAAAACAAAAGAATCATATAAAAATCAATCATATGCAATGAAAATAACTATTATATATCCCATTATAAATGCAAATGCCCAATTTGATTTACAACATACCATACCAAATCCAACCATGTGCATCCCATACTGCAGCTACCACATTACGAGCTGCATTCCTCCAATCTGATCCATATGCATTTCTCAATTTAACTCTATTAATGTAAAATAAAATGTTAATTGTAAAACTTATTTTTGATCTATGATCAAGGTAATAAAAACCCACCTGTGTAGCTTATATACATATAATATTAATACAGTTAAGTATAATAATACTACAATTGCAAATGGAAGTAAAAATGTTATTAACATTGGCATTAAAAGCCATGACAACCAAAGTGTAAAATCCACATCGATATATTCAACTAAAACAATATTATATAAATTATTCATTATACAATGTTTGTATCTTATTTTTATAGAAGTATTAAAAAATTCGGTTTTTTTTTATATATATATAACATAATATCATACCAATAATATGTATGTAAAAATATACTTTTACCTATAGTATCTTCTAAAATTTTCCGTAAGTTGAATATTATGGAAAACATGTTTAGATTATCGAAAAAATGAAAAACAATACTAAACGTATAATAATTACGAAAAATCTGTTATTTTTGTAAAAAACACCCACATATTCACTAGCAAAAATGTAGACAACAATCTGTAATTTTTGCTTCTGTCTTCCTTGCACCTTTCATTTATATTCCGAGATGACTGTCCAGATTAATTGCATTTATAAGTATTCCAATATGGGTTGTTTACACTTTATCATAATACACTTTCCTTTACTGTTTAATATATTTGTATAATTCTGTGTAATTTGTAAATGGTATTAGTTATTAATTTAGTTATCTCTTATTGATTGCATATACTACATATCAAGGACTGTAAGATCGCACTTGTCAGTTCTTGTTGTTAAAAACTTTAAGTAAACAATCACAAATTCAATAAATTTGTAGATAACAATATAGAAAGCAACGATATCCCAGTGTAATCTCAGGTTGTTACTGGCTAACTTCGTGTATATCAATTTTAACTTACGAATAT
>NW_017100385.1:1717425-1721629 GCF_001263275.1 Habropoda laboriosa | reverse complement strand
AAAATGTTAATATGAAAATACCGTAGTTAAGGAATGGATAATTAAAATAATTTTATAAAGTAGATCATTTATCATAACAGTTTTAAATTATCTAATTTTGCAATAGCATTATTTTGAAGATGGCGCTGAAAATTGGAAATAAAATGATATAAATTACGCATCTTGTGAATAGAAACGAAATTACGAAAAGAAGAAGATAAATTAAACATTTGAAGATATTTACTTTATCATATGAACAGTAACTGAAATAATTAAATTTTTTGGAAACTCGGGAGAAAATTAAAGAACCATTGAGAAGAGCATTCTCATATTAGTGTGAAGTTTGGCGGTACATTTCATTGGCGAATTTTTACATTAACATATTGTGACTACAAGCAGCAATTTCATGTAACTTTTAATCGTTGCCAATAATAGTAAGAAAAGAAATAGATCTATTTGTTAAGTGAATTTCAACAAGTACGATTTTTTTTTTAGAATTGCAAAATATTAACAGTTTTCTACATAATCAAATCATTTCCGTTGTTGTATTTGTTTCATACTGTATTTTAAACAAATGTCTATAGTCCTATTACTTCGTCGTAAATGTATAACAGTGAATTGTTTATAAATGTTGTTTCAGGTAGAAATTAATACTTTTGATTTTAATAACGTATTTGCAACATTGCTAACATATGACATTAATTCGGTGTTTCGGTGGCAACTTGTGCAACTTGTGTTCAATCAGAAATAATTTTCTGATAAATAAAGTTTGTTACAATACATCATTCTGGTTTACAACGATACGTGTTAACCAGTCGACGATCAACTTCATAACGACGTGTCACTAGTTAACAAAATGGTCTTATAATACGTTAACATTGTATTTTAACGAGATAAGGTCAATGTCGTTCAATACAATAAACGAAAAATTTGGGCATACTTTTTTACATATTTCTGAAATTTAGTTTCGTCATTTTACGATAGAAGTAGCAATGATGCACTAACTAAAAAAGACATGTCTAAAGAGGTAATTGTCTTTTAACACATTCACTGCAGACGTTTCGGATCCGAGTCGGTCATTACCATGTGTGCGACTCGGATTTATGTCACATTTGCGAGACGCAAATTAAAAATCACGAAATTTTGAAAAGGACTTTCATAATAATTCATGTAAAGCACATACATAAAGTTTTACAATATAGAAATTATATTTTGTATGAAAATTATTCATTAGCATATAGTATATGTAAGTGATGAATATCAGCAGTGAATGTGTTAAATAAAAAACATATTCTGATATGTAATAAAAATACACACGTATATATATATATAAAACATTATTCAATGCCCTTGAAATTTATGACAAGTTGTGCCAATGTGATTTGGTTATTGATAATACTAATAATCTTATTTATGTTTTTATTTCATAAATATCATTATATATTTGCATATATTTAAATTTCTGAATAAAGTGACAAATTATATTTGTTTATAATTTATATTACTTATTTTTTCAAGTGTGACGTAATGGTGAAATATTGAAAATCTTATTTTATCAAGACAAAATGTCGGAAGACAATTTGCCGCATATACGATTTGGACCTAATAGTAGGATGGAACATCTTCAAAGAATAGAAGACACATTAAGAAGACTCCGAACAAATCTAAGACTAGACAGTCAAGTTAATCAATTAAATAATGGTAAAATTCTTAGATAATCTTATATGTATTAATAGCTTTTTTCTTATTAGTAATATGTAATTTACATGTAATTTTGAAAAATACTATAATATAAATATGAGGAGAGTTGTAAGGTCAATACTTCATGAGTTGAAGTATAGATACTTACAATATTTATTTTACAAAATATGTTTATTTTAAATTATCTCAAAAATAGTAATATAAGATATTAACTTATGTATATTGTTAAAGAAGTATCTGATGCTCAAGCTCCAGCAGTTGTATCAGATGAAGAACCATTACCTACTGCATTGCCAGGACCTTTAGAAAGTATGCAACAAAGTGATGTGACTGATGGAGCATCTTCTCTAAATCAACCAGAACTTGGTACTTCAGCAGTAGACTCAGAAGATGAGTATGTATATTAACATAAGTTATAATTTTTCAACTAAAAGAATAAATTTTAACATATATTTATTAACTAAATATTTTCATCCAATACAGCAAAAGATATTGTTGGGTATGTTTTGCAACAGATGAAGATGATGCAACTGCTTCATGGGCAAAACCATGTAATTGTCGTGGTACAGCAAAATGGGTTCACCAAGGATGCATACAAAGATGGGTTGATGAAAAACAGAAAGGACGTGCAGGTGCACATGTAGCATGTCCACAATGTAAAACAGAGTACATTATTGTATATCCAAATATGGGTTAGTTATTTTAATAGTTATTAAAATAAGTTTTAGTACAACTTGTTACTAGTAATAGCTATATACATATATAATGTACATAATATGCTTATTATAGGGCCATTAGTAGTAGTATTGGATACTATTGACGGTGTAATCTTCCGTATCTGCCCGTATATTGCAGCTAGTATAGTTGCTGCATCTATATATTGGACAGCTGTAACATATGGGGCAGTAACTGTAATGCAAGTAGTTGGTCATAAAGATGGTTTAGCTATGATGGAACAGGCTGACCCTTTGGTATTATTAGTTGGCTTGCCAACTATTCCAATAATGTTGGTTTTGGGTAAAATGTTAAGATGGGAAGACCAAGCACTTAGTCTTTTGAGACGTCATGCATGTAAGGTTCCTATTTTGAGGTACTTCTTGCCAAATAGGTATGTATGAAAAAGGATAAAAAGATTTGATAAAGGATAAAGATTGAAATAAATACATTATACATTTTACATTTATAAGCGTCTAATTATTTTAGTTATTGTAGAGATGATGGAGCACAATCTGACGATGTACCTCCTATGAGTGACCCGGTATCGGCAACACGTATCCTTTGTGGTGCACTTTTATTACCTAGTATTGCCAGCATATGTGGCAAAATATTTTTTGAAAGTATACACTCCAATTTTCAAAGGACATTACTTGTACGTATTATATATATTTTTTTATTAATCAAAGACTTATTTTAAATATTAGTAAAAATATGGGCTTTTATGCAGGGAGGTATAGCATTTATAACAATAAAAGGTGCATTCAAGATTTATCACAAACAACAACAATATGTAAGACAATGTCAACGTCGTATAATGGATTATACAGAAAATAATGTTGCGTTATATAGAAGACAACAAAATTCTGAAACCAACCAGACAAGTTAAATAAAAGAATACAAGAAATTATTGGAGAAATACACTACCAAAAGACAGTACTTTTACCATAAAACAGATGTCCAATGTATTACTTTTATATAACAATATAAGTTTATGGGTGTTTTAATCAGGTCTAACAAATACGTAAGTTATATGTACATATATACATATACATATAGATAAAAATGGGAAAAATATATACATATAGATAAGAATTGAAAATTGTTATATACATAAACATAATTATTAAATTATTACGAGTCTGCCATGAAGCATTCAATTAAAAAAAGAAATGTGACATCTCTTAAATGTATTAGTAAAATAACAATAATGTCCACTCATCCTTCCTTGCATAGTAAATAAGGATTGAGATATGTTGATATTTGTAATACAATTCAATTTTCCTCTGTTCGAAGCAATTACGTGACAAGGAAATGTCATTTATTGTGCTAAAACCACAGTTTATTGATGACAAAAATTGTATATTTTACAAAGCTAACATGGCACAAGTGTTTTGTGCATTAAAAAATAGACGAGACATTTTTTAGAAATTATTCACACTTTGACTGTTAATGTAAAAGAGGACAGTCTTTATAGAAGGAATTTATTTCTATTATAGATAAGTCTTGGATTAGGTATTGAATTATATTTAGTATATCTAATAAAAAGAGTTTTGGAAAGAAACTTTATTTTATGTAAATGCTTTATTTGCTGTAGATATAAGAAATTAGTAAACATGAATTTAAATCAATAAATGGTGTTTTTCTATACCTAGATAAATAAGTTCTTTAGTAACGGACAATAATAAACATTAATTAACTAATTTATTATTATATACAATTTTGTAGATATTGCAATTAAATTATATGATTATAACTAATGTTTAAATCTAATTTGTTTTATAATTTTTTAAAGTATTTTATATAATTT
>NW_017100385.1:1711973-1716765 GCF_001263275.1 Habropoda laboriosa | reverse complement strand
TATATTAATAATAATAAACTAATATTACAGAATATAAAATACTTTTAACTTCTGTTTCTGTGAATACACTTTTGTGTTTGTAAAAAGGTACAAGGGGTAAACACCAATATTGTACATTCAATTAGAATGTACATCCTTAAAAATTTATAAAACAATTAGAATGGTAAATTAATGCAAATGCAAAATTTCTTAACAAATGGAACACAATATGTTCTTTGATACTTCAGGTCACATTAAGGGTGGTCCTGTGTATTTGAGACTTCCAGAACAGAAGTCTGGTGGACCTTCAATAACCACCAATTTAACTTCTTCAACTAAATCTGGTGAATCTGTACATAACTTAGAACTACTAACAGTTTTGAAAAATGTACATGGCCTTGGACCTTTTCCACAATCATCTACATCATAAGGAGGACTGAGTATATCCAAAAATGCAGCAGGACCTTCAATACAAGTAATTTCATGCAAATTTTTGTCTCTTGGTGTAAGAGTACAAGCAGCTGAATTGCTATGTAAAGATATTGGTTTGTGTCTAAATGCTGTTACTTCTTTGTTCAATCTAATTGTATGATCCTCATTTGCCTTTAAAGTATAATTGTTTACTTGAACTATACCACTGATTACCTATATTGTAAAATAAAATCAAAAGTTTAAATTCTATACAATTTTTTAAATGAAACAATCATATAATTTAATGATACATTTTTAATATATATGTTATGATAAATGTTACACATTAGAAAGAAATTACATATATTACACACCTTTAAGAAACCATACATTCCAGGGTGATCATGTATTGGCATTGTAAATCCATGTTTTAGTATAAAAATTGAAATAGCAAAGTCTTTATTTTCAAATATGTCAATAACCCACATTGGTGCATGTTGTACTTGAATGAAATCAAGAATTTGTTTATTTAGATTTACATCTTCAGCTGTAATCTTGTTCATTAAATACCGCAATTTGTCAAAATTTTTGTGACAAAGTTTAAATCCAACGTTACTTCGTTCTTCAAATGTATTTAACGCTTGCTTCCACAATGTTTTAATTGCCGCCGTCATATTCATTTACTTTATAACACAGTTTTTATAAATTCACCCTTTGCAAATCATATTATTATGTCAGTAATATATTAGCAAAATATTAACATATAAAAAAATGTAATATATAATTACAAAATTATGTTAAAAAATTATAATCACATAACCTTAATGATTATAATATCGAAAATTTAGTTAAATATGAAATACAGCAAATAGATATATTAATAGTTGGAACTAAATAAATATTCTAATAAATACCATTCAATTATTGCACATAAATGTTATTCACGTTCAATTTGTCTTCTAAAACTCCGTTAGATAAGATTCATTAATGTTATTGAAAACTGTTTCATACTTAGAGGTTAAGTGTTACTTGTTACACAGTACCATACGTTATTAACGTATATTTCACTTTCTAATTAATCTAGTCCCCACAGATACTTCACACTTCATACAAAATTTTGCTAAACATGGCTATGTGACTTGATACCAATACACATGATGTAAACATAGGACTTGAAGTTCCGAAATTTAAAAGTTATATTAAGCAATTTCTTTATTTTGTTTTTTCATTGAATCTACGATATGTACATATAAATGTCAACATTATGATAATTTATTTGAATATTCAACGAGGATGATTTATATAGTAAATTAATTTATTTATCTAAATAAATATTCGAATTAAGAAAATAAGTTGTATGAAGTGTTAAAAAGATAGATAATAGTGTAATATCTCTAGATGCCCTGGGCTCCTCCGTTGGCGAGCGCTAGCGAATTTATTAAATTCCCTATCTGAGTGGTTCTGACGCTAGCCACCAGATGTCTCATCGAAATCTTCACAATCTCCATTTCTCTGACAAGTGTTCGCTCCAGTCCTCATTCCTATTGGTGCATGGCCAATTTGGATTTTGGACGGGTTTGTTGTTTGTGGTGTGTTAAAACGCTCTACTTTTAGACGTGTAAATAGTTATATTTAAAATGAACAAGAAAATGTAAACGTTAAATCTTTCATGAAACAACAACTGAACTAAATAACAATAATAATAGTAGGAATTTAATAACAAAAGATTTTAATGTTTATACAATTTGTTTTTATTTCAAAAATATGGCGTCTAGATTTTTTGAGCGGTGAGAAAGGAAGGAATGTTTAAGCGTCGTCGATATTCATTATTCGATGTTAACATGTTTTAGTTAAATAATAAATTCCAATTAAATTAATGAATCTATATAAAATTATTAATACAAATTTCTTTTAAAGCAGGTGTTTTACACTTCAGCAATGGTTCTTTGCATAGCAACAAGGATAAATTTTTATTTTAACGAGTCCTTGCAAACAGTAATCAGTGGCAGTTTACAATATATGTTACCGAGTTTCTTTATTCACTTCTTTGGTCACACCGTTGTACAATTTATATTTGGCGCGCTTAGAATCGCAGACGGGGAGTCACATGGTCACGTAACAGCCTATATATATGGGTAATTAAGGGGCTAGATATGCATGAGTCGCGGCATTTGTGGTAGGGGCCGTCTTCATCAACTCTACTGATAATTCTAACAGACGATCTCGAGACGAAAAACGCTTTTTCTTTTATTCCTCACCATTGCATGCACCATCTCTCCGAGTAATTCGTGGTGCTAAGATCGATAGACCAGAGGTTGGGACGTTATCCTTTTCGTTGCGTACTTGCCTTTAGCAGTTTATGATGTAACGATATTTTCATAAGGGTATCATATATTCAAGATAGTATGTTTTATTATACACACTAAATAAATAATAAAAAGGAAAGGAGACTATTGGAAACCAATATAATGCAACCCGAAAAAAATTAATAAAATGTTAACATTATTTTAAATATTTTCAAAAAAGTATATATAATAATATAATTTATAACGACGAATGATTTAATAAATACAAAACGTCATTGGTTTAATAAATACAAAATAGTTTTATTTAGAAATAATATTATGAACTAAGAGTAATTGAAGATTCATTTCGTTCTATGAATTTGGTTTAATATTGTAGAGAGAGGAATGCCCTCTGCCGTAAATACTAGCAATTTAGCATTGAGATGAGCTTTATTTATTTACTATAGGAAGCAAACTTTTCTGTAATATAATTATCAGTGAAAGGCATATAACTTTTTTCTTTTATTATAATCATTGATTCTGTTGCACAAGGTAAGAGCAGCTAAAAACTTGATATCTTGTACTCGCATATCAGTTAGAATTTGCAAAATGTGTCATATAAAACAATGCTTCATTATTTAGTATAAGTTTAAGTAGTGCTTTCTCAATATGAAAATATAAATGTTATTTGAATTTCTCTTTTCAATGATTTTAATATATTTTGTATTTTAGAATTCTATATTAACAACTATGAAATTAATTGTTATTTATAGTGGTATTTTTAGAATAGATGTGAACATGATGCTTAAACATAGTGATGCATAATTTTATGTTTATATTTATTATATTATGAAAGTACTTATAATATTTAAGTGATAATTTAAAATTGTAGTAATATAAAATTTATGCATATTAAATGTAGAATATTACAAAATAATTTATTTTAAGCATATTTTCCTTTTTGCTAATGTATTAGAATTTATATGTATATTATTAAAATGAACATATTTGCTAGCTATGTCTAATGAAGAGCGTTTGAGGAAGCTACTGTCTGACTTGGGAAAAGCTACATTACGTGGAGTTCGTAAATGTCCAAAATGTGGAACTTATAATGGATCTCGTGGTTTATGTTGTAAAAACAAATACTGTGATGCAGTGTTTAAGGAACCTGGTGAAAAAAGAAAATTGTCAACAGAAGCATGTAAGCTTATTACAGGCACAACTGCTCAAGTTTTTTCTGTTCGTGTACGTGACAAAGGTCCAGACTACCGTGGGTTTGTTCAGTTACCACTGATAAATGCAACAATTTCGAATGAAATGACAACACTCATTTCACAATCCACTGCATTATGCTTTGTTGATAGTTGTGAAAGAAGTTTCGATACTAGTGTTCTTAAATGTCATGTAAGTTCTACAAATATTAAAATGTGTGCTATTACAATGATATAAGCATTTATAATGTCACTTCTAAGTTACAAAATATTTTAATGTTCTTTGCTATAGGAAAAAAATTCGTCCGATGTGCCTGTTTCTACATGCCAACATATACAAGCAGCCTTAAGATGTTATGCAGAAGCACAGCCATTAACACTAAGGAATTCTATTCTATCATCTTTAAATGTAAATAATGAAATGAAGCAAGAGATTTGGTTATTGGCTACAGAAACTTCAGGTCCTTTAGTACAACGTGTATCTAAAAATATAATGGCAGTAAAATGCAAAGCTTCACCAAAACATCCATTAGGCTACCTTCATTTTTCTCTTTTTGTTACAAAATTGAAAGATAGAATTGAACATCGCTATTTTTGTTCTTGTTCTGCATTTAAGGTAGGTATGAAATAATGAATTAACTTAAATTATTTACAAGTAAGGATAATATTAATTGTAATAAAAATTATTGCAGGGTATAGCAAAAACGACAGGAGAAAAACCAGATGTAGCACAATCTTCCCAGAATAAACGTTGTGTACATTTTTATGCCTGCATTTGTGCATTTGCTAGTGATGCAAAACTGTCAGAAGAATTTAGTTATTATATTAACTTAGATCAGAATGATTTAAGTATACCAAAACCATTGACAACAATGTTACAGAATAATGAACAAGATAAAATAGTAG
>NW_017100385.1:1709857-1711733 GCF_001263275.1 Habropoda laboriosa | reverse complement strand
ATAAAATATTAATATTTGAAAATTTAGGTGAATAATTTAGAAGTGATTAATCAAGGTGGTGTACAACTTGGTGGAAATACAGTTAAAATAATGGATGATCAGACAAGCATAGACTCTAAATATAATGTGCTTAATAATAGTCAGTATATATTAAATGATAATAACATAAAGATACTAAATACAGGAACCTTAAAGGTCCTTGATACAAATGCTATATTAGATGTGAATAACATGAAATTAATTGACACCAACACTGTTTCGAGTACAAGTGGTGTGAAAATAGTAGACAAAAATACATTAGTACAATATGATACTGGAAATTTATCAAGTACTGAAAGCAGTAGCATACAACAGCCAACTTCGACAAAACGAAAAAGAGACGATAAACCAAGCACAAATACCACAAGTCTGAATAATTTAAGTTCAATAGAACCAAGAAAAGCTAAAACAAAGTTACATATTGTTAAAAAATATCAAAATCCTTGTGAAGATTTGGACGAAGCTAACATAAATTTACCTTTTATTAAATGGCTTGCATCAATAACAGAGAGAATAAATCAAACTATGCATTTTCAATTTGATGGAAAACCAGATCCCTTAGTATTTCATGTGCCACAAATATTTTTCGATTGTTTACGAGAGAGAATATCTTGTGGTGGTAAAAAAAAACGTTTGCCAAATTCAACAACAGCATTTGTTAGGAAAGACGGTGTTCCGTTAGGTACATTTACTAAATATACATGGCAAATTACTAATATTTTACATGTTAAAAGTATTTTTGAGACACCTCTTATACCTTTGGAAATTACCAGAAGTTTCGTTCAAAATGCAGACGGCACATATGAATTGTATAAACGGGAGGAAACAGAAATAGATCGATACAAAAAAACCAATAATAATGCGTTAATTAAGCCCTTAGAATTAAAAACATATTTAAAAGTCGGTAAGAAATGAGTACTTACAAAAGTGTTAAAGCAATATGTTAAAAAATTATTTTTAAATTTTCTACTTTACTTTACAGGAAATACTTCTCCAAATCAAGTTGAACCAACACCATTTTTAATAGAATGGATACCAGATATTTTACCAATATCAAAAATTGGTGAGCTCAGAATTAGATTTGAATTTGGTCATGTAAAAAATGAAACAAATCATAGATGGAGGAAAATAGCACTATTAAAAAATTATTAAATTTTTAATTGTAGTAATAATATTTGTATTATCAAATTTTCACTTTCCTATTATTATTGATTATATAGGAAACAAGATTTTTTGAGAAAAATTTATCATTGGAAAGAAAGAACAAACGAAACATAATTTCACGAGCAGTGCGCTACATATTTTGAATACTGAATAAGTTCATACATAAACTTCTGTTAAAAAGGTAATGAAAGGAATACCTTAAATTTTAGAAAACGAATATTTATATGTAAAGAACGGCAAGCGGCTTTTTTTTGGAAATAATTTCTAAATTAATTTTACAGAATTAAAGACTGACTTAATTTTATGGTATTCTTTTATAAAGATAAATTTTAGAGAAATAATTTCTCATAGAATAAATGATTCATCTTTTCATGATATCAGTGATCATGTTATATTATATTTGCAGGATCAGTATCTTTTGTTTATTAAATAAATTCATTATACAATACATTTGCTAATTAATTTATTAGAAATGAATGTATAATAATATTGTCAACAGTGTGCTAAATTATATTATTATTGTACAAGAATGTGATATATTGTAAATATATACTTTAGATTGGATGCTGTTATGTAAGAGCTAATACATATTTACATTATTTAATAAAACTTCATTTGTTTTATGAATCGTAGAATAAATTATGCATCTGAAGCATTTATGAGTGCAATTTTT
>NW_017100385.1:1697876-1709769 GCF_001263275.1 Habropoda laboriosa | reverse complement strand
ATATAAACCATAAATACAAATATGAATTACCGTTATATATTGCAGTTTCATTTTTCTTAATATTTATATACAAAAGATAAGAATTCTTAATTAGTATGAAAAGAAAGAGTACATTATACACAATTGTAATTTAAAATTTTGAATTTCACATTCGCGCCTTACTTTCGAGAAAATTTATTTAATTTTCAAATAATTTCAGCGATTTTCTATTGTTACATTTATTCGATAGTTTCTTCCTAATGGGCTACTCCAATTTTTCAGATTTCATGGTATAACAATTTCGAATTCTATTATAAGACCATTTATGAAGATTTTTTTTCTTCAAAGTTGTATGTTGTAACATGATGTTTTCCATAACCTCCATGTTCAGGTGAACTATTGTACGCAATGGTGATTAATAAGTAAAATGAACCTTTCAATTCAGTAAAATGTTTTATAAAAAATTTCGATTTATTGAGTCGACTTATATGTCCTATGTCTACGAACAATATCATTCACAATTAATCAGTGCAGTGTTTTGAGCCAAACTTTAAACGGAAGCGTAGCCCTGCCGGAAGCTGTCTCTGACGTAGAGAGCTAAAGAAGCGTACACTTCCATTTTCTTGACCCTTTCGGCGAACAGAGAGCACGTGTTTGCTCGCCGGTCACGTTCAGCTCATTTTATCGTATAAAACTTTGCGTCAGACTTGTGTCTGTCCAAGCTTGGTGGCCAAGGATCAAAAGTTTTTGATCGTCGTATAGACAGGTTACCATGAATCCTGAAAAGTTGAAGAAGCTTCAAGCTCAAGTACGAATCGGCGGTAAGGGAACACCCCGACGCAAGAAGAAGGTATGTAGGTTTATTTCAAAAGCTAACACAAATTTACGGCATTCTTGCAACTTCTATCGTGTCACGAGTTTAAAAGTTTATGAAAAAGTACATTTGAAATGTCAATTGAACGATCTATGATTTGCGTATTTCTGAAAAGATCTCGTTCCATGATCACTGATTACCGCTCCTACGAGGCATCAAAGCTTTGTAATCTTTGTAAGACACGTTTTGATTACTTCTGTATATTATTTTTATATGTTTCGTATTTACAATGCTGTTTTTGTGATTTTCGTCTTTCATTTTTAGCATGTCAAATTGTAGTTTATTTTATAGTTGTTAGTTTAGAACTTTAAGTTGGATTTTGATTTTATATTTAGTATTAAATTTCACACAATATAATTGATTTCGTTCTCTTTATAATTTCGACGAAACTTGATTTTTATTATTTTTTAAGGATTTCAGCCATTAACAAAAATGTTTGCAAGACAAAGAGTTCTATGGTTAACCAATGTATTTATTTATTTGTGTACATTTTTAGGTTGTACATGCTACTGCTGCTACAGATGATAAGAAATTACAAAGTTGTTTAAAGAAATTGTCTGTGAATACAATTCCTGGTATAGAGGAGGTTAATATGATTAAGGATGATGGTACTGTCATCCACTTTAATAATCCAAAAGCTCAGGCTAGTCTGTCTGCTAACACATTTGCCATTACTGGTCATGGTGAGAATAAACAAATAACTGACATGTTACCGGGAATTATAAGTCAACTGGGACCTGAAGGTGTTACACAGTTGAAACGATTAGCAAGTACAGTTTCTGGCAGTACTGTTGGTAAAGCAACATTGGAAGAGGATGATGAGGTGCCTGACTTAGTGGAAAATTTTGATGAAGCTAGTAAAGAGGAGGTAATAAATCAGCTTAAATGCATGATGTATAGAAAACTATAAAAAAGGCTTTTAATATAGTGCATGTATATTAGTAGTAGGGATGCAATTTATTATTTGTAATCACAAATTATTTTTAATGGCTTTTAATGGGTTGAAAAATATGGAAAATATTTGTATTAGAACACTATGATAGTTTCTATTTCTTAAATAATTTCTTAATTACATTTTGGACTATAGTTATAAAATGGGATTAGTTTAGATGTTTTAACATGATTTAACATCATTTTTAATATTTTGTAGATTTTTAAGTTGTTGCATATAAGTTGTACAAACATTAATCTAATGTTATTATTAGCAATTTATAATTTGTGCAAGTTTTGGCTATATATATTGGCTACATATATATGAATATAATGTATATGTTGTCTAATAATCTAACACTGAATTTGTTTTAAGAACATGTATCAAATAAATAGTGTTGAAACACAGTCAAATCTATCATTAATAAATTTATCTCCATCATTCATAACTTTCTGATAGCTGTGTTTCTAAAAATTTTGTATTACTATGACATTTTGCACTATGCCATTTGTAAGATCATTTTAGCTAAAAAGGATTACAAAGCTGTTTATTGTTGGAGTATTTTTGCAACATCATTAAATATATGTGTAATAATTTAAGGTTGCTCCAAAAAAGGAAGTGGATGAAAGCGATAAAGCAGCGGGTGATAAAAAAGAAGCTGTTACAATTGAGGAAAAGAAAGAAGCCCCCTTAGCTACGCCTGAGGCTTAAAGTGTTCAGTTACAAGGTAATTTGGTAGTGTGACTTCACATATATTAAATTATTTGGCTCGAAAGAAAGAATATATTGACTCTTTACTTTTTCTTTTACAGCTATTTGGTACAATTAATTATTGTACTTGACAAGTTGAGTAATACAAGTTGCAAAAGCAATGCGTAAACGAAGTATCACTATACATACGTTATAAATATTTGACATACCCTATGATAATACTATATGAGTAACAGTTATCAAGAAATAAAGAAAGCTGTTACAGAAATCAAAAGTTTCTACGGACAATGTTATTTACTTAGTTGCATTTGCTGAAAGATAGACTTTGCTTTGAGACAGCTAACATGATCTTACTCTTCTTGAATTAACATTTCGTAAGATTATGCACATACAAGACACAGCGTTTAAATTCTAGATATTTAATTCGAGTGTGTTCATTCACGTGAGACGCGATGTGAACTTACTATTTTTATTACAACCTTATTCATAGTACTTTTTTCATTGTCACACATTTGCGTTCGCATGTGTTTTTACTTGATAAAAATAAAGTCGAAGGATTTGTAGAGATATAATTAGCGAAGCGAAATGAAATTTCTGGCAAGAGATAATAGTAGATTTCCACCTATTCGCAGTGTAGGGGAAAGAAATTTATATGCAGTATAGAAAAGGAAACAAACGCGCGAAATACTAAAGCACCTCTATTTTAATCGAAGAAGTTGATGAACGGATAAAAGTAGTTTTTCGCAACGGCGTTCCAGCGTGAAAAAATGAGGTGTAATATTTTGTAATGTAATCTATGGAATAAATTCATTTGCTGGAAATGCGGTTTTCTACTTAAAGATTCATGTTCTCGAAATAATCATAGTCGTACTTTGCCGATATTTATATCTTCATCCATAGAATAGATCTGTAACAACAGTGTAATTATGAAAATATAAGTACTCTCTGTATAGTAATATTCATTTCTTAACATTTTCCATTTATAATTTCTGTGTTATACTTACTCACGTGTATGACCATAATTATGTTCACATTTTTCAAACGTTACTAATATATTTTTAATCGATTATGTCATATATCAGGTGGATGTAATAATAGAGGCAACCTGTTGAAACTTTCAGTAATAAGTAGCGCTACAAGTGTGAAGCAATATTGTTCTTTTTATTGTACGTGTTTCCTTTTTTTTTTTTAATCGTTTTAGCAGAAGTAACATTTATTTGCCAATGTATATTTTTCAATAAGTACAATGTTTAATATAAAACAAACGAACAAATAAACACAGCATAAACTTAGTTTGATTATTAATTTACTTATTAACAATTTACGGTTATTCTTGTTTTAAGTCATTATTTGAAGCGTAATAGTTAGTTCGCTATGTAAATTATGCCGCATAATAGCAAAGATAGCGCTAGCGAAAAACTACGCGATAGCGACTACAAGATAACCTACCAGTAATTTATCTGATCAAGTGATGCCTTTATCCACTTGAACCTGTTTAGGTGGCTGTCATAAATATTAATCAATTTTGGAGCAGAAAGAATTGCATTTAATTTTGTTTTATTGTGTTCTTTTTACTGAACTCCTTCAATCATATGTTTTGTTATATCTATACACATTATTTTGTTTATCTGAACATATATTTTTTATGGAATATTTTATACTTTTATTGTACTTTTAAAAGATTGCGCTATTTCAAGGACTTTTCACGATACTATTTAATTATATAAATGTATAGTCACGTGTAAATCAAACATTTATAGTTTATACGAGTTATATAAATAAAATATTAATTGTTTGAGGGATTCAATTGAATTTATATGTCAGCGTTTAAAATTTTTCTTATTTTACATTTACTTAAATACGGATGTTTTTATGACACAACTCTTTATTATGATTCAGACAATTGAAAATCCATTCTCGATGTATAACATCCTATATAATAGTAACACTGGTGTAAGCGAAAACTGGCTGTTTGAAGTTTGAGAACGTGTATTAAATCCTGTTGCTGCACCGGTGTTTCCTTAGCGAGCATTTTTATTTCAGAAACTTCGCAAAGCTTACATATTACCGAAAAAAACTTTCGTTGCTTTTTCTCGGCTTATCAAGATGTTCTTGCCCGGGAACTTTTTCCTTTTACTTATCTCTACCTGTTCTGTTTGCCAATAAGAAGCACATGGGCCCAGATAAGAGCGGAAGAAAGACCACCATGCTTCCTATCCGTTGATTATTCGTTTAGTTTGTTTTATCTTTGTCGGTTCTTCACTTAATGAGACGTCTCCCAAGACGAGGTAGCCTTGGAAAGGCTTTGTTTTTATTAGGTGCATCGCATTAATCTGGAGGATGTCGTTTAATGTGTCGCGGTAAAGCGCGCTGGCTTCCGTTGGACGAGAAGCTCTAATCAATTTAGTTGTAACGTTTCCCGTTGGAGTCAATTGATGGTTTTGTGCTTATGAGGTTCTTAGTCGAAGCATTATAGCGAAAGCTTTTATCATAGACAACGTACAGGATAGACCTAACATCTTATGGGACTTTATGTCCGCGGCACGGGGGCCGAGAAGACCCTTACCATTTTCGTGTCGCTCTCAATGTTACCGATTTAGCATAGAATAAGATTACAACATTACTAATGTTACATTACAAACATTACAAACGTCACTATGAAATTACAAATAAGACAGTAACGTAATTGTTTATTAGTAGATGATTTATCACATGATTGTATTCCACTGCTGTCAAAAGATTGCGAACAGTTCTACCTACACAATCTAATATATTTTTAGTCGTGATTACTACGAAGGATAACTCGTTCAAGTATTTAGCAATACATAAATGAGTAAGACAAGGAAAGGAATACGGGTAGACAAGGATAGTAACTAGAGAAATGATAGAAAATTTTCGAAACGAAACTAACGCCATCTCGCGTTTGATGACTCGAATTACGATTTTGTAATAAGAACACAGAATGTAAACAGAGGCAATAGACAAGGAACGCACTAGTGTGCGACAAGGATAGAGAGAAAACGTTTCCTATTGGTCGGCGGGCCGCCATGTTCTGCCTCTCAGGCCCTAAATAAAGTCGGTCGGTGAAAAATCATTAATAATTCAATAATTACGATGATTTTGTGAACTTTTAGAATTGAAGAATGAAGTGTGAACGTCTAGCAACTTTCTCATATAGGTTTTAAGGCTCTAAGACGTTCCAATAATTAGTTATTAACAATTTTAGCACGGAATGTCGGGAACGATACCGCATACATTTACGGTTTTTCTATAATTTCATATCTTTCTACTAAATTCTCATGCAACTAACTGTATGCATCTGAAATTTAACTCCTTTAGCTACATTCTCATATAATTTTTATTGACATATTCCTTGTGGTTTGATAGTTATTTAACATTCTTTGGGTGAGTAATCATCCGTCGCATTTAAGCGTAACACATTTTCGTTATTTCAATAGACATACACGACTAATTATGCACTTTCAAGCATGTAGAATGTAGAATGGACCTTTATCTATATTCTTCAATTAGTTTGGTAGCTGTAAGTCGCGTGGTTTACTAGATATTAATAATTGTTTATAACACTTGACTATACACCAGTAGGACCAATACGGGACTCTCCCCTATAATGTTTAATAGCTCGTGAACTAAATCGAATATGTTAATAAAACTTGCAGAAGAATCTAGCTAATGGAATTGCCTTTCAGATGCGTATAGTTACTTGCATGGGAACTTAGTAGAAAGCTACGAAATTATTGAAAAACCGTAAACGTATATAACCGTAAACGGTACCGTTCCTGACATCCCGTCCTAAAATTGTTAATAACTAATTATTGAAGGGGTCTAGTCCATTAAAAATTATACGAGAAAGTTGCTAAAGGTCCACACTTCATTCCTCAATTCTAAAAGTTCACAAAATCATCGTAATTATTGAGTTATTAATGATTTTTCCCTAACCAACTTAATTTAGCTCTTGGGAGTTGGAGCATGGCGGCCCGCCAGCCAATAGGAAGAGTCTTCTCTCTGTCCTTCTCGCACACTAGTGCTTTCCTTGTCTAATACCTCTGTTTATATTCTGTTATCCTAGTAACGAGTCTTTAGTTCACGCGGTCAAACACGAGATGGCGTTGCTTCAGATCTGAAAATTCTCTGTCCTTGTCTAACCCTATACCTTTCCTTGTCTAACTCATTTCTCTAGTGCTGTCCTTGCCTCTTTTCGCTGTTGCTAAATTATTTATAACTTTTATTATAAATTAGAAAAATTAATGTTTTCTGCGTATGAATTACAGAGGGGACCTTCCAGGATATCATAGAAATCAAAGAAATGACACGAGGAAATGCAATTATTTATCAAAAAATGGATTATTTATTGTAAGATAACTGTACAGAATGTACTTTACAAAAGGTTACAATATACCAGTATTGTTTTACAGCATTTTACAGTCCATTAATTTCTCCCTTACGCACCACGTCCTTTTCCTTTTCCAAAACTCTCATTGCCTAAACAATATTCCATTCCAAGATTAAATAAACTAAGTATGGAAACCGTTAGGAGAGCCTTAGGAGAATTTTCGAAATTCCAGAGAAAATAGCGTCTAGAATGTGGACTGATTGCTAATCGTTGTGCGTTAAGGCGTATCCTGTAGCCGGATTTATGGCAGCGAGTCAAGTGGTCGCCGTCGCAGGCAAATATCCTTTCCTCGAAACACCACAAGTGTTTATTGCGTTGCCTGCGACACTTAGTCCCTAGGACCAGCCCCTGCCACGAATCCTGGAGTCTCCGAAGGGAAAAATAGAAAAGTGGCCCACGACTTTTGCCAACGTCGATGGGCCACTTGACCTTAACTAAGCCTAGAAAAGCGGAGATTCCACAGGATTTCCACGCATCCGTCCACCGAACACTCTCTCCGGTCATTGTACACCCCACCCTAAGATAACGCGCTAAGGGTGAAACCGGAGTAAACTGATTGGTGATTTTAGAAAAGGAAAAATGGGTAGGAACCGACGACGGAAAAATATTGAGGGACCCAACGGGAATCGAACTCGGGACCTTCGGCTTACCAAAGCTGAGGCTTTGCGCGCTACGCCAACCACTCCCTCTCTATTGTCCCTTCGAGGTTTCCTATTTTTGGGAATGGAGGCCCCGATACTACACTCGGCCATCCTGAACTGACATTCGCCCTCGAATGTCCTCAGTGCAACACAACTCAACACTTTCGGGCAGACTCCCCCACACAGTGGCACACAGCCGAAACAATGCATTTTTGGGAGATGTGCAATCCTCGAGATGTTTTCATCTCACAACTCCTGGCTTCGTGCAGCCGTAGATGCCTCCCACATCCCGGACAAGCCCCCATTTGTAGGAACCTAGGGGAAAGTATTGAGGGACCCAACGGGAATCGAATCCGGGACCTTCGGCTTACCATCAACACTTTCGGGCAGACTCCCCCACACAGTGGCACACAGCCGAAACAATGCATTTTTGGGAGATGTGCAATCCTCGAGATGTTTTTCATCGCACATCCTCTGGCTTTGTGTAGCCGTAGGTACCTCCCCATCCCGGACGAGCCTCCATACGTAGGAACCGACGATGGAAAAATATTGAGGGACCCAACGGGAATCGAACTCGGGACCTTCGGCTTAGCAAAGCTGAGGCTTTGCGCGCTACGCTAACCACTCCCTCCTCTCTATTCTCCCTTGTCGGTTTCTTATTGGGGTATGGAGGCCCCAATATAATAATAGTATCTAATTACAATAATGTTAATAATAATATTATAATAGTATCTAATAACAATGTGTGGATAACAGTGTGTTCGTAACACACAAATAATCACACTTCTTTCTAACGCACAAACGAGAACGTGTTCTCGACATGGAAACGTCAATTCGATCCTTTCTCCTTTGTAACAAAAATTCGAAATTACCCGATCATGTTGTTTATAATATAAATTTTTCATCAAAAGTCATAGCCTTCGATCGTACAATGTGACAAATGGAATTTCGGTCGCATTTGATGTTCCGCTATACCGATCGTCCCGTCTTATAAGCGGAATTTTCGATTCAATGCCCTATAGAATCTATCATACTGTGCGATATTGAATTGGAATTTAGGGTGCAAGATTATCTATCGATCTGGACCACGTTACGGCTGAAATTTTCACATCGGCCTTCTCATCTGGTTCCTATTATGTCGCGATACGAATTGTTCGTTCGATATTTCTTTATTTTATCGCTTCACCGATTTTTCCAGATACAATTGAAACATTTATCTGGGGCGGTCTAGCTAGACAAAAGCTACCGAAAGACGACGGCTGTGTGTGTGTGCGTGGGAGCGGTGTGTTGGCCGAGACTCGAGACGAGCTATCATTTTGTTTTTTTTTTATTTTCTTTATTAAATCTTACAACGTTGACCCGTTGTTGCTCCTTTCTCCCTGGACACATCCTACACTTATCTGTGGTCTAACACAAGCAATAGTAAATTTCATCGACCCGACTCTTTCCTTTCTAACAAATTCATTGTGCTTCGAAAGAAATTTTTATAATAATTTGCCTTATTCTAAAAAGTGTTTTAGTACTTCTCTGTAGTCCAACGCAAACCACAGTTTTAATTTGTCGAAATAACAATATCGATCAAATAATACCGTGGCATTGAGGGAATAAAAAAAAGTCAGATATCGAAAGGCTGCCATTTCAAGCGAATTACTCGGGAAAATATAATCCGTCATGTTAATCGCGCGATTGATGTTCGTCAATTGAACGCTCGACATTTTTTCATCGAACTTTAATTTCATTCTGGATTAATCGAAAAATTGATATTCCGCTAAGCTGTGTTAAACGTTGCAATAGTAATTAATTAAAACCGTTCACTCGAAATGACAAAATTCATATTTCTGTAACATTCCTACGTTTGAAAAATTCGTGAAAAAAGCTGAAAGCTACAGTTATATCTAAAAAAAAGATTGCAATTTTTCATTTAGTAGTTAGTTATCAAAAAAATTCCCAAACTTTTACTTATTTTTAGAATCTTCAATGGCGACGTGCCTTCTTAACCCCTTAACGTATGACTTCTTTTCCTGACCGTGCATCTAAGCGTCAGCTGTTTACTGTTTCAGTACTATATTAAGTAAGGAAAGCTGATGTATTACAGGTTAATTAAATTTGGCTCTAAATCTTCAGTTTTACAAATTAAATCGAAAATTGGAATTAAAATGAATTTTTGTTACGGATGTATCTGTTTTTATCAGATCTTGACCAAAATCTGTGGCACGAGTCAGACTGGTTGCTATACGGCAAGGGGTTAAGTAAAGAAAACACGGCCAATAGGCGAAATATCTATAATGAACTATTTTTCATGCTGTTGCATTAAAATGATTTGTTTACTCTTATTTCCTAACGCATCGCAAATAAATGAGGATAGTAAAAGCAAAGAACGTTACGACGAAGCTTCAATTTCATAAGAAAAAAAAAAAGAAGAAGAGTCAGGAACATAAACGCGTAATGTTTGAATCTTCCAGGTGCTCGTAACTCCTGAATAAAATACCAAGACACGAGGGAAGATCTTGACGAAGGAATTCCTTTCTTTCATCCCGGAGCGAATAAAAGGCGATGCGTATTGTCCGCCTTTGGCTCATAATCACGCCATTATCGTCCGCTAGATTAAAAACGAGAATTTAATAACACCTTTATCGCGAGAAGCCACTCTTTCGGACAAAACGAGAAAGTCATCGCGATCCGCGCGACTCTTTCTCACCTCACTTTGCATTTCTTTCTCTTTTTTTCTTCTTCTTTTCATTAAACCCACACGATATTAAAATCGGACAAAACGCTCTCCCTCATTTTGCTTCTTCTCGGTTCACGCGCGTGGTACTCTAAAATTTCCCCCCGGTACACGAAATTCCCTTTACTGTAATTGTCGGGAATTTATGGCGCTTGATGAACACCGCCGCGTATTATTTTCCCCGCGTAACTTAATTATCGAGCTGCAGCACGAAACGCGGTTTGCCAACAATTTTGTTTTCAGAAATTTACGAAGACGTTCGGGTATCTTTGTGTCTTTTATGTCGTAGCACAGTTGGAGGAGAGAAAGAAGAGGAGACATTGGGATTTTTGATCATTTTGTTTCATGGCTTTTTTTTATAGTAAAAGTAATAATTTATTGTGTAATTGTAGAACGTTGAGCCATTGAGGTGGGATTGCTATGAAACTCAATCTGTTCTAAGAAAAAAAGTAGGGATTTCTGATCATTGTTTTCTCGTCCCTTTTTCAGTAAAAGTACAAATAATTTATTAGGCAATTATAGAACACTGAGTCATTGAGGTGGGATTGCTATGAAACTCAATCTGTTGTAAAAAAGAAAAATAGGGATTTTTGATCATTGTTTCCTCGTCCCTCTTTCAGTAAAAGTAATAATAATTCGTTAGGCAATCATAAAATTAGAATTATTATTAAGGTGAGGTTGCTATGAAACCCAACCTGATCTAGAATAAAATAATAGTAAAACTGAAAGTGATAGGGGTTAAAAAGGAAACAGATGAAATAACGAAACAAAAAAAATATAAAATGTATATAGCGTGCTGTTTATAAAAAT
This sequence comes from Habropoda laboriosa, assembly GCF_001263275.1. Classification (NCBI taxonomy): domain Eukaryota; kingdom Metazoa; phylum Arthropoda; class Insecta; order Hymenoptera; family Apidae; genus Habropoda; species Habropoda laboriosa. The sequence continues at coordinate 1,698,687 of NW_017100385.1, read as the reverse complement.
GAAAGGGTGCTGTTGTTTCCTTTGAAAATGCCCGATAGCGGTATTACACGTAAAGAGCCTTGGCGAACAGTAAAATATCAGAAAAAATGTCTTATCTCGAGCAATTCTTGATAAAATAGCTTGTAAAATTTTATACGGTTGTATTATTTGGAAAAATATGAAAACACCGCAACGGCGATGTAGTGGTAGTAATTTTTACGTCTTGAACATATTTTTAAAATAAACCTATACCAATATTGAACAATTTTATATTTTAGAGTCGATTCCTGAGTTTCACCTCGTTTTGACTCGAATTTTGATTTTCTTCAAATTTTATCGATTTGAATTTTCACTTTCTTCAAATATTTCTGATTCGAATTTCGATTCTCTCAAATCCTTTTAATTCGAATTTCGATCAGTTCGAAACAATTTTACACTTTACTCGACTGTTTCAGCAAAAATTTCAGTCTCGCGAAATTTCCTTTCTAAAATGAAAATTTACGTCCGGCAGTAAGGTCAACGTTAACACGAGGGGAATAGATCCGTTACATCACTATTCTCCTAGCCAAATGTCAACAGTCGAGCGGATCGTTTAAATCACAGCCCGCAATTTGTCGTTTGCAGCTTCCCACAATGTTGCGTTTCGCTCTCGAAATACCCTTTTCGTGCATTATGACGTGTCATACTTACAACTGCTCCGCCGTTTTGTTCGTTTCGCTACAGATCACGTGTGTATCTACAGCAAATTTATCAGGCCGCGGCTTTCAATCGATAACACCGGAAGATAATACCGTTCCCGCGAACTAACAATTTACCAACTCGATTGAAAACG
>NW_017100385.1:1681029-1697834 GCF_001263275.1 Habropoda laboriosa | reverse complement strand
CGCGCGCAGCAATAACAATACAGATTAATATCGACGAGTAACAGACAGAAACACAGCTTTCATACGTTTCGTACACATTTGTTTCACCAACACGACCTTTTTTTTTTACTTTTATTCATTTATTTTTTATTCGTAAGTCTAGGCAGTAGCGTGATCTATGTGCGCTCTGGTAGAGTGGATCATGACAGCTGCCCGACTAGAAATTTCAGTTAGACGGACATTAGGTCCGCATTAGGCTAGCCTAATTTGTCTGTTAGGCCCCATCACATAACGCGGAATATTCACGACCGCCTAATTGGGAAATCCGCATTAGGCTTTCCCAATGAGTATACAATGAGGCCAACCGCATTAGGCCCATATTAGAATAGCTTTATTAGGCTGTCATTGGGAGACATTAATGAAATCTCACGAGGAATACCTCATCAAGACACTGTATGGATTAAATTGTAAAAACTTTTATCTTGTTGAAAGCTCTCACGCAAGCATACGTCCGACACTGAGATGTCTGTAAATATACCTACATATAAGTTTGGGAGCCCCACTCCACCTAATTTAGGCGTGCGCTCGGCCACCCCCATTTGGGCCACATATGGCAGGTGTTAGGAACGCCCAACCTAAGCGTGCGCTCGGCCACCTCCATTTGGCCCACATATGGCAGGTGTTAGGAACGCCCAACCTAAGCGTGCGCTCGGCCACCTCCATTTGGCCCACATATGGCAGGTGTTAGGAACGCCCAACCTAAGCGTGCGCTCGGCCACCTCCATTTGGCCCACATATGGCAGGTGTTAGGAACGCCCAACCTAAGCGTGCGCTCGGCCACTCCCATTTCGGCCACATATGGCAGCTGTTAGGAACGCCCAACCTAAGCGTGCGCTCGGCCACTCCCATTTCGGCTACATATGGCAGCTGTTAGGAACGCCCAACCTAAGCGTGCGCTCGGCCACCCCCATTTGGGCCACGTATGGCAACAGTTAGGAATGCCCAACTTAGGCATGCATCATTCCTTCCGATTTAGGACCTAATGCGGTAACGATTAGGCTTGCAGCATTTAGGGGTGCCTAATCGTTTGCGCATTAGACCCACATTCGTCTTTAGGCATGCCTAACTGAAATTCTAGTCGGGTGGTTACCTTAGATTTCAGTATTATATATTTCGAATTTATCATCTACCTTTGTCGAGTCTAAAAAAAATGCATAAAAGAAGAATAAATTTCTATTTTTTTTATTCTCGCTTTTTTGAAGCAGCATTTAAAGCGGCACCTTCGACAATGGCGCGTTACTCGATAACGCGAGGTGTAAATTCGAAATATTGAAAGTGCACACATTCGCGAACTTGAAAGTTAAATGTATCGTTACTAATTACCCTCGAACGATGGCCGACGCGTACGCACGAACTTACCAAAGAGCCTGAAGTAGCCATTGTTCACGTTATCGATGAAACGTCAGGTACAATGTCGTAATTCGTTCAGTTCTCTTGCGATTGTGATCTCGCAGCTGCACAATTTTCACACTACATTAGCTCGAAAGTATAACAAAATTTATTAAGCTGTCTCCTGTTACGTCGGGTCGAAAATAATCGGTGAAAAAAATTACCAAAAATATATACGACTCTTTAGCGATGAAAAATGAACCGTTGTCAGGTACACGACGATCTTTCCACGTACACTTTCCGTTCGTAAATGTTGGGGCACCTGTTATGTTCGTGCAGAAAGGATTTTTGCGATTTAAATTGAATTTTTATGAAAATTTTTAAAAATTTCTTCTTTAGGAAGTTTCAAGAAGATATTTTTATAAATTACAAAAGAATTTAATATACTTAACAAAAGCGACAAAAATAATTTTGCAAATATTACAAATTAATAGAATTCCAGATAAAGAACGGGATATTTGTGTTATTCGGTGTATAAAATATTTATTCTGTGGTATCGCTGGTAGATTCACTCAGAAACTTCAGACAATCCTCGGGAAACATTACTCTTCGCACTTCGATGTTCGTTCGAAGGCTGAAAATCGGGCTTGCTGATTATTTTTTCATCGGTGACTGAGAAGAGCACTATTCACGAAACCCGATGGCCGTGTAAATATTGGAGGAGGGTCCCCAAGTGAAAGTTCTTACTCTCGTTAATTATTTAGTATGCTCTCAGCGGTGTTTGGTGTCTTGAAAATACTTACTTTATCCGGGGAAACATCGTTTTCTGTCGTTTCTTTCACCGTATACCGCTTACGTTTTTACGTGTAACGAGGTTTCTCTAACGAAGTATACGTAACGGCCGCTTACAATTCGCGTGATACTTTTATATTAACGTACTTGAGGGAAATGGATCGACGGTCGTTTTCTTTCTAATTAAGTTTAGCTTACAGCGAAGCGGCGCTTATCCAGCCGTACGTGGCAATGCAGTTCTAACAAAACTAATTTTTTAAAATAAAAGTGTTTTGTCTCAATTCAACCTGAGTGTCCCATGATAAATCTTTGAAAATTGAATTAAATTAAATTTATTTAATTGACAAGAAAACTCTACAGAACAAACAGACAATCTAAATACAAAAAAAAAATCGTCACATTCTAGTGAAGCATCTCTTTTCAAAGGTGCATTAGATATAGCGTTGAAAAACAATTAAAAAGTAATTGAAATCCTGAATATTGTCAAAATTTGATTTTATTGCGTGTGATACGAATCGCGATGAGCTCGTTGCGAAACCGATAATTGTCCCTCTTTTTGAGTCAGACCATTTAAGGAATCTACTCGGGATAGGGTAGTGCTCGGAAGATAGACTATTAACGCACAACAGTTTGCTATTAAAACTATGTATTTGTGAATGAACATAAACAGAGCGCGAAATGCCTAAGCTTACCGATCGGAAAATTGTGTGTCGCGTCCTGTGGTGTTCGCTATTTTATAAACTACGCGTGTGTTGTGATTGGTGGTGTGAAACTGTCGTAGGTGGTGGAAGTGTGCGGTGATTGGTTTTTTCGGTGTGTCTGGGGTGTGTCTGGTGGTGGTGTGAAAGTGGGGAATTTGTTCTTACATTTGTTATATTGCTTGTCGGAGGTCTGTTTATGATCTTAGGTCATGTGGCGTTCAGGTGTGAGAGGCGTCGAGTTTTTGGGTGTCGTAAAATAATTTTCGTGCCGGCTAAGACCTCGCTACATATTGTTCGGCTCGTTGGTACAATCCAAGCGACGTCTGTTACGCATGTGACACGTGATTACAGAAATCGTCCCTTAAAGTTAGTAAATGAAATGTTGCACGAGAAAGAAAGTGAAAAGGCATCGTAAATAGAATCTTCAAATGATTTTAAACTAAAAGAAAAAAAAAAGAAATTACAACGAATTGTAAAAATTACAATAAACTGTCTTTCTTGTTTCATAAAATTTTGAAAATGATCCATATTCGATCTAAGCTACCAACAATCTCGCCCAATGTTTCATAAATCATTTTCCTCAAAACTATGCAAACTCATGCATATAAATTGCAAACACTTTTACCTGCCGCGAAATTCGAAGCCAATTTTTTTCAAACAAAAGAACATCGCGGAGAACGAAAAGGGGGCAAGGTAAGAGAAACGAATCGATCTCGTTCAGTCATCACAATATTTATTTTAGAATATTCGTAGTCCCTCGCCTCGACTCGCTTCTCATACAACGTCGTCGCGCGACTCGAGATCACGAGGTCCATACATAAAAAGTTTTTGTGCTCTATTTTATGTACAGAGAACAATCACTTGTTTGTGTGTGTTCAAAGGTAACATTCACGTAAGAACGTCACGGGCCACCGTCGGCCAAAGTAATCGGCTTTGTGTTTTATTTTATACGCGAGGTATGCACCGTTTTCCTTTTCATTTTTCTCGTTAAAAGTGACGTTTCCCGTTTCTGCTTTTGGCGAACACCGAAGAAATTGAAAATCCGCGTCTCGCGATACGCGTTCAGATCATCCCAGCCACGTTTCAAACGTAATAACGAACTTTATCGATTTGATATAGTATCAAAAATACACGGTGGAGGAAAATTATACCTTCTGCGCTTTTCTATTGTGCCGTTTTCGACATCGAGAATGTCGCTCGAAATTTCGACCAAAATTGCCGGACCCCCGTTTCTCCTATTCTTAAAACCAGAAATATCATATACAAAGGTGTCTCAGCTGATTTTTACATCCTCATTTCCTCGCTATTGTTACTCAAAGCGAAGTATGTTTCAGATGAAAGTGAAACTTTTCCGCTTGTGAAAGAATTAATAACACCAGAGTATGCCCCCTTCGACACCGTTTAAATTTCATCCGAAACATTTCCCGCTACGAGTAATAATAACGAGAAAATCAAGATGTCAAAATCAGCTGAGACACCCCGTATATCGGGAAATTACAAATTCACACACGCATTCTAAGTGTGCGTACACGTGACTGTTTCATTTTCAAATTCAGGTCACACGCTTCGGTGTATTGGATTTTGTCTTTCGTGTGAATCACGACGTAACCCTTGAACCAGACAGAGTATTAGAGACACCCGTTATATTCGCGTAGAAAGTATCGTACGATTTAAATTGAATTTTTTCGGCAAAGTTACTACCGTCACTTTAATAGTACAACTAAATATCTTGAGCTTATTAGCGGAGCAATCGAGTTGATTACAGAATTTTAATATCGGACATATTCTAAGTGAAAGGCAATTCGAGTAATTCCAGAATGTTAAATGGCAGAGCAGTTAATTTTTGAAAATTTCTTACGAACTCTGAGAACATTAATGTACACGTTAATTAATATAATTAAGTAATTAAATAACATGTAGCGTTGCACGTTGAAAATGAGATTGTTGAAGAAGCGGAGTTGCATACATGTTCCAACAAAATCTACGATAAACTTAACTACCACCGAGGTGTTTTTCTTTATTCAATTCTGCATTTCATTTCCATCACATTAAATTTTTGTAACGTTGCAATATTATTCTCGGAGGATAACAGATTTAATTAACGGGTATTTAAATATCAGAAGAGAAACATTTTCACATGGATAAAGTATTAATAATCTGGTTCAAGATTCCATCTGCGCAGTACCCTCGATACCGCACCGATTGTCCGTGAACTTTGTCCGATTTTACGAGCGACGCAATAATGCAAAATGACATAATGCAAAACTGTCGTGAAATGATCGTACATACTGTAACGTCTACGTTTGCTTTCTTCGGGAAATCTTCGGTAAAAGCAGATATTCAAGGGAGAGAGAGAGAGAGAGATCTGTGTCCGAGTTCCTACGGAGACGGTGTCCTAAATTGTTTACGCGTTTATCATCTAATTTTTATCCCCTAAGACATCATATTTTTAACTATGACGACATCGATGACGTATGTATTCTCGTTTATCGATTATGGTACGATTACGGTTCTTACTGCTTTTATTTTTTTTAAATGTTAATCCTTATTCTCGCTAATTCGTAACGAATTCGAAGGGATAAAGCCGAAAACGATCACTGAAGTATGCAAAAATTTTCACCATCGAAACGTCGTTAATTACTAGGATCAGAAACGAATCCAAATTATGGATGATTCTGTTTTATCGTCAGAGGTATATTTACATCGAAAGAGTACCGTCAATGAATATGAAATTTCGAAAGGTTTCTTACGAAAGAACGTCTCGAAATGATAATCACCGATTCTGATGAAACTTTGGTGTATAATAGTCCTCAAAAAAATATTCGACACGTATTTTTTTATATCGACAATCGTCCACAGTGAAGGGGTGAAAATCGTCAGTAAAGCTAGAAAGTTAGGTTAGGTTCGGATTTAGTCTAATATCTCGAAAACTATCAGAGATAGAGAAATAGTGTAAATTGACAAATTTTGTATTTTTCAACGACAAGTTCGAAAAGTAAAAGATAATGCATAATTTTTCACAAATATACTTATTATCCTCAGCTTCAAGGGCGATTTTCATCCCTTCAATATGGACGATTGCCGATAACGAGAAATACGCGTCGAATATTTTTTTTTAGTACTATCGTGTACTAAAGTTTCGTCAATATCGTTGACTATCATTTCAGGATGTTCCTTTGTCGGAGGAACAACGATATCTTCTCTAGGATAGCCATTTCTATGCTTCAAATGAGGACATTGTTTTGAAGAATTCAATGCAAACAATCTATTTCCACAGCTTGAGACAGCTTAAAGGGATCACTGGACTAACCAGCCTTTAAAGCACGCTCCTTTTTAAGTTTTCTCTGCGCTTTGAAGTCGCGGAGCTCTTTCGCCAGCTCTTTTCATTGTTATTCTATTATTCTCCGATCAAGTTTTATCTACTTTGTTTTTCTTCTTTTTTCTGGCTCTCTCGAATACAAGATGGAACGTACTTTTTTTAACCTTTTTCGTATATAACAAGTATATAGTAAAGCCTGTAATATCTCTTTCAAGGGAATTTAAGCTAGATTTCACTCTACTTCAAGTGGAAATATCACGGAATCATTTTGGTTGTTATTTAATTCATATTCAGTGTACCAGATTTCCAATGTTAACATCGTGATATAGAATTACCATATCCACATTTATGCACATTCAAATGTAATTCGATTTTTCGACAAATTGTCCGTTTTAATTAAACGCGTACAATAGGATAACGTTAATTTCATTATTCAATATTTCCATTTCACCTGATATAATTCAGATTCGAAAGAATTTCGCTCGTCATTCGTACTTTAAAGGCTGCGTTTGGCTATTCGAAAAATTTCAAGGGACAAATTCGTGCACGTTGATCAAAATACTCGCTTCATTTCCTCGCCTAAACCCTTACACTCGATTTAACACACATTTAACACAGCGATTTCCAAACGTACGGTGCTCCAACTGTTGTTCTCATTTGTTCTTCTTTCGACAGGCGCATCTTTAATATTCTTCCAACTTTTTTTCTTCTTATCCTCTTCTCGAGCTCTTTGGAAATCTCTGCAAACGACGAGGCGATCGATTTTCATCGACGAACACGCCACCCTAACATACTTTTGATTTACGTCACACACAAACAGCTCGCACAAGAAACGTCTAAGATTGTCTAGCTAGTGATACGTTTTCCATCCCTGGTTCGAAACGGTGCCAGGTTTGCCGGCAAGACTGAACGAACGATCAGCTTGATAGTGTTCCGTTTCGATTGACACGACGTAACCCTCCGTTTCATTACTCTCTTCTTCACTTCGTACATATTTGACCTTGTTCGAAATATATTTACTCAAATTTACATCGAAGACTCCAAGTGAAAATTAAATTAGCTCATTGGTACGCCAAGAATTTTCGTAATTTGAAATAATTGAAGCAGCCGAGGAAACTCGGGTTAATCGAGGAAGAGACGAAGGGAAAGGGTTAAATTGAAGGAGTCGAAATAGCGGGAAATTTTGTTGATTTAGAGTGAGTAAAAAATTGGCTCGAAAGAGGAGCGTTTAATTAAAGGGTAAAAGTGTCGAGAAATTTTGCTAATTTCCGATAGATCGAGATGGAGGTGAGGGAGAGGAAGGTTTAATTCGAAGAGCGTTAGAGTGCAGCGAGATCTTGTTACTTCGAAATGATTAAAGGTGAATGCGAAGTGGAGAAAATCGAAATAAATTTGAATGAAATTTGAATTGGAGACACATTGAACGTAGCGGAATTCTGATAATTCGAAACAACTGAAGAAGAGATATAAGAACAGTGGAATAGGAAGCGGTATTAACCTGAAGCAGAGTGAAAATGCTGGAAAAGTTCAAATTGAAGATGGTAAAAATACAGAGAAGTTCGCTAATCAGGACTAATTAAAGATTCGGAGGGAGATTCCATTTAAAGAAAGTTAAATTACAGCAAAGCCTAGGTAATCCTAAAGCAGCTGAGGATGCGAGAAGAGAATTCGAATGAAAGAAATTGAAAACACTGTATAATCTTACTAATCCGGAGAAACTGGCGTGGGAAGGAGAGTAAATTAAACAGAGAGAATAGAATACTCATTAGGCAATAATGAGGAGGTAATTAAGGAGAAACTATGGTGCAATCTCGTTTCCTTGATGTACTTCTTGTCAACATCCTACAAAGATTAATTTATAATACAAAAGAAATGTACGACATTTTAATATAATATATTTTCAAAAAATGGAACTGAAAAATTTTGACAAAATTCGTTCTTGATCAAAGAAAAAAAGCACTTGGTATTCGTAAAATTTTGAAGATTAATTTATTCGATTTGAAACTTTTTGATTATCGACAATCAACAATATTCTTCAACTTCAACCGTCATATTTATCACAATAAATTTACAAAAATATAATAAAAAAATAAAATTAAGAAAATACAGTGGTTACATTGAAAAATGTGTTTCCTAAGTAGCTTGACCCTTTGAGGACGGTGTCTGGTGTTCTAAACTTGTTACTTATGTCTTAATAGTCGATTTTACCATATTGTAAACACTGATTTTTCAGTTAGTTTCAGAATTGCTTTACACCTTTGCAAACAATTATTTGACCAGAACTATACAGGCTACTTGTGAATATTTTATTGGATTTTCCGAAAATAAGGTCGTTGCACACAGACCTAATCGTACACTGCCGTTAGCTTACTGTTAGGAGACCAAAGAATTTGTTGCAATGTTTCGTACAATTGGATTGTGCGGAATACAATATTCGTAAGCAGAAAAATACGCGGTGATCCAACTCGTCAACGTAATAAAATTAAATGTAAAATTTATCATTCACATAACGTAATCGTTGAGTATACACTTTCGTTCATAAGTATTAGAACACTTACCGAACGCAAAGCAAACCTAAACAGTCATTAAAAAATTATTAAGACCCTGAAGAAAATAATTCAGTCTGGAATCTCGTAGTGCAACAAGTACATACGATGCAACTTCTGACTGTTTCCAAAAAGAAATTTTTTAAATCTATTCAGACCATCGTGTTGTGTATAAAAAAATAACGAAACATTGTCCTCTTCTATTTTCCTCACAAATCTACCGCTTACGAGAAAAACGCTGAAAACTATTATCGTGAACATCCTGTATATCTTTACTGATCCATCCAATTAAATTTATTAAATTTTCTTTCATTTATGAAGAATTAAACGGCAAGCATGTGCTTCGGCACTAAAATTGAAAAAATTTCAAAAAGTCGAGTTAACACTAGAACAACCAGAGTCGAATGTGACAAATTTTTTCCCTTCGTTGAATCATTAATGGGAAATAAATTAGCATACGTAATTATTCCTTTATTTCAACGAAAGATACTATAACAAGCATCTTAATAATTTCTGTAATTTACAGTAAGAAATTTGAAATCCGTCATTTCGACGGATTTGGTAATTAGTATTAATCATTTTGGCTTCTCAGTGTCTCGTACGATTCTAAATTGTAACTTCAATCATACAACACTTTCTGTACGAAAACAACAGGTGTTCTAATACCTATGAACAACGGTGTATATCATTTCTCCGTCACGCTGCCAAAATCTCTCGTCCAGGTGGACGTTCGCGCGCCAGACAGTCCCGTCCGCAAAGGGGTTGAAACGAAGGGTTGAACGTGCGGCTCAACACGGCAATAATCACAGCAAGTTGTGAGAAATTTGCCGGTGCCAGCTTTCATCCTGGCCTCTATTCAACCGATGATTTCACGTTGTTTCCCGTGCCGCGCGTCTCACACGGGGCCATCATAAAGATCCACGTAATGCGAGTGGCAATTACCGTGTTAATTTATGCTATGCTTAATTTTCCATCGGGTCGCTACTTCAGAGAAACTTCGCTGCGCCGTAAACAATGATCACGCGATTTTCCGCATTTCCATGCACGTAACAAACTTCGAGGTGTGCATCGCGAACATAAGTGTGTCGCCTGTTGAACACATCCGCGGAAGTACCGATAAGTCGTAGACACGGGAGTGTCCGTTAAACCGGCGAAATTGTCCAACAAATTAACAAAGAAGCAACGACAACGTTTGATAAATTTTCTTAAACAGCGCACAGTTGTTTTCTTCTCACGTTTTTCCCTCTGTCTTTCCTTTACAGTTAACTATCATTTACTTCGATAATAGTACATCTTTCCCTCTAAAATGATCATTTCTTTTCTTCATCTTAATCTAGAACAGGGGTCGGCAAACTTTTTTCCTGGAGGGCCAGATACTAAATATTTTTTGGCTTTCTGGGCCAAGAGAGAAAATTGCGATTATTACGTATGTATGTATGTAGGTAGTTAACTACAAATTAAAATTTCTTTACAAATCCTTTATTTGTAATACACGTTTATTAATGAGAAATATGCAATTCTTTCTTTTTGGATAATATTTCATTTAACTGTGCATAACTCACGGGCTATAAAGGGGGCCGCAGTGTGCCGACCCTTGCTCTAGAATGTTACAGCGTTCCGTTAAAATTGATCTTTGTACTTAAATTGAATATCAAAAAGATTGTTCGTGTGTTTTAAAATTTAAAATCGTCACTCGGACTGTTGATTAACTTACTCGGTGGGTACTTACCAGCAAGCGTTTACGATTACGAGGCGTCGTTTAGAGCCTTTCAGCTACGTTATAATAAGTATTAGAGGTACAATAGTCATAAGCAAGTTTCGGTGATTATTATTAGAAGCTACAGACAGCAGCTTGTACTCGTCGATCGTTCCGTTTTCTTCGACCACTGATAGTCCCAGTTTGTAATCGACAGCGGTGACCAGTCGCAGTTACTAATTATGGTCATTTGGTTTCACTATTGACAGACAACTTGCGATACCTGATACATTTCAGTGACACGCAGTGTGTATGAATATTAAACGAATTGTTATGTACAAAATAAATAAATAAAAATACGACGATCGTACAATATTTGTGACTGACAAATTCAAGCAATTAAATCACGATACACAGGATGGACCACGTGAAACAGGCGATCTAATTATCTTCTCTAGCTACGGTGGTACGAGGACATTTTCACACGTAATTTAAACGGCTTCAAAGGGAGAATAAGACGGAAGACAGATGCTTCCGTAAATGTCACTATTTTTCTGTTATTTTTCTTCAAAGTCTCCTATACTTTTTTGTACTGTACGTTGTAGCAGCCATCGATGTGCATTTAAACACGCATAATAATGTGACCTCAAAATTTTAAATCAACTGTGAAACATCTTTTTCGTCAAAACAATTTTTCTACCATCTTAGTCACTCTTTGAAACCATTGAAATTGTGCGTCAAAATTTTCTGATACCACTGCAGCTAGAGAAGACAATTTAGGTGGCCTGTTTTACGTGGCCCACCCTGTATATTGCAATTTGTCTAATCGTCGTTCAATTTCCTAGAACGTATCGCATAATATTAGGTCATCCTGAAAGTTCCCGCAGTTTTAAGACGTCCATTTTGAAAAAGAAAAAACAACTCCACTGAAATTAAACATTTCTGTTTAAAAAGTAACTTCCATCACGTACCAATACACACTTTTACTTCTTCTTCTTCTTCACTGATTCTCCTCCATTCAAACTTAATTTACACTAGAAAAAAAAAATGATGCTCACAGTTTGGTGCTTTGTCTTTGGAATTAAAGTCACTGTACCTTCAAGATGACCTGATACAACGTACTTGCACGTGTTATAATTCGCGCTATCCTGGCATTATATGCAATAAATTCTTATGTGGTATGATAAAGTATCTCGAGGTAACGTAACAATACAATCGTACACAAAAATATCGTTCTGTAATACTGACAGACATTATTTCTACAAAGTTTCGACCCGATCGCGTCTACGATAACCACGTTTCTATTAACCATACCATCCCTTCCCGCGTTAACAGTTTATCGCCGTTTAATTGGAATGATTCATTTTTTATTTTTTTTTTTTTTTTGTTTTCTTTAGCACCATGCACGATTATACCTACATAGTTACGTAATATTTATATGCTTGTTAGTGGCACGGGTCTACCAGTGGCGACGGTGCAGTTTTACGACAGAGATTCGCATCAATTTTTTCGTATCGTACATTTACAGCGTGCGTTCAAATTTTCTCTTCGATAGAAACCATTTCTCTTTTTCTCCTAGACGAACGAAACAGTCGTACGAGGCGAAGAAATAATTTATTCCGCGAGAAATGTATGAAATTTACGAATACGTCGGAATATTTGAACGTAATCTTCCAGACGCGACAAAATGGCGGAGTTTCGGTGCTCGGAGTATGATTATTATCTCTGCTAAATCCTCTTGAACATTTGGTGTATTTCACAGAAAATCAAACACCTTTCTGGAGGAAAGAATTCTTTTACTTTTACAAATCGTTTACTTCGAGAACGGATGCCGGTGATTAGGTTTCAACAAGGACTTAACCGGAGCTTAACCCTTTCGCTACGGCAGATTTTAATGCGTAACATGGGCGAGTGACGGTATATTTTTAATCACGGCTGCAAAATTTCTTATTTTGGCCGTGTATCGCTTTCAAATTTGTTTCGTTAAATTGAAGTGGAAATTAGACTAGGAGTGCGCCAAAAAAGCGCGAACTGTACAGTGCGAGTCAATTTTCAAAGCGCCTATAGGCGCCAATAGTAATGAAAGGGTTAATAGATTCCGAAAGCCAACGAAATTCCATTTTCCCGTAAATAAACGGAGTGAAATATCCCGGTTAAAGGTTTACTATTTTTTTTTTTTTGTTCTTTTACTTGAAGTGAGTAAAAAATCCATTCATCATTTATTAGATACATTTTCCAAAAAGTATGCACTGCCTACTAGTGCACTTACGTATGTACGAAGATTTGTTTCTTATAAGTTACACGGACACGAATCAATTTAACGTTGCATAATAAAAATTTCCAATAGTAATTAATCGGAAATTACTTACTGTTGTCTGAGAAAGCAACTTCTTTTTCTCGAAAGAAGAACAGTAGAGGACGTAAAATCTGTCAGGAGACATTGAATTATCTCCTCGTGCTTAGGTATACACGGATTAACATTGCGCCATCTTTTGCGTCTTCATCACTCGTTTACCCGCAAACCTTTCGTTCTTCAGGACTCGCCTTGAAAAGATTCAGGTCGGGATACTCCGGCGCGTTTTGTAGAATTTCCAGTCGGTTTTCCCTCCGCGTCCACGTTCACGCGTTCCAGCGAGTTCACGTCCGGTCAGCCGAATTTTGTCGCCATTCATTCGTATCGTACACTTTTAGGTCGAGCAGAAATCCAAGAACTGTGTGTTATTTACTTCTTGACATATTTTTCATTTAGAAATTCGTCGTTTCCCGTGTTTCTACTACTTTTTATTTTCCACATGTTCGACAGGAAAGAGAAGAATAGATTCGTTTCTGTTTCTTTTCCCTAGTATCCTCACCCGGAGTTGATCATTCTTGGAAGTTTTAACTTGGGAAATTTCTAACTGTTATAACGAGTTGAAGTTACAGTTAGGAAAATTTAGCAGCTGGTCAATATCGTTAGAAATATCCATCTCGTTAAAGTTACTCCTCCCGTTTCCGCTAGACGTTTTTAACAGATCGGCTCTTCTGATACGTTCTCTTCTCTTTTTAATTAAATTTCAACTTTCCCTCGCTTCTACGTTTCCTCCGGACGATTTCCTTCAAGAATTGCATCTTTTGATATTGTTCATTTGGAAAGGCATTGCTTTTTATAGAAAGTTTCTTTGTAATAAAAGGAGTCCAGTAGAACGGGCATTTTCTGTGTAATAAAAGAATTCTATGCAGAAACTAACAACTAACAACGAAAAGAAAACTTTTTATTAATAAATTTAAATCATGACAGTGTTACCTCATTCAGCTAATTAATACGACTAATTAATCTTTCGAACGAATCATTCACGAAATAACAATCTGAAGAATTCGTTTCAGAAGTGAGATAAATTAAGGAAAGAAGGTTGCAAAATTAAAGAAGTGAGAAGTTACAGAAATCTGAATCATCGGTGGTAATAAAGATGAACGAACATTGATAAGTTCAGCGAATGTTAAGAAACTAATTTTTGGAAAAAACTATATTTTTCATTCACAAATTTAAATCAGAAAAATTGTACTGTAATCAGCTAATTAATACGATTAGTTAATCTTTCGCACAAAATACAATTCACGAAATAGTAAAAATTCGAAAAAATCGTTTCAGAGGTATGGTGAACTTAGATAAGAAGATGGTAAAATTCAAAAATGTGACAAGTTAGAAAAATATGTACGTCGTGGTAATAAGAATCTATCGATAGATTGTGACTTGGTCACCCCGCGCAGTGCTGATACATTTATTTTTATCTCCTCGCCTTTGTCACAATATCACGGTGAACGAAACTATTCGTTGATATTGCGTTATTTCATTTGTAATCGTAAAGTTTTCAAGTGATTTTACCTATCGATAAGAACCGGGCACGTTCTGCAGCGTTAAAATACGTTTATCGCGAGGAACAAATTTGACTGTTCTCTATATTTCTGCATTACGACCGTTTTATTGCTCCTTAAACAGAAGCCATAAAATGGTGTGTGATTAAGAAAAGTTTTATGCAAGGTTGCGAGGACAATTAATTCTTTGAAATAAAACACGTCACGTTTTCCTTTTTCTTTGCTTAAAAGCAAGTGCATAGTTTCAAGCTTTTTTTTTTTTTTGTTCAAGTTAAACGTATTAATAAGCGATGCGCATAAATGCATCTCATTAAAATAGATTACAGCGTGATTAATAATAATCTCATTAACATAAATTTCTTGCAGAAAGTAAATGCGTTAGTAACCAACTTCAGCTGAAAATTTCGTCGTTCTTCTTTTCTTCTTTTACGTTATCATACAGTTTACGCTGTACTTATCTACTGTACCGTAAAACGAATTCAGAGCGGTAAACGTGTTACGAAATACTAATGCACGACACTTCGAACTTTTTCACGATTTTCACTTACGAGAAACGCGAACCTTCTTTTAGTACGGCACATAAAATGTCGTCGTCGATGGTTTTTTTGAAACTTACGATGATTGTTTAAATTTTTACTGCGAAATTCGAGAAATTTTCTTTGTAACGCGAGAAGCTCGAAACTCTAAGTTTGAAGTTTCACAAAAGAATCTTCAAATAAAATATCTAATTTATGGAATTCAAAAGTGAAATAGAATTTTTGGAAAAAGTTTGATAAATAAAGTACAGTACTTCGAACAACCTCGTTCTTCCTCGAAATATTCGAATTTCCAGGAAAGTGCAAAGGAGCTGTGTGAAAATATACACTTCGTAAGAAAATATGAGAAAAGAGAAGTGATAAAGTTGAAATATGTAGTCCTAAACAATTTGAATTAACACTAGAAGAACCAGCTGTGTGAAAATGATCCATTAGCAACATTTTAAAAATGAATCTTTATGTAACTTAAAGCGTGATTAAAAAATTTTTCTCGTGTCTTGATTTTTTGTTAAAGGAAAGGTTTCCAAGACGACTATCGTTAAATATTTTCTCTCTCCAACTATCATGAGACTAAAAATCTCGCGTTACTGGTCGATCATGCAACTCGAACGCGAAATCATGGAAACGTCGCACATCATTTAAAAAGCTGGCCAAAATTCAGATTCAAACCAAAAAAGTGTCTTTTTCTTGTAACATTATTAAAATGAAGTATCATTGGCAGAAGAAGAAGGTCGTATAAAAAGGATTTTTGTTTCTTCTCTATCTACCTGCAACCATAAATTCCGATAATATTATATAAAAATTATTAAAAAATTGGTGGTAAATTCTTGTTTCCGTTACACATGAAACTCTCAAATGGGGAGTTTCGGTATGAAAATTTCGTTCTAAAATAAATCACGAGTATGTAAATCGGCTTATTTCTGAATTTTTCATTTTTCCGCGAGTTTTCATTCAAAATTCTATCGAAGAATTTCCGTCTCGCCGTTTCTAATTTCCTGCACTCGGCTCCGCTAAAAACTAGCAAAATAATCCCGGCCAACATTTTCCAAACAAACCACTCGAGTGTGCGTCGCGGAGTTAGCTTCGCGTCGAATCAACGAAATGATAATCACCGTCTCGTTATCCAACAGCTTAAGGGAACCATTATCGCCTGGGCCGCGTATCTTTCGATCGTCGAGCGATTATCGCGAAGCGTTTCGCGTGTGCCACGCTCGTGAACCGAACAATCATCGGCCCCAACCGAGATTTCGGATTGGATTTCGCGTCGGTTTGGCCTCGATCGGGATTAAAGCGACCCTAATTACTCTTAATGTCTTGCACATTTCATTGCTGCCACTCTTGCACGCCACTACTTGACCAGTTCCACGAGAACTGGCCACACGACGGCTGCAGTTCTCTTGGTAATCTTAATAATGCGTCTGAAGAGGCTTCTTCGTCGATTTCGCCATTCGTTTCTCGATGCACCTTGCGATCGATCACGCGACGCGAGTTTCACGACTTTGTTTTTTCCCTTCTTCTCCTTCTTTTCCCTTCTTTTCTCCTCGAGACTTCTTTGAGAATGATTTGAGTGTTCTTAAACGTCGATATCGATTGTACCGAACAGTTCTCGTTGATCGAAATTCTATTCTTCTTCATTTTCTTTTTTATATTGGTAACTGCGTTTTCTTCGTCTGTTGTTTCATTTTTTTCTCTTGGAAACTTCTTATCTTTGTCTGTTGTTCCATTTTTTTTGTATTGGTAACTGCGTTTTCTTCGTCTGCTGTTTCATTCTTTTCTCTTCTTTTCTCTTGGAAGCTTCTTTGAGCATGATTCGATTGTTTTTAAACATCGGTAATGTCGATTGCACAGAACGGTTTATCGATCGAAATTCTATTCTTCATTTTTTTTTTTTTGTATTGGTAATTGCGTTTTCTTCGTCTGTTGTTCCATTTTTTTGTATTGGTAACTGCGTTTTCTTCGTCTGCTGTTTCATTCTTTTCTCTTGGAAGCTTCTTT
>NW_017100385.1:1679259-1680885 GCF_001263275.1 Habropoda laboriosa | reverse complement strand
TTATTGTGTTATTTATTTATTTATTTTTTTTTTACATTGGTAACTGTACGACGAATGTTTTGTTGTTTTACGGAAATCATAGTAGCAACAGGGGTGAAAGTTTTGTTTTATCGTGACAGTCTGTTTATTTGGTATTCATTGTTTTATTTTCGGGTTGGTTTTGTACGACACGATGGTGGATATGTTGGACTAAATTATAAGTTCGTCGCGTTTCTCGCTAGAACTATTGTTTTTTCCTTTAGCAGGGTTACGTAAAGATACACGAAAAGTGATGAAAAACAAATTTTGCAATATTTACACGAACAACGAATTATTGCGTAGTGTTTAAAACAATTTTATTAGAATTCGATAGAAAAACTTATTAACAACATGCAAACGAGAATTTGCCAATTAATTAATCGTAATGGAGCAGCAACTAATTATTAAAACCAGCTTTCATTGTAATTGAAAGAAACTACATTTGAAAAAGATTTTTTAAATTAAAAGGAATTAAATTTTTCTTGATAAGTGAACTTTTGTTCAACTAACAAACAGAATTTTTTCTTAAAAAGAATAATAATTCATTGTTTACGTAAATACTGCAAAACTTTCAATTATAGCATTATTTTTCGTGTATTTTTACGTAATTCTGCAAAAGAAAAAAGAAACAATAACTCTTATCATGACGATAAACGAGCCAAAAATGCGGTGAACTTATAATTTCACTCATTGTCAGTTTTTGTAGGTTTAAATTGGTCGCTGCTTTACCTTTCAATTCGCCAGTTCGCTTTTCTTCTATTTTCGTGGATTACGGATCTAAATACCTGGGGCTTTGCTCTTTAATTTCCGTCCTTTCGTTGATATTAATTTTCATTTACTTTAATACATTCCCTTTGTGTATTGGAATGAATTATTTCCCTTTTATCATTTCCCAATTTAAAATGCTACCAATATTCACAATATCTTCTTCCAAGTACGAACAATTTCAAAATTTATCATATTTTTTCCATTTTTTATTTTTCTGTAAATTCATAATGGTTTTCTTTATAAACGTTCATTATACTCCAGAAAGCGAATTTTTAAAGCAAACGTTTCACCTATTCGTCTCTTTCACCTTTCATTATATACACATTTCATTTTGTAAAATTAATTACCATTAAAGCACGATAATTTTCCTATCTTAAAAATATGCTAATAAACAAACATATGGCGATATTATTTATTTAAAGTAATCGTCAATTTTCTTCTAGGTTATTTCCGGATTTCAGCCGTCTCCATCTCTGAATTCTCATTCCTGGAAACCGATCATTCTTCATTTCCCCTCGGAAACCTGCCATTTTTCCGCCACAGTTCATTCCACGTTACCTTTTTCCCTCTAATTTCTGTTTGTCTGTTGGGGGGAAAAGGAGATATCCACCGTGCGCGCGACATAAATTTTTCATTCTTGACGCTGCAAAAATTCCAACTCCTCCTCCCGTGCATCGGCGTCGACCCGCTGGCAATGCTGAAAATTCAATTTCATCAGCTTCCGATCGATTGTGGTCTCCGCTCCCTAGGATACATCCCTTGAAATTTCTCGACGTACTGTCACCTTCTCTCCCTAAATATTTCTTCTTGTTCGTTCCAATTCTGTCCACAGGTCGATCT
>NW_017100385.1:1678133-1679206 GCF_001263275.1 Habropoda laboriosa | reverse complement strand
TCTCGTTCAATCCTTCACCATTACAATCCTTTCCCCCCTCCCGTGAAAATAGAACGTTTCAATAATAAGGACTTTTTCTTCTTCTTCTTTTTGGTATCTTTCTTTGGTGTTCTTTTATTTTATTCGAGATCAGTTCCATCGTTTTGTCAGATCGAACGGTTACGCTCTTGGGGAGAGCTCGCCATTTGTAAGAATCTGTTTGACCCACTAATTTCAAGGATAGTCAACGATTCAAATGGGAAGCACATTTCTCGTAATAGCACTCGAGAGATGCAAGAAACCACGACCTCTCGATGGTTTTACTGCTCTCGTGTGTCACGAGTAATTTTCCAACTGGCGATTCGATTTTCCAATTGACATTTCCCACCGGCACCTGTTATTTGTTCGACTTTCTTTCTTCGCGGATTAACTTCACTCACCTCCTCTTCGTCCGGGGCTCATTTTCTCCGCGGAAATTGCGCTAAAAAAAAAAAAAAAACTGTTTCCTACGTAGTATTCCTAATTCACGCGTCGTCGCTTCTTCGACCTTGTCTCTTTCAACAGTTTCTCTTCGTTACGCATTTTTTCGCTTTTTATCGATTTATTAATTCATCCTCAATTCGATTAAATCTCTTTCTTTTTTACAGCGTTCTATATCTTAAAGCTCGGAATACGTATATAAGTTTAGATTGAAAATGAAACTGTTAGAAGGTTAAACTTGTTACACTTGCTTCACTTTTCTTCCCCTTACAATATTTGTTTAAAAATCGGGCGAAACATCTTCTTCTATGTTTCTCTGGTTCTCTTTATGTAAGTCGTATTAAGCCAAGATCCCTTTTACACCAAGCATCGATAAACATTTCAATGAAAAAATGTACATTCTTACATCTCTATAAATACGTTACTTTTAGGAACCGATATAATAAACGAAATACCATATAATATATTGCATCTATCTCCCATAAATATTACTCGTAATAATACTTTTTCATAATAATCGAATTAGAATTATAGCGATCCCGTGTCGTCGTTCGCAACAACGCACGCCATTTTGCCTCCCAAATTCGCCATTTTCTCGAACCGATTGCACTGGT
>NW_017100385.1:1664189-1678082 GCF_001263275.1 Habropoda laboriosa | reverse complement strand
ACACACATCTCGTGGCTTTAATTTCTTTTTTCTTTTTTTTTTTGCCTAATTATTACAAACATCGTTCAGGATTTATCGACACATTACACAGATTACTTTTTCCCCTTATCGTATCTTCTGTACAACGTCAGTTAGATCATGATTATCGAACGAAACGTTGCGGAGGTGTCGTTTCGTTTTGTACACACATCATGGAGACACACAGATCGAGCTAGAAAATCATCATCGAAACATCCAACCAATTCCCCCTATTTCATTTTCCTCGGAGGAAATCACGTCCTCAAACCCTAAGAGAATTTTTTCCCTCTTCTTTTATTCCCTCTTTCTCATGTCGCACTACTCTCAACGCAATCGCAATCTAATCGAAGAAACTTCCAACACGAGGAGTTCTTGCTACTTCCGTCGGGATAGCAACATTTCTTCGCCCGCCACAAAGCGGGAAGGATTTCACGGGGTCACCTGTCTGGACACTTGGTCACGTGTCAGCTCAGACGTAGCAGAAAATTGCGACACGTGTCGAGTACACGTCTTCAGACTCTTCACGGATGATCTCCGAAGAGCAACCAGTCGTGCTACCAGCTCTACGTTAATACACATCATCAGCGAAGAACGCATGATTACGGTATTTTCGTTTCTTCAGATTGCAATCATCGGAGGAAACTCCATCCAGAGATAAGATCTTGAAATCGTCGTTAAATTTCATCTCTCGATTGAACCACTCTCCGTTTCCTTTACCCGTTTCACGACCGATGTCTGGAGCAAAGCAGCACTCTGATCTGCTACCGTCCTTGAAACAGGCTACAAATCGGTTTCCCTGGACGAAGGATCGACGGAGTAACAACGCGACAAGCCACAGATCTAGCTCCGATCTAACGTAATCGATTACAATTGGTCCGTCTCCACGGTGATACGATCGACTCGACGATCGAGCCTTCGCCCGGATCACAGGAAGCTTTCGTTCGGCGCGTTTGCCCCTACGTCGATCGCCTCGATTCCCTGATTGTCCAGGCGTTCGTCGCCATCCATCTCGCCCGCCTTGATCTCGTAATTATTGATAGGATCGCCGTACTGGCTCTGATAGAACTCCTCTCTCATCATGTGATTCAGGTTGCTGCAACGAAAGTAGAGGATCTCGCGGAAAGGCTTCCGGAAGTCCCTGTTCAGCGTCGCGTAGATGATCGGGTTCAGGAGGCTGTTGCAGTAGCCTAGCCAGAGGAACAGACTGGATAGAAACGGTGGGATCGCGTCTCGAAATGGCTTGACAAGGGCCAACACGAAGAATGGCAGCCAGCAGATGGTGAACGCGCTCATTATGATGCCCAATGTAGTGCTGGCCTTTCTTTCCTTCGCCAGGTGGAACCTGAGCTTCTTCTGGTGGGGAGAATTCGTGACGCTGCAGGTGCTGTTCAGGTGGTTCCTCACGATCGTTGACTTGGTAGACGTCATCGGTGGTGTGGTTGTCGTGGAGGGGATTGGTTTCTCGAGCTTCTGCAACATCGGACACTGGGACTCGTTGCTCTTACGGGGACCACTAGCGAAACAGCGCGTCCCATGGCCGCTGCACTGTAACAGAAAAGTCAACGGTTCGTTGTGACCTATTTTTTCGTTTTTATTTGTCTGTGTTGTTTTTTATCGTTCAGATTTTTTTAGCGTTGGTGTATGGTGTATGTATTTGGTGTAAGTGCATTTCAGGGGCTCTTTGGAGGTTTAACCTCTCCATGGGGAACGTCGAATGCCTCTTTTTTACGGCTGTCGAGTCAGCTGGCTCGACTCATTGCCTATGCAAGATGAGTGGAGGGCGTTGGAACGGTTCGAAGCTTTGTGAGCTTGAACGTTCTAGTTGATAAATACGGGGGAAGAGTGATGCGTTTGTCTCTCGAGGCTGTATTCATATGGTTGTTAAATGTTGCTTAAAGCTTACAATTAGTGAATTAACGGTTGAGTATACTGTTTCAGAATATGTGAAAATACTTCGCTTACAAAAAGGTGACAATTTTCACGATTTTTTTATGACATTACTGTTCCATGGAATTTTTTAATTTTTTAACCATATTTGCAAGATACATTGACGAAGCAAAGAAAAAAGTTTGACTCGAAAATATAAATTTTCTTCAAAGTTATAAGCACTGCCCTGAAATTCATCGTTAGGTAGATGTATAGCAAATAATTTTGCGATTCGTCTAAATTTAAGAAAAGATTTGTTTAACAGGTTCCAATTATTTGAAGTAAAATAAGAAAAAATGACGATGACTTCGTTTCGGAGACAAAAATTCATTTAACTAATATTTCTTAAAGATTCAAGTGTTTCGGACAATTATCAGGATAACTAAATTTTCACGTAATCATCGAAATAACGAAATTTTTCCAGTGAAATCCACGCGTAATGCGTCTCGATAAAGGGAGAATATTGTTAACGAAGAATACACTCGCTGAATCGAGGACATTTTCGGCGTATTCGCGAATTATACGCCACAAGGCATGTTCCCGAATTGAACTCGCAATCTGCGGCAACGATAACAACGCTGCTGCGGTTCTCGAACCTTCCGGTGAAACAAATCTTCCGTGTATACCGGTGCAACTGGCTTACTGATAAACAGTTATCAGAGTAAATACGGAACTCCGTATTTTGATGTGTTCAACGGTAACGTTTCACAATTTGCAAATATCTAGAATTACACAGGACAGTCAGCTCTGTATATATCGAGCTTATTTAATTCGAAAGTTATCTACGAATTTATCTTTTCCTTCGAATTTCCAAGCTGTTCGATGGTTCTGCTAGCTACGTTCACGTGAACGAGGGGAAAAATAAACGAACGTTGGAAAAATCCATTTTATTCACATCAACAAACAATCGATTTATTAATTTCTCTGTTTTGTTGGTTCCTATATTTGGCAAATCGAGGCGTTTACTCTCAGAGTTTCGAGAACTTTTTTAAATTAAATTTTCTGTTAAGAGAGTATTTATTGCGAGATATTCGTTAACTATTTATTCTGCAATTTTATTTTAATTTAGAGGCTTCAGAATTTATTCATTGTTGCGGACGATCAATAAGAAGAGGTTTAAGAATTACAAAAATTTATTCGCCGAAACGAAGAAAAATATCCCGCTAAATATGAATGCACATAACAGTTATTTCCGTTTGTCTTTTTGAAATTTAACCGCTCTAAGTTACCGCATGAATTTTAATTAAATCCAAACGATTTTTCTCCCTGGACTCGTTTAAAATTCATAGTGTACTCTACGCGGATGCAAAACCTGCAAGAATTACAGGAACGTACATGAAATCTGCGTAATATCGTCAAAAGTCAACCAGGCACTCTGACATGACACCTGTGTAACTATTGATAAAGGCCAACTGCAATATTTGTTAAACATAGATATATTAACTAAGTTAATTAAAACGTATCGTAATATTAATTTTAAAAATAAACTTTTCACGAATCCCTATTAACTACTCCTAGTGTTTCATACGTATTAAATTATCTTGAAAAATTTGACGATATTTCATAATCTTCTCATTTACACAATTTTTTCTCTCTCATAAATTTAACAATAGAAATTATTCAAATATAAAAATAAAATAATAATTTAATTATTTTACCATATATCGTGATTACAGCTTGACAAAATTCCAGATAATTTATCCGAATTTCGCAGATTCAGTCAAGTTTCGTTTTTCAATCTATCGACCGTTCGCGATATTACGATTCAGCTCATATTTTGGTAATTTTCGATTTTGCGTAAAATCGAAGTCACGCTTTTCCTTATCAAATATGCATTGTACGGAGACACGAACCCCTTAGGGGTTGCTCCACGTTTCGGTTTCGCATCCACTTGGGCATTGCATTAGGGTAATCGGATTGCGTGCGATTTCGATAGGAAGTTAGTGCTTGGTTCGATTTAATAAATCGTATAGCTTGTGGAAGCGATATAGCGAGGTCGTAAATGAAAGCATTAAGCGGCGACACCGATTGGTGTGCCCTATTTTTGGACTAATATTTCAAATCTCACAGTTAAGGTATACGCTATGAAACCGTTGTGCCTTGTGACAACGAGTCAGACTCGTGACACAGATTCTAGCGACGATACGACCAAAAACAGTTGATTAGTAAGAAAAATTAACTTTAATACTAACTTTTGTTCGAATTGATAAGATTGACGATTACCAAATGCTAATTAATCTGTAATACATTAGCTTCTTTTCTTACCTAATACAGTACTAAAACAGTAAAGAGCTTGTGCTTAGATGTATACTGATTTTACGACTTGACTGTATTGCTTCCACCGACTATACCTGCCGATTGTAGCATGGCGAACGATAGCATCGATCTTTTTAGCTTAATAAGTGTAGGTGACGTGCTACTTTGGGTAATTAGCAGATCTCATGTATGGAAAGTGAATCAAGTAATGGAGTTAAATGAGAGTGGGATTTTTCATTGAATATTTAGCAGATATAAAATGATAGGAATAATAACGGTGTCAAATGTTATTATCTGAGAACTTTCAAATTGGCGTTTTGAAATTTATTCGGTTAATTAAGTTTGTATAATGAAATTTAGACACTAACGTAATTAAATTATCAATCACTGCACTATTATCACACCTTGTACATCTTATTTTCTATATTCATTTAAACAAATCTTTTCATTGCTATTTTTCATCTTTTCTTTCAGTGATAACGTTCTTATCAAAGGAATATCTTTATCTTTTATATTTTTCGAACTTCTTAAACATTTTCCTATTCTTCCGTAAGTATGCGCTATTAACCAGTTAACTGCGGAATTTAGTTTTAAAAATCCCTCACAGGATGCGTAATTAAAATCAAGCAATGACGAGTATACACGTCGAACGCAGGGCAAATGCTCCTATTAGAAGTTTGACGAAAAAGGTAAAGCAAAACGAGGGAGAATTACATTTTTATTCGATAAAAAATTAACAATTCATTGCTGAAAATAAAAATAATAAAATTCATCAACGAGAAAAATTAAAGAAAAATAATTTTAAGAAATTCAGTTGATTTAATATAAAGGAAACATACCACCAAATGACATTTTTATTACTTCTTATTGAAATTTGGAGTTTTCATAGTAAATGGTAATTTTTATACACGTCGAACGCACCGAAATAAAGTTTCGGATTGACGTGTACACACGTCGAACGCAGTTAACTGGTTAAACAGTATCGATAAAATTTCGCAAGAGAATTTCGTTATTCGTTAAAGTCTATCTCTATATGTCAATATGTAGTTGAATCTTAACGACAAACATTTCAACGAACAAACGAAACTCTAGCCAAGACTGTTAGTGCAGCTTTACGATTAACGATTCGACCAGACCGACTTTTCAGCTGGTTTGAGGTCGGTTCGTTGACTCGAAAACCTAACTAGCTGAATCGCGATCCGCACGAACAGCCAGAGCTCTATGCTGCTTTGGCCAGGATAAACAGATTAGCCCATTGAAACTGCAACGAGCCTGATTGCAAGGTCACTTTAACGTCTGCTTGACAATTAGCGGAGGGAAATCCCTAGATGATCGGTAAATTTGTCGCTTGCTAACTGCATTAATGTTAATGCACATTCCTCATTAACGTGTAACGATTAGAGTGATACAAAGACGTTGAATTATTGAAAACAGCGAAGAAGTAAGAATTTGGAAAAAATCATTTTCTTTAATGAAATTGGTTTCTGCGACGAGAGGAGAAAGAATTATTTCGGAGTACGTCAAGTAAA
Organism: Habropoda laboriosa; assembly: GCF_001263275.1. Lineage (NCBI taxonomy): Eukaryota > Metazoa > Arthropoda > Insecta > Hymenoptera > Apidae > Habropoda > Habropoda laboriosa. The sequence goes on along the minus strand of NW_017100385.1, from coordinate 1,672,353 downwards.
AAGAATTCACGTAATTGAATTAGATCCGTACATTAGACGAAACGGTTATTCCAATTGGATCTGTTCGGAAAAACCTCATTGTCATCAATTTCACAGGGTAAGTCTGTGAAATTTACGATAACAACGTACGCTCAGAATGACCATTGAATATTAATGAGATTACCAGGATAAGCGGGGTTTTACATACATGAACACCGCTTCCGATATTAACTTTTACTCGTGGAATTACACCGACGTTAATCGTTCGAAACGTATAATAGAGGGGAAATCATTATGAGGCAGCAACCATGACGAAATTGTGAAAACAATGATTAGTGGAGAAAAATTAATTTAAAATATGTCTTGGGGAATTTTAGAGATTTTTAATTAAATCTTCAAAATTATTCACAATATTTTTCAAAACATAAGAAATAAATATTCCATATGGCACACTTTCCAATACACAAATTTTCCATATTAATGAATTATCTGCAAGGATATTCGTTTATTTCATAAAAGGACCAATTGAGACGAAAGATTGTTCAGATAATGGATTACCCTAAGTTTATGACACGGTCCACATATTTACTGTCTGTGAGGATTGGAATTAATTATACAATCAGAAGAAACGCTGAAAACTTAATTGGTGTTTTAAGCACTTAGCCTCTTCTGTTCAGTAACAATTGACGTATCGTAATTTTATTCTTTAGACCGAAGACTAACGAGGACCTGTGTGACGGCGAAAAATCCGGTTAACTATGGTAGGCATCTTTATTCACTCGTCACATTACGAAATGCTCCGATGGGTCGCTTTGTAAAAGGAGCACACAAAATTTTATCGTATTAACAAGAGATGGTAAATAATGAAGATCGTATGCTCACTGCATCTTTTATTTTGAATCATTCCTTACGCAACGGGGCTTTCTGAGAAATCGAAGAAGGGATATCTGGGGTACCAAGTAGAGATACTGAGTATGGGAAACGATGAAGATAATGGCGATGGTATGCAATCAGGTTACGTGGAGTCCTGTAACACCTGGACAACCTGGACTTAGAGGATTTTAACCCTTTCGTGACCGAATTATTTTTTTAATTCATAAATTGTATTATACAACTATTATTATCCTCAGGGGCCGTAGCCGATCTTCCGATAGGCTGCGGTACGGGAATCACGACCCCGAGGTGCCTGAATGCACGGGCCCGGAGGAGGAGTCACATCCTCCCGCTGGGGGCGTTCCCACACGGGGAGGCCTCCCTCCCACGGTCGGGCGGGCCCGCCCCAAGTAATGTGTGTGTCGCCGGGGCCGTAGGGTGGGGCGGGAGACTCGGCAGCCCATTGCACACAGCCCGCAGTGGGGGCGTTGCCGGTGTGGTCCCGGTAACGCCTCGGCGGTGGTGAGGGGGCCCAGTTGACCCCCTCCGAGATGGCGCCCCTCCCATTGCGAACATCTTGAGGGAGGGGCCAGGCGTGGGGTGGGTCCGGTGGCGTTCGTTCCGAGATTCCGGGCCCACCCCGCAGCGCCGAAGAAGGACCACCGTGGGGGTTTTAGCCGGTACGAGTTCGGCAACACCCATCTCCCTCCCCACGGGGCGGGGTGACCATGAGGATTTACCCCATGCAAAAAAAAAAATACAACTATTATTCTTTTTTCTAAATAAAAGTGTTTTATTTCCATCTAATGGACAAATCTTCAACAAACCTTTGAAAATCGTCAGATTTTATTGCCGCATCTAATTCTAAGCGATACGGTACACTCTCCAACGCGCAAAATAGCCTCATTTTCGGTGCACACGAAAAAGGTAAGGAAAGGTATACACACCGGACGAAAATGTGCCCAGGATAAAACTGGTCGGTGTAGAAACGAACCGAAATGCAGATGAGCGTAACCTGTGCGCTCCATAGGAATGCAGATGGCATTCGGTATAATTGAGAGGAGAGGAAACGGCCGCGGGCTGGTTTAAGACAGCAAAGCCACCGAGCCGGAAGCGGCAAGACAGAGAAATCCAGCAGGTTTACGAGCTTAGTTAGCCGGCCGCTTCGCCACCGAGAATTACCCTTTGCTCGTCTGATTATTTTTATCGCTGGACCGACCCTTTTTTACGTCCTAATTTTACGGCAGATTATAATCTTGCGGGTGTTTAAATCTGGGCCACCTAGTTTCCCGTGGAACCAGCTTCGTTCTCTTTATGCGAATAGGAGTTACGGCCGGCGGGATGTGGTTGCGGCGAATGGAGTGGTGCACCACAGCCTTCCTTCTTTCGTTCTATTATTTTTCGTCTCTATTTTTTGGGGGGTATAATGGAGATTTCATTTAGCAGAATGGACGTGCAATGGAGATTCTCGTTAAATCAAGGCATTTTTTATGTATATTTCTTTTTTCAATGGAAAAGTGGTAGGTGTTACTGTAGAGTTTGATAATTTCCACGATCGAGACTAATTAGGTGTAATTTAACACGTTGACTGTCACACCAGATTTATATGTTTTGCTCAGGGGGCCAGAAGAAAATTTTCATTATTCTATGCATAGTATTATATCTTTACGCTTGATTATTATTATTTTCTTTTTTAATTCAAAATAATGTCTAGTTAGCTACGATATTCGAAATTTTTAGTTGACGATATTCATTTTATTTTTTCCGGTCACAGGTGACCAAAGTGGCAGTCAATGTGTTAGAAGAAAGTATATTTAACCCTTTAACGCTCACATTTTTCTCAACTTGATGTGCCAAAAACGATCAATTTTATTTTTTGTTTTTAATTATTTCCTAGGCTTGCAGAAATAAGTTCGCCATTTATTTGTAATACTGCGATTTACATTTTTTCAACAAAATAGAAAGAACAGTGCAATATGAACGGTGAAAGAAAATAATTAAATAAAATCACACTTTTTGGAACATTAATTATGCAAGTGTAAGACAGGGGCATGAGCGTTAAGGGGTTAAATAGATAATGAAATTGTACAGCTAAACTTAATATCACTTCACGCGCGATTATGCCGCTAAATATGCCTCTCTGCAAGACTAAACCACGCTGACTCTCGTTAATTAGGCTGTGACTTTCTGTTTCTACTGTTCTCCACTTTGAAAAATTTTCCATTTGAATCTTCCATTCTTATCTACTACACTGACTTTTCCAAGAACTTCATTTGTCGTTGTTAAAGACGCGATCGAGAAGTTCAAGGGCTAAAAGCATCGTTAGCATCTTGAAATTATTAATTGATAGCTTTTATCGATAATCACGAACGGCAGAAACTTCCAAGTTTCGAGTAACAATTAACAACTAGCAACGACTTTTACTTAAATTTTCTTCGAAGAACACCAGTATGGAATTTTATTCCGTAATAGATAATTAGTTAATTATGCTAATTAATTAATCAGGTAGTCCAAGTAATTGTACAATGCTCTCACAGATTAAAGGAACATTATTCTTGGAAGTTTCTAATTAGATGTGATACTTCATTCCCTTGACGAATGAACTCCATAATTATACTTGCACTCAACATGTTTTTACAAACTTCGAATTTTTCCTAAAGTATCATCTTTTCACCGAACGTTAACTTCACAAAATATACATATCAGATAATTGCAATTAAAAAAAACAAACGAACAAGTACAGTTCTACTTTAATAAACTTAGTAATTACTGTAATAAATATGTAACAAATTAATAGTAAATTAGTAATATGGTAAAAAACAAAGGAACAACAAAGCTAATAAATATGTAATAAATTGATAATAAATTAGTAACATGGTACCAAAAAAAAGGAACGATAAGGGTAACAAATATGTAATAAATTAATAGTAAATTAGTAGCATGGTGAAACAAAAAAAAAAGGGGGGGGGATGACAAAGGGTGCTTAAATGTTTCGGAACGTTCTTCACTCTAATTGCCGCGAATCTTCAAATGAAGTGGAAACAGCGACTGTTTTATCGCGTTATTTCGCAGGACTTGTGTTTATTGCCAGTTTCATAATCGCCTTACAGTCACTTCGAAGTCTTAAACAAAACTTTAACCCGTTGGATGGGGCGGCGAAGAAGACAGGAGGGAGGGAGAGATGTCCAAGTGACTTCCAGGCCAAAAGGGTTGTCATTATGAAACCGCCTGCAATCTTGTTTGGAAGTGGAAGCGAGGCGCAAAGGGATCATATACATACGTTGTTAGTATGAATATTTAACACGGGCGAAATTCCTGTAAAACGATCGACGCTCGACCGGTTACACGCGGAGCGTACACACATTATTTATTCAGAATAAACTCAACTTGCCGATCCTCCGTTTGCGTTCGTTCAATTTACATGTTTACTTGAGTTTAATTACTCTAAAAAGCAATCGGCGGATATTGAAGCTGGCCTCTGATCAGGCGAATACCCGGATTCGCCGTAATAAAAACCGTTTCTCGTATCTAAAGTGCGACGGAAGTTAATTTTTTCGGTGAATACACTTTTAACAGTGTTATACTGGGTGGGCCACGTGAAACAAACTGTCTAACGATTTTCTATGGGTATGTGGCGGTACGAGAAATTTTTTAGACTAATTTAAATGGTTTCTAAGGGTGACTACGATGGAAGAAATGTTTCTTTCAATTGTTTACATTAATACGACCTTAGATCCTAAAATTTCTAGTCAAATGTGAAATTTCCTTTCATTTTTCACCATTTCTTCAATTTCATCTTGTTCACCCTTTGAAACCATTTAAATTACACATAAAAATTTTCTCGTACCACCATAACTAGAGAAGCTATTTAGGTGGACTGTTTCACATGGTTCACCCTGTATATTGCAATTTGTATAATTGTCAACCAATTTCCCAAAACGCAACGCATAATATTAAGTCATTTTCAAAGTTCCCGCGTTTCTAAGCCGTCCATTTTGAAAAAAACGTAACTCCACTGAAATTAAATTTTAATTTCATTTTCGTATCAAATAATTTCCATAGTGTTCCATACATTTTTGCCAATGTGAAAATCCGAATCTCTAAAAGAAAGACGCAAACGAATCTCCTCGAACCAAATCTAATTTACAAGTGAACGAATTTTTTTTACGTCGAATTTGTCCCTTTGCACCGATGAAAAGCTCTCGACGGAAGCAACGCATTTTCTTCTTTTCGTTTTCTTTCTCAAAGCACAATTGTTACGTACCTTTCGTACCTCAGGGCCCCCGGTTTCGGTCAGTCCATTCAAGGAGTTCACCTGGGATAGGGGCGGCGACAGAGACTACCGCAGGATTCAATTCACACAAGTTTATTGACTATCGGTTGCTGTACAGAGGCGTTCCTCGATGCAAGGATATACAACTGAGTGCCCGCGCTGGAAGCGCGTCGGTTTTTCAAGCTGCTTCCCTCTCCTGTCCTCGGGGTGGTGGAAATGGGTTAGAGGAGGAAAGATCGGGACAAGGATAGATAGTTTGGGAATTTTCCGGACAGTACAGCGAGCCTATCCAAGTTTAGACAATTGCCCCTTTTTTGGGGCATCGAAGGATGTCGATGACGTGAACCAGACGCGTGGCACTCCGACCCACGGGCATCCTCGAGCGTCGGTCTCTCGGTGCCTCGCATAGTCTCGAGTGACGCGCCCGGTTCTCACCTGATTTATTGCACTACCCTTGAGTGGCTTTTCGCTGTAACTGCCCGAAGGAATTTTGGCGAATGCAGAGTGTGTGACTGTTGTAGGATTTCTATGGTTTCCCCGAAGACAAGAGAGGTTCGCTAGGCTTGGAGGTTACGGACGTAACACATCATCTAAGACGATCAACTAGCGAATGAATGATTGGTAGATTGATATTAAGGGTTCTCTTACCGCTCTCATTTTATCCTGCGTATCGCCACGAGGGTTCGATCGTATCTACAACAAACGTTTTACGAACATTTTCAGACTGAGCCATGTTAAGGTGCCAGACGTCGTACTACAAGATGCGAGTTTGTTAGCGATGGATGGAACTTATGTAATGTATTTTTCTGCTTGAAAATTCGTGACAGTTTTTAGTAATCTCGAGATAGTAAAAATCGAATGGAAATTAACACTTATGTATATATTTTCCGCTTGCAAATTTATGACATTATTTTCTGTAACTTTTAGATAATAAACATGGAATGGAAATTAACACGTCGAATGCCATATAATGGTTTTGCACGTCGAAAGTGACTGTCATGTACCACCTTTTTTGTTCAATCTTTTTTTGTGATAATAATGTTATGTGCGTAAGTTGTGTAACACGAAATTTCAGATTTTTCAGGGAGGAATGAAAATTGTTTCTTGAATTCGGACAAACGTTACCTTTAGATCCCTCGTCGAGCTTTTCAACACTCGAGTAATCATTGGAGCAATCAATATGTAAATGATTATAAATCTGACATTTCATATTACACGACCTGACGCATTCTAAAATATAACAGATATGGATCAGCTGGCAGGTATGCACAAAATTTGCCTAGGCATTCAACGTGTTCGGAGTATAATAAAAATTGAAAATAAAAATACGAAAGTAAGCCTAGAAGCTGAAAAAAAATGGGATAAAAATTGAAAAATAGCCACGAGAGATGGACAAAAATTGTCACGAATTTAGGTGAAACGACTGACTTATCGCCCGTTTCCCTAGGCTGGTGGCGCGATCAAGAAACAGGCATGCTAGGCACGGATGATCGATGCGTAAGCCACTAATCTCGCAGCAGGTAATCCCGAAAGCTTGCGTAAATTAAATTGAGAACCCAGTACGAAATTAGAACACGCCCATTGTTCGATGTGCACGATTTTTCGTTCCCGAAATTGTCCGGATGTATAGTCGAAGTACACGAAATACGAGCCCCGAAACAGCAATTCGAGGGAGATAACGAGCTCGAGCCACGCTCACAGCTTCCGAGTTTGATGTCAACTCAGAATTTGTTCTTCCATTCCAATGTAGTTAAAGAATTTGCGCTTTAATCATTAACAGCTGCAGGTTAATTTTTACTAATACAGAAATTACTATTGGGCAGGAGGTGACGGAGACCTAATATCGCATATTTTAAGCCTTTGACGATGGAGAACTACGTACAATAATTTTTACAACACATAATTAAGTCATTATATTAATGTTTTTTTTTTTTTTTTACACTGAATCATATCAAAATTATATTTTTCTCGAATATACGAACGCGAGCTCACGGCCATAACTACTAATTTTACTGCTTGAAAATATGCGACTTTACTGGTTGCGTTCATAGTGTTTTATGAACGCTTACACGAGCCCTTAAAGGGTTAAACGAAAGACTGTAAGCAAAAATTTGAAATATGAATTCCGGGTGTCGTCGCTTAATGCTTCAATTTACGACCTGACTGTATCGCTTCCACCGACTATACACTTGTTCACCGATCGATGCGGCTTCTTCCTTTCATCTTCAAAACGTAGCCGAATTCCGCGTGGCTCTTTCGTTATCGCCCAATTTATGCGGCAGGATTTCTGGCGCAAACAGATTTCATTGGATATCGCGTGGGTGCAAACGATATTGCGTTTCAGGGAAACCGCGAGTTTTTAGGTTCCTGGAAGATTTTCTCATCTGGCTAACGTAAATTTCCACGAATTTTTGTGGAATTTGTAGGAAAGTATTACACATGGAAGATTTAATTGTACAATTTTATTGTTCGTGCGTGAAATTCTATCAAACAGTGAATTTTAGTTATCCTGAATGGCGAAGGAAGTATAATTCACTTTTGAAACAAATAAGAATCAAACTGAAATCCGAAAATAAGAGAAATAACAATTCTACAAAAATCCCTCCCTCTCTCGCGAATAAGAAAGCAACGAGAAAGTGTGAGAAAAAGAAAAAAGAGAAAAAGAATAAGAAGGTCAACCGAACACTCGGTATAGAATTCTCGGCAATGGTCAACGAGTCTCGTAGGAAGCTCTCATAAAAGAGAGTTTTCTCGTTACACGCGAAACCCATTTGCCGTCGAAATCTCGCCACGAATTGCTCGTGGGCAATGTTACCTACATTACCGACGGAGTAGAGAAACGCCGGAAGCCGATATCGAGGCTGTGTTTTCTCCCCGAGAGACACACATACGTCATTATCCAACGAATCATTCGCGAGAAATTGAATTCGCGGAGATGTTACTACGTGTGTCCACCACACGTGTGTACTCTGCCGCCTGAAGGTGCAAGAGCACGTGTGACGTGTTGAGGCCAGCGGAAGATTTCAACCGGAAATCCTC
>NW_017100385.1:1642848-1664175 GCF_001263275.1 Habropoda laboriosa | reverse complement strand
GTGAATCGTGATGGATGGCGGCGGAAAGGCTGCCTCGAATTTCGACAGAGATTCATCGTGTCCCAGCCACCTCGAACGTGATGCAATTCGAATTTTCGAAAGAATCGACCGTAAAATACCTTGTTAAAATGTATCACGCTCGATCGAGCTTTGATAGCGTTTCAAATATATTCGTGTCTTGCCGTAGACAGAATTGTATACGTGAAATGGTTCAACTTGCGGTTCCGCTAGGTGGATTTAAACGGACGTTTATTTTTCCCCGAGTGGATTTCTGAGGTTTCCTCGTAATTTTCGGTTACACCGGGATTTAGTACTCCGCGGACGAAATTGTTGAGGGAGATTGCTACGTAATTTCGATACGTAAAATTCATGCAAGAATTAATATCGATTTAAAGGAAGTTTGATCATTTATTGCGAGTTTATAAGAAAGAGTATTATTTTTGTTTGAGTATCGAGTATTCATTTGTTCTTTAACATATTTATAGCATAACTTAGACAAAAAAAGGTAAACGAATTTAATTAACCTGAAAATACAGGTTAATTAAAGATTAGAGAATAATAATTTTGAAAAATAAATAAGAAAAAAATAGAATGGAATTAAATAATTGTTTACTAATTTGTGTATAACTGCACTGATTATATTTCATTCGGTTTTGGTTCGATTTCGTTAATCCTGCTTTCTTCGTACTATCATTCGACAAGTAAACACTTTCATTTCGTGTTCGCGGAAGCAAACGACACTTTCACCCCTTTAATCAAGTTAGAATCCTTGATCGAATCCTTTTTTTCAGTAGTTGAGAAGTTGGCTCGAAAGCAGAAGGGACAAGCTACACGGATGCAGCAGATGTAGAAGTGAAACTCCTGCAAGTTCTGTGAAAAGTGTGATTTGTTTTTTTACCATGAATTATCTCGACACGAATCTGAAATTCAATGGATTTGAAGTTAACTCGACACTATTAAAACTTTTCATTTCATTTTTGACGATGTGTTACGTGTCTACATTGAAACTAGAAATATAGATTGTTATTGTTTAAATAAATAAATTACAAAATGTACCATTTTGAGGTTTCTAAAAGTAGGTGAAAGTTTGGGAATTTTTTTCATAGACAGCTATTATACAGGATACGAATGTAACTTTCAGCATTTTCCTTGAAATTTGAAAAGAGTCAAAATGCTGCAAAGTATAAGGTGAAATCAAACAAAACAGTTTGCTTTATATTTAAATAAATTCTTACCAAACCGAAGATTATCTTTTTAATTATCTTTTTCTGTGTCCTTGGCACTGAATATTTCCTCACACTATGCTGTTGGCGACTTTTGGCACACTTTCACCTTAATTCAACAACAGTTTAAAATTTTTTTTAAACTTTAAAACGCCATAACAAATATTTTGCGGCTGTGATTGAACATCTACCATCTGCCACGTGCATTACGTACCAAGAAAGGATTAATATAACGTCACGGTACTTTCCTTTCTTTCTAATTAAATTCTACATTTGAACGAAATTATTTTAATTCATAAATGAGTTTACCAACGCATATACAGGATGAACAATGACTGTTTAACATCGTGTAATTGTCTGACAATGTGACAGACGACGTGTAGAAATTATGTGTTAGGTCAAACCCATCACTTATTGTTCACTACTCTACCGTTGTTCCATTCTATCGCTACTTTCCGCAACCCTCGCGATTCATTCCGTCTAAACAAGGATAATCCAAATTCTTTGCACACGGTACGACTCCTCCGTCCTTCCAGGACATCCCTTCCCTGCTCCTTAACTTTCCGTTGCACACGACACCACCTAATCAGTAGGTGATATAAAAACCCCACTGTCGCGGCCGGCTCGCGTCAATTCGTCAGTGCATCAGTTCGTTAGTGATACTTAAGTTAAACATGGAAATTAATTATATCAGATTCTCCAATGATGGAAATTCAAATAACATTAGAATTACAGATGTACCAAAGGTGATAGTCAAAAGTCTCAACAAGAAATTGACAAAAAAAAAAAAAAAGCAAAAAAGATGGAAATTAGTTAATATCAGATTTTACTAGTATGAAAATTCAAATAACATTAGAATTATGAGTATAACAAAGATGATGCTGACGTACGGTTGGAATTCGATAGAGAAGACAGTAGAATGGTGGAATAGAAGACAAGTAATTTCAGACATCTGGGGTTTGATGCAGACACGTCTGAGCGTTGTGGAATAAAACACGATTGCTCTTCGGTAGTGTGATTCGATATGGAATATTCAATACTTATGCAGGACAGAGAAAGGTAACAGAAGCTTTCAAAGACACGATATAGAAAACTGTATATACATGCATGGTATATGATACAACAGGCTTTTGACTCGCGTGATTACGTACAATTACCCGCTAAATTAATAATGGTTAACGTATCCACGATGTCTTCGCTCGAAAACGAATAAAAAAATATCGAAAATAAGCGAAAACGGATAAAAAATATCTTCAATCGTACGACTGTGATATCCTTCGATACAGTAAAATCTTACATACGTAGATCACGTGCAAATTTAGGGAATTTCGAGAGTTTGCTTGCATAAGAACCTTAAATACGCGCTGTTCGAATCATTATCCACGAATATGGATTCGCCGAGCTACTAAATCCATCTCACAGTCTGCATTTAAAACTCCACGATTTCTTTTCGTTGGAAAATCTGAAAAAGAATCTCAGAAAAGTAAGACATTCTTAGGATAATAGATGGAAAATTTCTGTGGACTGGTGTTTCGAAGATTTGCCAAAAAGAATTGTTTCCCAAAGCAAATGTAGCAGTTGAAAAAATGTCGGAACAAGTGTACAAGCGTAGAAAGATCAAATTTATTCGATCATTTTTTCATAGCTGGGTGGATGATATAAAAACGTTCCCTCGTATTAACTTCAACAGTTTAACCTGAAACGCCCAGAGGTTCGCGTGAAATTAAAATCCCCGCTGCAACGTCTCTCGCTGCAAGAACAAGAAACTACGTTACTTCTTTTTAGTTCACCGTGTCTCCACCCTATCTTCTCTCTCTCTTCTTCTCACCCCTATCGTGGAATTGCGGTTATAGCTTGACCATGCGCGAGCCGTGCAATTTTTTCCTCGCCGGGTATTCGTTTTCATCCAATTACTCGCTCGCGTCACGTCCCCTTCTATTAAAGTCGGATTCTGCGGCCGGGGATTCTTACGGGAACGTCGTTATCCTGCGTAATTGTACTCTTAAAGCGTTTCGCTCGAAATTGGATAGGAGAATAATGGCGTTGTTGCTAGACGCGACGAAATTGATGTAAATCGATGGTTCCGCGGATGGGACGTGATGCATTGAATCCGGCTTAGCTCTCTCCACCCTCCTCCGTCTTCATTTGCAAACCGCATTTGCTGGACCTTTCGCTCGCCGCGATCGTGTTTGCACAGGGTAATTTGCGAGAAGGGGAGATCGAAAAATTTGAACGCTCGTGTAGTAATTATTGGAATAAAAAGAATGTCCTATCGGTGTAATTATGCAAATTATTGCTGATGAATGTGTGCGTTAGTGTTCGTAGGTATTGGGACACCCGGTGTGTTTACGTATAATAGAAATTATTAAAATCGTTTTACTGAAGTAAGGTGAAAGTGTGCCAAAAATCGGCAATAGTATAGTGTGAGAAAATATTCGAACCGCCTATAGCCGTCAAGGCCACGGCGCGAGAAAATATTCAAAGCGCCTATAGGCGTCAAGGGTATACTGGGAGAAAATATTCGAACCGCCTATAGCCGTCAAGGCCACGGCGCGAGAAAATATTCAAAGCGCCTATAGGCGTCAAGGCCACGGCGCGAGAAAATATTCAAAGCGCCTATAGGCGTCAAGGCCATAGCGCGAGAAAATATTCAAAGCGCCTATAGGCGCGGACAGCAGTGAATTTTCTTCGGGTTATTCCGGATAAATGAGATACGCGACTCACGCTCTATAATAGCTCGTTTACTATTAAAAAAAAAATGAAAACGTTATTAACACATTAACGTCGGTTTTGACGCGCATTATCGCAATTCAGATTTCTAACTTAAGCCCGGATGACGCAGAAATACGTCATTGACATTTTCACATATCTGTCTGAAAATAAATTCATAGAACGCTATAAATGGTTCAATTTCTCCTCAGAAATGTCACGACACATGTTTCACGAGTTAAAACAATTGTACACATTTTACGAAAAAGTAATTTACCACGATCCTCAATATTTCTTTGAAAAATATCAATCAGTTAAAAAGTTAAGATTGACAAGAAAAGTCGCGAAATCACCTCGTACCTACACTACCGGCCAAAAGTTTGGAATCACCTCCCACTTTTCATCGATATTAAATCTGCTGCTAACTTTTTATAGATTTCAAGTTTATCTCAATTCTACATTTATCAGTTTATCTCATATCGATCGACTCGAACGACAAAAAATTCTCAAAGTCGCTGACTTTTCCCCGGAAATTTTTGTATAAATTGCAACGCTCAGTGATTCCAAACTTTTCGCCGCTAGTGTATGCCAAACGAGACTTCAAACGCCCCGACGCCAATGTGCTAATATACCCTGTCAATAAAACAAAAAATCACAATGCACCACACACAAATTGCATGACTCAGTCAATACAGCGAACAAGAAGCAAACAATTTTTCGTCGGTCTCCTTGTTTCGGCCACCATTTCACGGATCGTCGCCTTTTCGCGTCGACAACGGTGCGCCGGATAAATTAGGTTCGTTAGCCAGAGGGCAGCCGCGTAACCAACGAGCTTCTGTTAATTACGCACTTAATGATTGCGAATCAGGATTAAACGATGTGGCCGGCGGTTGGATAATTGCTCGTGCCGCGTGTCACGTGCCCTCAAGAAGCTGAATTTCAACCCCTCGAGAAAATCTGCGCAATCGTTCCGCGTTAAGGAGCTCCGACCGAATTGAGATTCCGGATTATCGTCGGAGGAAGCTCCGGATCCTCGGAGCAGGTGTAACAAAGTACGGCTGGATTCTCTTGCAAGCAGTTTCAGTTAATTTCAGTTTCAACTTCCTTTGACTTTGTAACGATAAGAATTCGTAAACTGATGTTGATATAGTGGTGAAGTGTTGCGGAGACTGGACGAATTGGAAGAACAGTATGAATTTGTAAGTGGATGTTAAGAAAGCTGATGTATCAGAGCAGTCATTTTTATCCTTTTCAATGTTACAGAGAGAAATTAATACATACACTCCCGTTCGTAAGTATTTGGATGCTTGTTGATTGTGAAGAAAACAGTAATTAAAAAATTATTAAGATCCAAAATAAAAATATTTCAGCCTGAAATCTTGTAGTATAATAGATACGTATATTTTTACTGATTTACGATACTAACTTTGCCGAAGAGATGTAATTTAAATCTCATTTAAATCTAAAATCGTGTAATACTTTCTGCACGAATATAACGGGTGTCCGAACACTTATAAACAGCAGTGTATCTATGTATCTACGGCATAGAGCACTCTTTGTGTTTCTACAGTAAATGTTCATGCTGTTCCACTTGTATTCTACACCGACTCTGTTTAACCCTATTCTCATTTCCTGTTTGCGTTCTTTCAAAGCCTCGAACCACTGGAATCAGACGAGAGAAATTTAAAGCTGACTCAATTCGCTTAATTTCACTTAACAGAATTAGCTGTAACAAAAAAATATCACACTAGTATACAACAGGATTGAACTATGTTTCGAATAATCGACACAACGAAGAAAAATCATTCCAAACGCAGGCTTCACACACCTATAGGCGATCCATTCACAATAACATAATTCATCCCACGAAGTGCTAAGAAACGTTCAAAAGAGAGAGAATACAAGAGAGAAAGTGCAAAGAACTGTCGCGAATCGACGTGGTGTGCGTTCAGGTATCGATTGCCACATTTGAAGCGGGCCAGCAATCGGTTAAAAGGTTAACGGGCGAGACATTTGGCCAGCGTCGCCGCGGCTGCCGCCGTGAAAAGGACCGTGTAGATCAATGAAAAATACGCGATTGTGCATGTGTACGAAACGGCGGACCTTATAATGGATATCCAGTGCTCCATGAATGCAAGGATCGGTCGATAAAGACTGATTGCCTTGAACGGAACGCGTCCTTCCTCGTCTCTGCGTTTCCCTCTGCCCGCTGTCTAGCGGTGTCGTTCGTTCGACGCTATAGGCGTTGCCGAACGAATTTCCTTGGAAAATCACGAAACTGCTGAAAATCCTACGTGTGATATGATTTTAACAGCTCGATAATGGACACGTAACGGATGCTATCGATCATGTTGTATGATTGATTCGAGGTCGAACGGTGTTTTCTGGTTGAGCTAATTATTTTTCGATTAATTCGCCAGAGTCCCTTGACGGTGGAAATACAGCGAGATTTCGGAAAATTATTCGGGACGTTTTGGTAGTTTTTGGAGGAAAATAGAAGAGGGACGTTCGAGGAATGTTTTATGGAAAAGTAGGAAAAACGAGGAGAGAGAGAGGAATTTGTCCCAATTTTTTCAATCAAACTTCGCCAAGATTTTCTATGGTTACACCCGAGTAAGAGAGTAAGAGTTTCGTTAAAAAATGATAACAAGAGACATTTATAGTCTCGCTTCATTTATTTACTCTTACACTATTGCACTGCATTGTTCTACTGTTACACTATTACCAGCCAATTTTTTCATAATAATTACAATTTACACATTTACAATTATTACATTCTTTCGTAACAAATATCTGTCATATTTATTCCTGCATCTCCCATGCAAATGTGAAACCGTGATCAATCGTAATTTTTCTCCTTACGAACGAAGGAAAATCAGGGTAGCAGTGGATTAACTACGTTTCAGAATAAATTTGAGCAACCGGATGAAAGTTGAAGCAAACATTCCTATCATTTGCAAAGAAATCCTACAGTACGCGTGATCAATGGCACGTGCAATCGTACTTCAAAGGACTCACTCGAAAGAAATTTCTGGAATTTAGCTGCCTTCCCTTTCTTTTCTATTTTATCGTGAATTCTACCGCGAATTCATTTTTCCCTCCCGGTTATCCAGGCTCTCGCTCTCTCGACAACTTCAAAGAACAAGGATAATTTCACGGGGGTAAATAAAAGAACGATTCTACGGTAAAAAGTATTTCACTTTAAAGGCCGTTCCGCGTCGAATATCCCCGTTTCAAACTGTTTTCGGTATTTAGGCGGCCGATATTAAATTCCAAAGGTGTGCCTTGAAAACGTGTTACCTCGGGGCATCATCCCTCGGGGGGAGAATTATCGTTACGACAGATGTAGGTACATTTGAATTCGAGACGTCGCGGAGCCCGGGTTATAAAGCTTTTCACGCGAATTCGCTTTTAATTCGAATCACCGTAAATCTTTGCGAAACAAACTTTCGTTTCCCGCACGACTGCGCGTCTGATATATTCGCGCGACATCCAATTTCATGTGACGGTCATGTCGACGGGGCGACGCGGTTCGAAGAATCATGAACGAATAAATCTACTTGTTAATTTTTCCATTTGCTGACACGTAAAACACGTGTTAAATCAAATTGTGTCATTTGCTCAATTTTATTCACTTTCTTGCCTCTCACATTTCGGATTATACGTTACAATAAACTGAGTATTTTTTTTAATTATTTTTAGTATTATTAAAATTTTTGTAATATTTTTTATATCTACCATGTTTCTTTTTTAAGTATCCATTTTAAATAATAATATTTAACTTGAGGTACCCGGATTATCTATTGTCACCTGACACGTCATAGAAATTGCACAAAATTACAATTCATGCTTCGAACGACAAAATTCTTCCATAGACGTGTTTCTTTCTCGATACTTGACTGGAAGGATCAATGGTCGTTCGAAGTGCACGATCAATCTTTGTCAGTTCTTTCAAAAGTCCTCTGGAGAAAATTTACGTAAACTCGAACGCTCTCCAGCGAAGAAAAAATTAATCAATTCATGTAACTACCTGTGGAGATCATCGAGAGCACATCGACCCTTGTCCGGTCTCGTAATGATAAAAGGAAACGCAGCTGGAGGGCTAATAGCGATCGTGCAACGTGACTTCCGCGAAAGATTTATGGCTGCTGATGATTTAGTGTGCTCAAGCACCGGAAAATCTAGTTAAGAGGATCCTCTTATTTGCGCCGTACTTTTTGCACACCCTGTGTGTATGGAGGTGCAATCACGAGGTATGAGTTATAGTATCGTGAAATATTAGATTGCTGAATAAGCTTCAGGTGAATGCTCCTCGGTGAATGCAAAATGTGCATTTCATGGTTGTTTAAATAGGATGCTTTCGCAATCTACAGGGTGTTCCAAAATTAGATATCAACAAATTGAAACGTGTAACCAGATGGTAGAGAACGACGAGAGGAAGATTTTTTCTCTGATAAATATACGTTCGAACTGGCTTTGTTCTTTAGTAATTAAATTTTGAAAAAGTAAATCTTAGACGCCTAGCGTCTGGCAACCCACCGTACACCAGATTTTCTCACGTATTGTCGCAAATGAAAAACTTGAATTTAGTTTTACAAGGTTGCCCGTGGTATTGCTATTAAACAGTTACTGTTGAACAAATTGAGAGTTACATTGATAGATCTTGTTATAATTTCATCTTTTTTTAAGTTAGAAATTGGAAACGTTGCGAAGACACTGTAGAGTCTTCATGATAGTAATTCACGGTTCACTAATGCGATACGCGAAAGCTAGTACTACCTTTAATTCTATTGTCTCGTATAACTGTTATAGTGTATCGTCTTGGAACTTTATGTGTAATTTAGAGAGCATATAAAAGGGTGCACGGTTGGAGGCGTTTATGGGACTCCTGACGTAACCATTATCACGCATTCCACCAAGATAATGGTAGATATTTGTGTCAATTTGTGTAACATAAAGAACACGACAAGTATTTTCACTTGACTCGTATTGGTTAAACCGATGGTATTATGTGCGTGCACAAAATGTAGCATAATACCAAAAATACATAAATACTGAAACGAATAATTAGAGAATTGTTCGATAATTCAATAAATACACAAAATCATTCGCTTGGTAACATTAATATTACATATAATTCTAACAATAAATGAAACTATAATTTACGTTGCCTAAAAATTTCTCAAGCTTCGACACAACGATCCCCATAGTTCTGACCATGATGGCGCTAGTTGTACCATGCTAAACGTGTAAAACACGGAACTATCTTATAAATTCCTTCTTACCGTTGTAAGATATACTTAAAAAGCGGTAAAAAGTTGCAATCTAAACCCGAAACCTCATCGTAACTCTAAGAACAACGTTGGTAACAATGGTACATCCTTCTAATAACTCTCTAGGAACGTTTAAAGGCGAGATCTCAAGAACCGTCACGGTGGCACTGTAAAGCGCAGTCCGCTCTATAAATAACCTTTTTATTAGCGAACGAAGCACCGCGTAGGTAGTTTTGAGTTACGCGAACCGCTGCGCTGAACAGCGGTCCCGGAACAAAATACTCCGACCAGATAACGATCCCTCCACGCCGCGGTGAAATATACGAAAATACGGAGACGGCTCCGGGTACCCCGCTTACAATGTGTTTCCCCTTTGAGGCCGAGCCAGAATCGCGGCAAGTGGGTAGACCACAACCTTAATCGTGCCCCGTGATATACAGGGTGTCTCATAACGCGTGCATCTCTCACTTCACAGATGGATTTAGTAATTAAAAATAATAAAAAGTTTAGCCAAATTAGGTCATCCTGAAAGTTCTAAGTCGTTTACTTTGAAAAAACATAACTCCACTGAAATTGAACATTTTTATTTCAAATAATTTCTATAATTTTCGACACACTTTGGGTCAAAAAAGACCCAAAGCATGCCATATGAACCTAGACGATAAACTTTTAATACAGTGTTAAGGGAACGTAAATTTGACAACAGCAAAAGTTATCAAAAAAATAAGATGGCGATGGGTCAGAAGAGACCCAGAGGCCGCGCTAGGATTAAATAGGACATACAACATTGGCTAAAAGTATCGAGCACTCCACAAAATATGAATTATTTAAAAATATTGCTGTATCAGGAAGCAATCGAACTATTGAATTTTTGATTAATTTTGTGAATATTTTGTTGGGCCCACCTTTTGCCCAATATTCGACGATCGCAGAAATTTCTCTCTGACTTTGACTCTTTTAAAAAAATAAAAGGATTAACTTGCGTTGATGGTCCCTCAGTTCACTCTTTTTCGACACATTGCAAAAGCTTTCTAACTTTTAAAATATCAACAGCAAAACCAAAGACAAGCTGACGTGTGTTAGCAGCGCGTACTAACTGCAGACTGTAACTTTTAGGAAGAAACACGAAATGTGGACTATGGATCGCTCGGTTGTTTCATGGCCCACTGTAAACCTTGTCAACTACTATAAAATTCCTTTGAACAGGCCGACAAAGGATGCCGAACAACAGAAAGTTTTCGAAGATAATAGTTTTCGTAGTAACTTGTAATAATAAACGTGTGCCTGATACTTTTGGTCAAAGCTGTATATTTACACGAATCTTTCTGAGTATTTTTACACGCTGACACCCTGTATAGAAAGAAGTATCGACGCCTGGAACGGTCGCGCGACTGCCTGGCAACGTGTACTTCTCCAAATCCGACGATTTATCACGATCGATGGTCGTCAAGTTGCTGTAATTCTTTTTTCCTCTTTTTTCTTCTTCTTTGCTTCAGACGATCTCGACGGGTTCGTGATATTTCGCGATTTTCTTCAGGAGATACCGGCTGATGTTTTCTATCGGTCAGACGACCGCGATTTAAGGGGATTTCCCGTGTATCGACTTCTGGGGAGATTTCAAGAGCTACGGAATGTATAGCGAATCGAGGGTATGAGCGTCTGGGAAAAGTGTTTTGAGTCATATTGAACGAGGGGAAGTTCTAATGGGTGGAAAAAGTATTAGGGTGTGTAAGAAGTTGCGTAAAGGGGTCCGATTATTGGGTTCTGATTGAGACGAGTTAATGTCGAGGAAGAACATTGGTTTGTACGAATGCGTACTTCTTTCGCTAATAAAAAAGGTAATTTATAGAACTGACCGTGTTGGCTATAGATATTCTTTGCTAGTTGATTTGGAATTTTGTCGCTGTTGGAATTATTTCAGAGAAACTACTTGTTACAAAAAAAATCTTCAAAGGCTAATTATATTCGTAAGAGTACTGATTAATTGTTTCGCTGGATTGGGAGAAATTTTATTTTCTCTGTTAAACTTCGTTCGCTAGAAGTTATGAATAATAAAATTATTTATATATTTTAGTACATGTTATATTTTAAATTCGCGAGACGTACAGATTATAGTTTATTGAAAGAATTAATAAACAGAAGTTTTAAAAGTAAACAAAATCTTACGGTTCAATGACCAGCGAGAAGACAAATACAGAAAAACTGAACGCGTCGAAGTTTATAATAACTTTCAATTTTCACACGGATTTCGAATAAAGTCTTCGATGAAAATATACGGCAAATTACAAGTACAAAACGTGTCTCTCCGTTTTATCGCTCTTCGTGTCATCGTAATGTTGCATTTTCAATTTTTTCGCGCCAGCGGTGTTCTGCAAGTAGAACGGGTCAGCCATTCGCGAGACTTCTAATTTACTGCTTTCGCGTCAAAACAACGATAAGAATTTCGGTAAAATTTGTACCGTGTATAAACTTCGCGAAAGAGTGAAAACAGGAAAAATGTATCGAGGACGAAGAGTCGCTTTAATTCAGAGATAACCGAATCGAAGATATTCGAAGAGAGAAAATGTCATTTCGCCATATTTCACATCTGTTTATTAGAAAACGATTCTTCACAAATATCCCGTACTCCTCGAAAACAGGAAATCTTTCGTTCTTCAAAAGTTTCTATTCGTCTTTTTCAATTTCATAATGGCGATTTCGAGAGGACAACGTACCGCAAGTAGAATAAGTCAACCATTCACGCGACTCTGACTTATCACGGCATTACAATGGCGAGACCAGTCGAAAAAACGTTGAAACCCGACGAGATTAGCATCGAACAAGAATGAAGAAAGGCTAAAAATAAAGGTGGAACGACAGGCCGATAAAAAAAAAGAAAAAGTAAAATTCTATAAATATTCGTTCCGGAGGCAATAATCTTTTATCAGCCTTTTACCCACCCTCGCGATAAGGAATTCAATTTATCTGCAATTACATTTTTCTACGTTCTCAAACCAAAGATTTCGTGTCGAGATGCCTTCGAACGTCTAGCAGAAGAGAAAACCCTCAGACACTTGTCTGTTGATAATAAAAAAAAAAAAAACGAAGAAGAAGAAATAACGAACTCAATAAGAAAGACATTTCCCTTAATTATCGTTTCATAATTTTAATCGACAATTCTTTTGCTACATTCCTTTTTTCCATTAACGATACACATCTCTTCGTATTCGTTTATTTTTTTCTCCGATGTCTCGTGGAAAAGGAACTCTGCCTGGAAACGCGTTTATAATTCTTCGCTAGAATCCAGACAAATTAAGATTTACGATAGGGTATGCTTATTAACGATGACCGATTACACCCATTGATACGGCTATGCATACATGTGAGGCGAATTTATTTCCGCGAGTGTTGATCAGATAAGGAAGTGGCGTGTTGGCTTTACAAAAGACTCCCACATTAACGTAGTTTATCTAGTATAGGCGGTAGCGTCTAAATCAGATATTTTCCTACAGCGACGCGACGGGCAAAATCAGTTTAGGGGAACGAATCACGCCAACTTTCTGTGCTTCACTCCACTGTTTCCTCCGTTGGCTTCATTTATATTCTTTGATTTATTTTTCTGTTTTGGCAAACAAGGCAGATTTCTTCCTTTCATTATTACCTCAGGGCAAGACAAAAAGGCGACAGTATTCATTATACTTAGTATAAAGCATTATACAATTAGGCAACGAATATTTTTTCCCTAATTTATTAGACAACAAACTCTTTCGTTACGAATTAAGCATTCGGTAAAAACATTATTAAAATCTGTTTAAACGTAGACATTTTTAGTGTGTACTATTTTTATTAGAAAAGTGAGTTTCAATTGTTCGTAAGAAATTATGCTGGTACACAAAGATATCGAAGTTTCTTTCCTTACACCGAATTCATCTGGTAATGTTGTTAGTCTGGCTCTATACTCGAGAGTTTCATCGTGCAAAAGTATGCTTAAACGGCATCTCACACGATGTCCACGAGTTTCATTCGAACATGCAGCTGCTTCGTCAGTTTGGAAGTCTTGTAAATGTGATTATATTTCATTACAACAATTGCATCAAGTCGTACGAATGAAAATTTCATTCGCGCGGACCATTTCCCGCCATACACATTTCACACGGCCTTTTAAAAGGGTGTGCCAATGGAATATTCAACGTGCCAGCCACTCTCAAACTGAAAAAACATTTTCTACTACTGTCTCATCTCTATATTTTATACTATTTCTTTAATGTGTCATATTACTTTCTAGTTATATTGTCGCATCATTTCGTAACTAGTAGGTTACAATTCATCACCGGTAGACGATATATCAGTGTGAATTTTGAATAAGGAATTATAGCTGAGAGATAGTATTTAAATTGAAAAAAAGAACGAAGAACTTCTTACATTGAAACATCAAACAAACAGCTTCTTAAATTAAGCTAAACAGACAAAGAAATAAATCAATGTTGACAATTCTCTCAAATTTCCTTCTGAACTAAAATTCTAATTTTATAATGTCATATTATCTCAACGAAGTACACAAAAGAGTCTTTTCAACAATCTCAAATGAAAAAAAAAAAACGCAGACATCGAAATCTGATAAATGCATCTAATTTAATATTATCATTCAACTTCGACAAAGTACACGAATCGTCTTTCCAACAATCTCAAATAAAAGAAAGCCCAGACATCGAAATCTGCCAAATGTGACTATCTAATTTTATATTATCATTCAATTTCAACCCGGTATACAAATTGTCTTTTCAACAATCTCGAACGAAAAAGGATCGAAATCTGATAAACGGAGGTAGTCAAATCACAGAGCAGCTTCACCGACCTTCACCCTCTCCAAACTACGTCTATAAATCTGAACGCGTCCCCGGACCATTTCGATACGTATCGCATTTTTCATTCCAAGAATCAGTTTCAAACTCCACGGACAAACCTTCCGTACTTCCGTTCGGAAACGTGGGTGCACTGTACAGGGGGAGCTCCTTTTAAAAGGAACCTTGAATCTGTTCCAAAAACCATCGCCAGGTTGGCCACGCTTTTCAAGACCGTCCAAGAGAGCCTCGATCTTGATATTACACGGACGTTTCGCAAAAAAAAAGGGGCTAACGTACACTGTCGACGAAAAGTTTCGAAGCACCGACGTCTTCTCCAAGAAGTTCGCGTGAATTTATCGTAGCTTAAAGTTTGTACCATGAAATAGTTCAAAACGAGGCAGTATAAAGTTTAACAAATTACTATTTAAGATGACAATTTTGTTACGCTTTGGTTGATATAATGGCTGTAAAGAGCACTCGACCGATCATAAGGAAACTTTTCTGCAAGTTTATAGGAATGAAAAAGAAAAGAATATTATATCTAGTATAGCTTAACCACAGGAAACAAATCAAAGAATAGAAGAACAACTGATAATTTGAAATACGTAGTTATCGCGTGTGACAGAGATAATTATAAGGAAAGGGGTTAAGAAAGTGTCACGCTGCTTTGAAACTTTCAGATGGTAGTGCAGGGTTTGATGGTTTCTGTGACCGAAACTGGGCAGTGCAATTTAAAATCAAATGTATTTAATAGTCTACGCTATTGTCCCTTAAAATTTTCTATCTCTACTCTGTTTTTCACACTGACCTACTACACTGACTTTCCCCCTCTGACCTGTAACACTGAGGTTTCCACACTAACATTTGCACTTTGACCTTCTACACTGACTTTTCCACTCTGACTTACTATAGCGACTTTTCCTCTCTGACCTACTATACTGTAACACTGAGGTTTCCACACTAACATTTGCACTTTGACCTTCTACACTGACTTTTCCACTCTGATTTACTATAGCGACTTTTCCTCCCTGACCTACTATACTAACTTTTTCTCTTTGACCTACTATACTGACTTTTGCACTTTCATCTATAATACAATACTGACATTTCCACTCTGGTTTTCCTGCAGATGCAGTTTAATGTCAAATGTATTTATAGTCTATGCTATTGTCTCTCAAAATCACATTGTCTGTACTCTGTTTCCCATATTGACCTCCTACACTAACTTTTCCATTCTGACCTACTGCAGTGACTTTTCTTCTCTGACCTGCTATACCGACTTTGCCATTTTCACCTATTACACTGACTTTCCCACTCTGACCTGTAACACTGAGTTTTCCACACTAACATTTGCACTTTGACCTTCTACACTGACTTTTCCACTCTGACTTACTATAGCGACTTTTCCTCTCTGACCTACTATACTGACTTTTTCTCTTTGACCTACTATACTGACTTTTGCACTTTCATCTATAATACAATACTGACATTTCCACTCTGGTTTTCCTGCAGATGCAGTTTAATGTCAAATGTATTTATAGTCTATGCTATTGTCTCTCAAAATCACATTGTCTGTACTCTGTTTTCCATATTGACCTCCTACACTAACTTTTCCATTCTGACCTACTGTAGTGACTTTTTTTCTCTGACCTACTATACCGACTTTGCCATTTTCACCTATTACACTGACTTTCCCACTCTGACCTATGACACTTCGAGTTCCACACTGACCTGTAACACTGACACTTCCACTTTGACCTACTATACTGACTTTTCCATTCTAACCTGCTACACTGACTTTCCCACTCTGACCTCGCGCAAGCATCTTCCAGACTCTTCTATTCTTGCTCTCGCACATTCTCTCTCCCTCTACTACAATTTTCCTCTCATTCTATATACGCAGACATTCAGTCACGTCCGTCCAAATTCTTGGATACCCACGCACCCTTCGTTCACACGATATCCTCAAGTACTCAATCCCAAACACTCTTCCTTCGCACCTCTATCTCTCCTATCTCAAGTATTCGCTGTTCACGCAACTCTCTTTCCAAACTAAACACGTAGAAAAATTCCATCACTCCCGCAGTAGAGTATACCTATCATATCCAGCAAGTCGAATCACGAGCTAGCTGCAGAATAGAAGGCAGCGAAGTTCAGCCCAGCATAGCTCGTTTAATTTAATATTTCAACCCCTTCCAGCTCACCCTTCGGTTCTCTCCATCGCGTTTAGTATTAACTCGCGGCGCTCCAGACTCTCCATTACCTATTCCTTCCCCTTTTTCCCCTCTATTCGTGCCTCGCTCTTTTCCTCCTCCTCCTCCTCCTCTTATTATTATTATCCATCCTCATCATTTCTGCCGACGTTCTGTTTTTCTATTAATAATTCCAGGCTTTCGTGAGCCATTCGAGGGTACCGGTTGGTGTGAAACAAAGCTCGTTTCAACGGCGTTTGCCTCTGGCATCGCCAAGGTCGCCAAGTTATTCTTACGATGCTTCTTCATCTTCGCGTGACGGGTCAGGGGTCAGATCGGGGAGGATGACGCGCCCCGACGAACGATTATTTTTAGGAAACGCCCGATGAATTTCTTAGCGGGCCCTCGAAAGGTGTAATTAGCCACGCGAGACGCCAACCGTGCCTACCTCCAAGGCTATAACGAGAATTTTCAGGTGAACGGGCGCTGACGGGGTCTCGAGTGCTGCAGGATTCGTTCGCTGACTTATCAGAAACGTTTCCGTTAGGTTTCACGGGATTTTAAGTTGCTTCATGCTAGCGGTAGTTTTCGTTAGGCGGAGTTGATTGGAGAAGGAATTTCTAATTTGGTGGTCTCGTTAGGTGAAAATATTGTATGGGAATTTCTTTTAGTTAGCTATGCAGAAATGGTAACTTGAAATGTGTCTTGTTTCTATTACTACGAGTGTGTGTCATTTTTGTTGATACACAGAACATGGTTTAGTTAGACTAGGTAGATTTACATTTTTCTTGGGGTTATTTCGATAAAAATCGTTCCACTTTCAGTCATAAGGATGAGTCTTTGGTTTACGTGACATAGTAACGAAGAGTATAATTGTAGTTCAGGAACTTTTAAATTAAACATGCAAAAATTAATAACGCACTTTTGTTAATTAGATTTGGTCAAATATGATTCATATTGCTCTGTGTTTCTTTTCGGTAAAAATGGTTTTATTTTCAGTCGTAACACATAATTTTTAGTTAATGTATTATAATTGAAATTTAGGAACTTGTTAATTTAATTTGAAGTGTACGTATACACAAGTAACTTCCCCTTTTATTTACTACTTGCAGAAAATACAGTGACAATGTGTATCATCAGTAAATTTATGATAATACGTTAAATTTATTCATTTCTATATTAATCATTTCAAACCATTATTTAATTAAATTTGCGAAACCCTTTTTCACATTACAATTCATATAAAATTCTTATTCGCGACATTTCATTCTGGCAAATTTTTTACAGTCTCCATTCGTTCCAAGTAAATATTTCTTTGCGTTATCTCTGTTTTAATTTTTAATTTATTTCATCCAGTTATTTTAAGCGCGCATCGCCGTTTGTTTATGCAACGTCGCTGAGCAAAGTAGGTATATCTTCCCCTAACTGGAACAGTGAAATTCATTAAATAAAATCTCCTACCACGAACGATATTACGACATGAGAAAAAACCATTCCGCGTCATGGAACCCCTTAAAAATGAATGCCCGTGTAAAACCGTATTGTGAATTGCACAGCCGCAAATTGGCGCTTTAATGACTTTCTGCTTGTTACCTTCCAACGGGGAAACTCACCGTGGCGGGAAATGTTGCGACAGATTGTTTTTCACGCGGTGTGAACGCGTCGACAAATTTTTCGCGAAAATTATCAATGCAAGAGAAGAGTGACGAAATATCAGAGTGAAAGAATCGAGGATAAAAATGTGATAGATTTGTTGAAGTTACATTTAAAGCACAAAAGTACGAAATTACAGCGAGAAAAGTCACCGCGAAAATTGTAATATTCCCGTTTAATTAAAACTTAACGCTGCTCTCACGTTCGCGTAAACTCTTCTGTTTGATAATTCAAAACGTGAATTCGGCGGAAAGAATTTTCGGTACAAGCGGAAATTACAATTAAAGAACGATAAGCCAGAAAAGTAACCACAAAAAATGTAAAGTTCTCACTTAATTAAAATTTAACGCTGCCCTCGCGTCGCGATCAATTATCTTATTCGATAATCTGATATGTAAATTTAGCGGAGAGAATTTTCGACACAGGTGGAAATTACGATCGAAGGAGAGTAATTATAAATAATGTAAAATTCTCACTCAATTAAAATTTAACGCTGTTCTCACGTTGCAATAAATTATTTTATTCGACAATCCGCAATGGGAATTTAGCAGAAAGAATTTTCAATATATGTACGTAAGAGTACAGAAATATCTAATTTACGGTTTTGAATTTGTACGTCGCTTTCACTGCGTAATCATTTGCATTGCGAAATCTGCATATAGTTGCGCAATAGAGCACGTGTTCGCACGTTAAATAACGCGCACGTGTAAAGTGCAGCGATGCTCTCTAAGAAAAGACAAAATGTGTTAATTACGAAGGAGGAAACACGCGAAAATTGAGTCGCGAACTGCAGTCACGAGATTCGCGAGAATTGCAGACATTTAAATTAACCTTTAGAATTAAGTTTCGCGTACAATTAAGCCGTCCCTGTTCTTTATTCCTCTTTTCAACTCGGTGTATTTACGTGTTTACGTACGTGTGCGTGCTGCACTGTGCAAAATAACTGGAAGATTGCTTGTACAATTAGAGAAATCGTCAATTTTTATCTTCGACACTTACAGCGGGTGACCGAATTATTATCGCCACCTGTAAGAAATTCGCGGTTTTACATTGTAACGACTAATTTTCAGATGAAAACCTAGTTGCACTGAATTTTTATTATTTTTTTACGAAGCGTCGATGTTTGCGAATTGCAAATATACACTTCGGGCAATATTATCTGTCGAATGAACGTTACTTTGCATCGGTGCTGCAAATCGCCACTTGAGAACCATGTGTTACAGTTTAGTTTGTTTATAGATCTTCGGCATTTGAATTTTTGTTGCTGCGTTCTTGCTATTTAGAATGCATAGTAAATTATTTGAAATGTATCGAAAAAAGGATCAAGGCTGTAATTGCAGCGAAAGGTAGCGCTACCAAGTACCGACATTATTGTCACATCTTAACTGTATCTTTTATAACTACATAAGCTAACAAGGGAACTTCGGTAACCCGAAATGTCCGATTTTTTTTGAAACTTTGTGGGTTTCTAGGGGACCTCAAGAGAAGTATCGGGCAATTTTTTCTTTTTTTTTTTGGCCCAATTTCAGTTCTTCGGGGTGAAAACAGCAATAAATGCAGATAAATACCAAAATACCAAAAAAAAAAGATACCAAAGATTCGCACACATACTTGGTACCTATTAACGCATCGTTCCAAGTGCGACGATGACAGCACACAAAGCACGTATCAATTAAAATTATTTAAATATCACATTATCCGATAATATTAACATATTTATCTGCATTTATTCGACAAAATTTTCGATATGATAGAAAATAAAAAATTTTTCACAACGGTAGTGGAAGATTTTTTATTTAAAAAAAGAATTTTTATTAATTTAATAGCACAGTCTTATAAGGCATAAAAAGCCATTTAATTTTTATTGTAAACATTTTTTTATATCTACTATGGTTTTAAAGATACACAGGGAAATGGGGTAACACTTATCTTCATTCAAGGGCTGTTTTCACCCCGAAGAACCGAAATTGGGCCAAAAAGAAAATTGCCCGATACTTCTCTTCACATTTCGGGTTACCGAGGTTCCCTTGTAAGTTTAACTATTTCGTGTATCTTCAATGAACATCGTTAATTAAAAATTATCCAGCGTGAAGACCTTGATATTGTGATTTTATTTCTACACAAAAACAGAAAACATATTTTTCCTATTGTGGTTCTGATAATTTGATCACCCGCTGTATTTCACGTTCTCTACGACAAATGAACCAATTCCTCTTTTCGCCAAACAAAACCGAGGAACGACGAATTATCAACCGAACACCTAATCTTCCAATCACTCCAACTTCAGCCATATTTCCACCCTAACCTACACAACCCTCTCTTTCCTCCAACCCGCCAATCAACGATCCACCAGCACACCCTTACAATCACCCCCTAGCATGATTACGTCCAGTCTCATCGACAAGCTCCGCGATCTTTCAACAGACGGTGCGTGTTACGCGGTCATTAACGCCGCCGTTTAACCCCCTTCCGGTCCGCGACCAGAGATCCTGAGATTAATACGCCTCTCGACGCTGCTTCGATCGAGAACGGTCACTAGCTCGTAATCCACTAAACGAGGGGACTTTTCGAAGGTTGCGCGGGCAAAGGGACGATAAAAACGGGGGAACAACGAGACCAAGGATGGCCGATGTGTTTTCGATTGGCGCGATAAAACGCGAATCTCGATGAGATCTCTGTGAATCATCCTGTTTCGAGTGGTGACCTTGGGTTCGTCTCACGGAGTTTGACAAACTTAACGTCATCATTCTCAGTCCGA
This sequence comes from Habropoda laboriosa, assembly GCF_001263275.1. Taxonomy (NCBI): domain Eukaryota; kingdom Metazoa; phylum Arthropoda; class Insecta; order Hymenoptera; family Apidae; genus Habropoda; species Habropoda laboriosa. The sequence continues at coordinate 1,643,544 of NW_017100385.1, read as the reverse complement.
CATTTACGATTGCAAAAATAAAGTAAAGAGTTCGAATTTATCTCACTTTATCACGTTTAGATTCCCCCTTATCCTTAGATCGATCGGTGAGATGGCAGTGGTTTAAGAGCTTCGAAGATAGAATTTTGATTTTATGACGGAAATGGTGACTATGTAGTTAAGTCTGATTAAATTTATGATATTTTGGAAGCGACGTGGTGTAAAATAATTACTCGCGAAGGTTGCTTAACAGAAACATATATTTATTTAAATAACACAGACTATTTTTAGCGTATACGCAACACGATGGTTGTAGCAAGGACGCCTATGACAAAAAGCCTCGTGCTTTTTTCGAGGCTCCCTTAAGTAGCCCCTTTACCCCTGGGAAAGTCCCAGGAAGTGGGGGCGCGGGCCTACATTGCCAAGGCAATACAGTAAATTCTCTACAAGAGTCAGTAAGTTTGGATTCTACAAGTGACAGTATAGATGGTCCTACGCCTAAGTTGCATCATTGCTGCGCCCATGTTATCTCGCTCGCAATCAGTCAACCGTGTAACTCTACACAAGTCGGTTTCCTTTACGAGATTACACGGCTCGACAAATCATAATAGAAAAATATAATTTCTTTAATTTTATTTTTTTCATCTGGGATTCTTTTTAACATGTTGATGAGATTTTTCTGATGAAAATGACATAAAACACGACATAATTTGAACA
>NW_017100385.1:1621630-1642250 GCF_001263275.1 Habropoda laboriosa | reverse complement strand
CTGGCAATACACAATACAACTAACTACTAAACCAAATCACCAGGAAAAAAACCCATTTTTGTAACTCACTGTTCGCTGATTAAACAGCTGAGCTCTGCAACGTGGATTTCACTGCATTTTCTCTTTCCTCAGATTGTCATCCTTCCTTCCTTCCTCCCAATTCCGATCTATTTTGCAAGACTCACGAACTCACAAAGTGTGAATCACTGTGGAATGGACAAGGCGAAAAGTACTTCGAAACGCGATTTATTTCAGTTTTATTCAGAAAGGGAGAAATCGCGAATTTATATTATTTTCAATATTAGTATTGAACTAAACTTTCGTAGAACGCGAGTGAAAAATTGAAAGAATGAATATAAGAAAATTTGAATAAAATACGCGACGAGAATTGGGGAGAAGCATAAGTTAAACGCGTAAAAATATTCAATAATAAACGAACTAGGGATGAAGCTATTATTTCAATACGCGATGCACTGACTCTAGTATTTACTAAAATTCAAAAATTCTCGTATAAATTCCGAAAATAGATTATTAATTACGGTAAACTACTGAGACGGTTTAATTTAGGGTGGGCATAGTGCACTCGTTCCAAATCAGCTCACAATATACAATAATAAATCAACTAACTACTTAACATGCAATTCATGCAAATTCCTTGGATGGTAAATTATTAGTAAACAAAATTCAATATCAGAGAAAATATATGAAAAATTTCAAATTAATTCCAACTGCTGGGGGAAAAGTACATATTGATTGTTATGCTGTAACGAAAAAGCAACCTCTCAAAGTCACTTCAATATTCTATTCGACAAGTCTGAAGAACAAGGATGACTAAAATTCAAATGTTTATTTCCCTAAACCTTCAAAATAATTTCGAAATATTTTATTCGAAGCGGAGTATTCCAAGTCAGTATCGATAATTGAAGAAATTATTTGATTGTATTTAAAAGAACCGAAAGGAGAATATTTAAAGTCTGATATTAAATGTCTAGCAAGTACCAGTAATTGGTAAAATGATTTATATTTGTTTTAAAAGGAAAATTTCTAATAGGTATTAGTTAAAATGAATTGTTATTCAGTCTATTGTATTGAAATTCTAATTGATTCTAATGTATACAAGTGTTACAAGAAGGCTGAGTGTGTACAGGGTGGACCTAGGCTAGCTAGTAGCCCCCGACCACTCTATTCACATCTCAGAACCTTCAGGTCAAAATATGCCGCGAAGTGTCTAGGGCCCAGTAAAAAGGGTGAATAAGATCGCGGGACATCAGCGGGTCCTTATATACCTGCGGTACCCTCTCCCCAAAGTCATTAGCAAAATCGTCGGTTAGGTCAGGCGGGAAATTTTCGCGGGAGATTTTCGCGGGAGATTTCCGTTATCGTAACACGGTATAATTTATCAATTTTCACAATTTTGTTATAAATTTATACTTCCGACAATTTGTTATAACATTGCATATAACAATTTATACGTTTTTACAATATTCTTCAATGGAAACATAGGTTTTAGCGTTCTCGTTACTTACTCGTGGTTAAATTAATTTCGTAGGGATTAAAAATCAGGTTGACCTGTGGTCGTAGATTAAAAATAACCACAGCATTGCAGCTAAATTTATCGTGTTAAATAATTCTTCTTCCACGAATGAAAAATGTATTCAACGTTTGTTTGTTATAATATCGTAAAATGAATTATATTATACATTTTCTCTATTCACACTGAATTTAAAGATTATAACGATTAAAAATCAAGTTGACCTGTGGTCATTTATCAAGAATAATCATAATAAAGCTGAAATTATTGTGTTAAATAATTTTTTTAATACGAATTAGGAATTTATTCAACGTTTGTTTGTTACAATACCATGAAATAAATTATATTATACGTTTTCTATATTTACACTAAATTTAGCGTTCTATTTACATGTCATAACAATTATAACTACACGTTATGCTGCCGTTTGTTTTTTCTGTGCAGTTCAACCTAATTTACTTAAATATACGTTGCGAGACAGTATAATATTTACAATTCTGCCTGAATTTTTGAAATTCAGAAAAACACAGGTAAACTTCCATTGCATTTAAACGATATTCTCCACCAAACTGGACAGGTAGGCCGCCTCTATGTGATAAACAATTGGCAACCAAGCGGTGGCTCGCTAAAGCGATATATTATGAAATTAAATTAATCACTCAATAAGTATTAACATTAGATTGTTTCCTCGATATGGCCATGGTGGTCATCAGTGACTGGAGTGCCTCAAATGTTTAGAATAATTAAAATAAAATAAATGTTGTCAACTAAAAATTTTGAACGTCATAGCTAGCTAGACATTATTTTCAATTGAAAAAAAAAAAAAAAAATTATAAAGCACAATACTATAATCCTATGCTTAAAATGTATTTTCTTGTGGCCGCCTGACAGCAACCTGTAAATCTGGCGTGACAGTGAACGTGTTAATAAGTAAATGTTCATCAATATGTTAAGAAAAATTTCGGGATTTAAATCGCTTTAAATCGCCCTCGACTTACGTTTCATCCTTATCTTTCATTCGCTGTCCTTGTCTAAGTTCGACAAACTACAAAGGCGGGCACGAGGCTCGAAAACGTAGTCCCTGACTCTACGAGTGTCAGGTTTAGCTTCCTTACGGTCTGACACTTGTGGAGAATATACTGTACTCTTGTCCTCGAGGACGAAGAAACCCAGAGATGTTTGGAAAACATCTCTGCCCTCGAGGGCCAAGAGTCGCCGGGCCTGGGTACGTAGGCCCCCCGTGGCGGTCGCCACAATATTTCGGTTCCCTCTCCTGAAGTGATCTATGCAAATTTTTGAAAAGAATTTTGATTTTATGACAGAAATGGCGTCAATTACTGAAAATAACTAGTTAAGTCTGATTAAATTTCACTATCGGTAAATTCGTTGCGGCTTTAATTTGAACGATATTTCTGTCTCTTTCCTGAATTTTTTTATTACGTGGTTCGATGGTAAACACAAACAACGAAATATTGCAAATTGGTAAAATTATTCTTCTACCTTTGCAGGTAATTATTGCAGCTGTTTCAGTTACGATTTTCCCGTGTTTTCACCGCGAACGCTAATTAAGCGTTTACGCAACAGGATTTGCATTTAATCCCCGATGAAATAACGACTTCACGCGGCACTTTTTCACCGTGCACGTGAAATCCTTACGTAACACGATCTAAACCGGGATGGTTTCGCGTTGAATGTAATGGCAGGTGTATGAGACACGCATATGCCGATAACACGCTCGCAAAGGTCACATACATTACGGTTTCGAAGGATTTTAATAAAACATTTACGAGGCTTTATATGCTTGAACTATTTTTAATTTCGAGGACTATCGTGTGCCGCCGTGCCGTGTGAAAAATTGCAGCAATCTTTGCAAGAGGGAAATTCACACTTCAAGGTGGAACGATTATAACCAAAATTTTATTCGTTCCCTTATCGTTTCCATTCCGTCTCCTAAATTTAATCACTCGCGTAAATATTGTTTATTTTTCGGTATTTTTTATTATTTATCGACAGCTTTTAATAGCACGTTTGCGTGCTTTGCAAGAAAGATTTCCTTCTGATCAGGATTTGCGTTTGTGAAACTTCCGGTTGCTCGAGATTTCAAATTGATTGTAAAGAAGTAAAGTGAAAAAAAAGCTCTTGATAGTCTACCTACATATTCGTTATAATGAAACAACTATAAAATACTTCATATATTATGCAATACTAATATTGTTAATTATCGCATAATAATATACTGTATAATATATAAAGTATTTTATATCTTCTGGCACATTCAAGAAAATATTTTTCCATTTTAAAGATCAAATAGAAACTTTATACGTATTAATAAAAAGTTACTAAATCAAAAATAAATAGAAGTTCATAGTAATAAGATTTAGCAAATCCTACAAATTTATTTATTACAGTAATATTTTTCTTCTAATTATGAAATACGAAAAAAATCTATTCGCTAATTGAATTTATTTCACTTTTCTAATTAATACAAAAACTACCCCATTAGAGTCCTCTTATCAAAACCCTCGGTAAACACTTTTTCATTAGAATTCCAACACTCGATCAAACAACAAAAACCTCATTCCCTCAATCAAGCAGATACGATCTACAAGACAAATAAATTAACACTTCACAAACAACAACCAGATGCTCTCGTTACAGCAAAATCAATTCCCAGCGAAATGTTAAATGTCAGCTTCATACGCATAATCTGTGTAATTCACCGACTCGATGAAATTGATTCACTCTTTCGACGTCATCGAGCAATTTCTTGGAAATCGACGACTTTCTGCGCGGTCATCCACTGATAATTACACGTTGCGCGAGTTCCGCCATCTTTAATACGGCCGAGCAACGATTCTGACCATTCAACTGTGCAACTTGAAGTGCAACTTGAAGTCGGAGAAGTGGCGACCAACGCTTGATTAAAGGGTGCAGCAGGATAAAATGGTCAAAACTGTCCTTGAATCGATTTTACCTGGCAATGCACCATTCGAGAGAGAGAGACAGAGTGTGTGTAAGATTTCGTAACTCGCGGGAATTGAAAAGTTCCACGAAGAAGCAGGATTAAATAAATCTGCTGCTGCAACGGAGAAATGGGAGAAGCTGGACGCGATAGCCGAGGTTTTAATTAACGCTGCTGAAATAAAAGGCGTCGGGAACGGGGAAAGTCTGATAAAGAAACTCTGATCCTCGCCGCAGTAATCTCCCGTTTTAGTTGTCGAAAAATGTGACATCTTTCTTACGTTTCTAACGTTGTGAATTTTTGAAGCATGTGGAAAAGTGAAATTGTAAAATGTGGGATGCGAAGAATGAATAATTGTAAAATTAGAAAAAGTGGAGTATTTTTGAAGCATGGTAGAGTTATAGTATTAACCCCTTCGCTGCTGCAGATTTTAGGCAGATGTTTAATCGCAGCCGCGAAATTTTTCGTTCCGACGTTATAAAATTAAAAAAAAATTAGAAAATTAATATTTTAAATTTACTGTTTTCAAATTCCTTTCATTAAATTAGGACGGAAGTGTGCAAAGGACAAAAATGAAGTACTAAATTAAGGTGGACGTGTGCTAAAAGGCGACAAGATCACAGCGTGAGAAAATATTCAAAACGCCTATAGGCGCCAAGGCCACGCGCGAGAAAATATTTAAACCGCCTATAGGCGCCAAGGCCACGCGCGAGAAAATATTTAAACCGCCTATAGGCGCCAACGCTACAGCACGAGCACATTTTGAAAGCGCCTCTAAGCGCCAACGGCAGTGAAAGGGCTAAACACTTTCGTGACAGAATTATTTTTTCGAAGAATTTCTTATCTATCTATCGATTTAGTAACGAATGCCAAGTTGAGATTAATTTTTATTCAAGTACTCAAATGGGACATATGTATCCCACCGGTCACGAAAGGGTTAATCAAACTTAGAATTAGTTTCCAACCAACCAAACGTATTTTGCAATGGAACAAAAGTTTTTCAAACAAAGTGGCCACAGACTTTTCATCGAACCACGTGATTTTCTATTCTTCAGTTCAGAGGAACCGGCACGGAGCGATATTATTTCGTTCTTTCTTAACTGAAAAACTAATCTGACCATTGCCAGCACGCTGCAAGCATACGAGGGACCATACATCATTTCGCGTTTCATATTTTTCTCGCATTTTCTTTCCCCCCCTCCCGTTCTTCTTTCCACGGTTACGTCGTTTTACTCCTCTATTTCTCTCTGTGTTTCTCGTCCCATAAGCGTGTATATCGATCCTTTCCACGAAGGTTCGTCATTTTCTCACGAACCATTGTCGCGTCGTACGACTTATGTATGCAACGCCAATCGAGTTCAGATCATGTCAAGATACCCGCGGTTGTGTATTTCGCGCCACGATGACGCGTCAAAGCGCGACTCCTTTCCTAATATACCAGGCAATTTGCTATTTTTACAGCTAATCTTTCGCGCGATGATTGGATTCGGGTTAAAATACGAGGACAATGTACACAGCTCGCAGCGGCATGATCTAATAAATTTTTACGGTGACAAATTTTCTTCGCAGATTTTCTTTAAATATATTACTCAAACCGTCGCGCAGTGGAGTATTTTTATTTCGAATGCTGGCTGAAATTCGAATTTTTGAACTTACGTAAAAATCGAAAAGCGTTCCTTTCGTATGTTATTCCAATGGTGTATCATGGCGGCGAGTTTTGTGACTCGAATTTAGGCAGAGCAAGAAGGCCATTTTTTTCTGTTCTTATTCAAATATAATCTTTGTTATTTTTAATTTTCCGCGAACGAAATAACATTCCTGCAATATTATGTAAAAATTATTTAAATATCGGTGTTTTCGTGTAAAATTGTATCAAATAATTCGACCAACTTTGAAAGTACTTTCACGTGACTGATGGCGTAAAAGAGATTTCAAGATCATTTCTGTTTTTTTAAATTCATTTCTCAAATTTGAAATCACTGCTATCAGAACCTACCTAAATTTTACTCTTCGAACGTACAGCAAAATTGTAAAAAATTCAAGCGACAAGATTTCCAGTTTCAATATCAGTACAGTAAAAAACTAGTATCCACAGTGTAAAGCAAACCTCGATTACCGTCAGGGCAGAAAATGTGATTCGACGAAACGACAACTTTGTACAAGCTCTCATTCAAAGGAACCTCGAATATGCATTATGAACAAAAACTTCAACATCCGCGCGCCGTTTGTCGCGGGACACAAATTTTTTCGTTGTTTGCCCACAGTCCAAGCTGTTCCCTTTACCCGTGAAGGCATGAATTATGCAACAATGTGCGCCCTATTTACTTTCGGTTGTTCGCTTCGTTCGCGAAGAATGCGCCTTAATTCGTTCCTTTCTGTGCGTGTGACGGATTTCTTTCAGTTTCCTCGTCGATAAACCGCGAGGAAAGAAGTTGGAAACGTGAAAATTGCTGTCGAAACTTCTTCGACGATTTCTGCCGAATCGTGGCTTTTCTTCTTGTTTCTAAGGAAGACACACGTCGAATTTGTGTCGCAATGAAATAACGATCGCCGAATTTTATGCTGTTTCGTTCGGTTTAAAATTATTCTGAGAATTTCTGACTTTCTTTTCGTGTTTTTTCCTCGCTTTTCTGATTACGAGCGTTAAAAGATGAAGAAGGTGTTGAAGTAATTTGTTGAAAATTTTACGTGTTAATAAATGTTGCATTTTCGATGAGAATACGCGATTATGGTAACGGAGACGGGTATCAGAATAATTATAAGGGTCGAATGAAATTGATATTCTGATTTATATTTCACAATTTTTATACGTAGACTGATATTATTTCCTGCGATGAAAAGATAATAGCTAGATGTGAATTGAGTTATCTGAAGTTTTCTTGGAGACAAAGTTCGTTCTTTTATGCACTCAGAATTTTTCACGTTCTTTTGCGTTAAAATTAGGTGTAAATAATATATTTTTGTAAATTTTCCAAGTAGTATCTAACAATTTTAGGAAATAAAATATTATGCTTCATTTTTTAAATTTCAATTGGAAAGCATTCTGTGTATTTAAGTTAATAAAATAAGACAATATTTTATCAACATAAATTCCATAATTAAGACTTATTTAAGCAAGTAATTTTAACGAATGAAGTATCGTTTCATTCTTAATTAAGCAAAATTCTTTTCACAATTCTGCTAAAATTTATTATTTCGTTAGTACTCTGATTTTTTAACGAGTTTAATATAACTTTTATACTACAGTTCATAAAAAACTTCCTTTAAATGTATTCACCATCTTTGCTACAAATGTACAGCAACAATATACCCTGTTATTTAAAGTACTTTTCACATATAATTACAGGACTGTTTGTTATGATAACAATATTGAATATCAGCGAGGGAATCCCACAAAAAATATAGGTTGGATTAACTTAAACTGGGTTAATTAATCCTCCATAAAAGGAGGACAAAATATACAAGCAACAAGTTTGTTTACTCCAGAAAAAAGAAACATTATATCAACTTTATTTCATTAAAAGTATAAATTCTATTTTCTCATAAGACACACAACCAAGAAGATCTCGGACGATTAATCGATCGTTGGTAAAACAGAAAACGAATTCAGTGTCGCCAGACAAAATGGCACCCGGGGCAATAATTCCCGTATTCGGAGCGTTCGAAATCTGATCTTAAGCCGCGCGCGTCAAAGTAAATTTCATTTTTCCAGCTGGATGATCTGTCATCGACGCGCAACATTCGCGTCGGTGAGCGCGAAACGTCGATAACATCGGTGTTTTTCGCGTTGGACAATCGCGATTTCCGGAATCGAGAGCGGGCATCAACGGGCGGAGATGTCTCGTTCGACATTCCTTGAAATCGGCATTTTGTCAAATCGTTGTTAAAAGCGTACCCGCGTTTGCAAAACACCGGCTCGGACAGCTGGTGAAATTCATCCCCGTGTGTCTTCGTTAATTCCAATGATTTTTGTGCATTAGCGGTGTGCAATTACGGAATCGCTGTAATTGCTGATTAATCTCGTGCGAAACATCCTTGCCGTTATCGAACAGCGAATTTCTCGTTAAACTGTCGCGTACTGTGTTTAGGGGGAGTTGTAAGTTTTAGAGGAACTGTGAAACGAAGTTAGAAAGTCACGTTGAAATATTTCATTTAGAGAAAAATATCGATTTTAGGAAATTATAGATGGGATTACAGTGGAATTCTTCACGTTTTTAATTTTCCTTGGCACATATTTTGCACGAGTCGATATGTATATTTATTTTTCGTTTAATAGAAAACAAAGGTGTTATATACCATGTGTCGATAAAAGATTGTATCCTTTTTTCAAAAATTTATTCTCGGTCCCATGATGAAAACATTGAAATAGTCAATTATACACGACGTATTTAAAAAAAAAATGAAAGCCTTAAAGAATTCATGATAAAAATCTCTAATAATATTTTTACAACAATACAATAACTAAAGCGAAAATGGTAGATAAAAATTAGACACAAAAATTGGAAAAAGCATGCAAATGTATTACACAAAAATTAAAACGTAATTTACCCTAGCAATTAATTTCTGTTTGATTTCTCGTTACATTTAAACAAGCTTCATATTGTTGCAAGCACTGTATATAATCTCACGGTCTGCTGGTGGTCGCTTCTAAATCAAGAAGACCAATCGTCACCAATCGATTCTAATCGATTTATCAGTGTGAATTGAACCGGAAACGAAGGTAGTCGTCACATTGAATTAAGGCAGTCATTCTGTTCTTTATCGTACGAAGAGTTGTCCTTTAATAAACGAGAAATGTTGTATATATGTTTTATTCAGCCTTGCAGCTAAAAAGTGGACTTTGGTCTACATTATGCTATTTTTACAGAGACTATCCTATCCTCTTTTCCTCACCCTTTCCTAATTCCAAAATTTTCTCAATTTCGATGCCCTTAGTTACTCTCTCTTCTTTCATTTCCCTTCTTTCTCAACTTCTCAAATCACGTTTCGACCTTTTCATCTCGTCTCCCACCCGCAACCTCCTCAGTCCTGACTTCTCGATAAACGAGAAATCTTCGTGTCCCTTTCTACTTAAATATGTCAAACGAAGAAATATCAGTACCCAACAATATATCGCAAAACAAAATCCTCTTATCATATTCTCTCCTCCCAAAAAAATCCCCCGATATTTGGTGCACAAACCGTTTCACGAAAATCACCAAAGCCACGCTATCAGATAACCCTCTCAATACGTAGATTCTAACCAGAACAGATTGCCACGGGATGCCGTTGCTCGTTTCCCACGTTTACCCGGCTGAATCGCGTTCCAGTATCTCCGGAAGGAAGGCCAGTCGTACCAAGACACCGTGTACGCCCGCAGCTGCTCGCGTTTCCCTGATATCATCGTGGGACGCCTTGTGGCCGACGAGGAGCGCCCGTTAGATGGAACGCGTGCAACGTCTTAATACAACCTCATTACGGATACGTGAAATCGCGATGTTAACGGTTGTTCGAGGCGAACCCATCATCCAGCCGCACCTCGATGTATATGAAATTGCAATTATTCTAGACGGAAGCGATACGCTGATGCAGCGAAACCAATCATCGGGGGATTCTAGCAAATGTACTACTTTCTGCGTCGGCGTGACTGAAGCAGAGCGTACACGGCTCCGACGAGGGAACATATCCAAGTGATAATCACGGATATTCGTGAAACTTTGGTATGTTGTAGTTCTCGAAAAAATATTCGACACGTATTTTTTTATATTGGCAATCGTCCACGGTGAAGGGCTGAAAATTGTGATCAAAGTTAGAGGTTAGGTTATGTTCGGTTAGGATTTTCTTTAATATCTCGAAAACTATTAGAGATAGAGAAATAGTGCAAATTGACGAATTTTGTATTTTTCAACGACAAATTTGAAAAATAACAAAGTAACAAGTAATTTTGACGAAATGTGTTTATTAGCTTCATCTTTGAGGGCGTTTTTAACCTCTTCAATATGGACGATTGTCGATAAAAAAGTATGTGTGAAATATTGAAGGTAATAATAAAAATTTCGAAAATAGCTTGTTTTTAATAAATGGAACCATTTTCTTTTTCATCATATTCCAGGGAACATTAAAACGGGTTTAAAAAGCGGACTACAGATACCTTTGTTTGCTACAGTGGTAAAAATTTAAATTCACGTGGAACTTCATTGCTCTTTCATTTTTATACGATACAAATTTTCGAGCGGAATACTCAGCCCTTTATACAATTTAAAATACCGCAATGTAAACAAAATGAAATTAATTATTTAATACATGTTGCTATTATCGAAGGATCGTTATTGTAACGAAAATACCTACGGAGTCCGTAAAAAGTTTCGAGGTCAGTGCACCATGTTGAATGCAGAATTTCGATGAAATGAAATTTTATGAAAATTTCACCGAACGGACGTGTAAATAAAACTGGTTATACGTCGAAAATAATTCAACGAACGATTTTAAAATCGTTTCAAGTTTCGTTTCTGGTCGCGGAAGAAAAATTTCATCGAGTTTTCGAGGAACAGAGGTATTGTTGCAACAGTTTTCTCGAAATTCAGCTCTCGCAACGGAAGATTTCTTTTTATTCGCGGTTTACGAAAGTGGTCGGATATTGTTGCACTTCCCTCCATTCAATTAGGTGAATCGAAGGTTTATTTCGAAAATGAAACTTTCGATACCATACTTACGTTCTCAGTTTACTGTACCAAATACATTCACTGTTTATTTTTCAAGATTTTTATCCCGTTTCAGGTTCCTTTTACCGAATTTACTCTTCACTTTTGGAATATCGTTTTTCGTTTTCATAAAATAGCACTTTTTAATCGTTTAACATTTTATTTTTAGTAGCTTGGTTCTTTTCGAAAGAAAATCTACAACGTATTTTATTATTTACACTAACGAGAAAAACAGACAGTTTACAGACACAGATTATTGCACGATTTGCACAGACAGACTGACTCGCTTTTGTTGCTCGTCTCTTATTTATATACTATGTATTCGGGCAAGTTGTCGGTTATTCCAAAGAAAACAAAAGTGAGTATGTTTACAAATGCGAATATGTTTATATATCTTCCGCGGTTCGAGAAATTCCCCGAATGCTCTCAAAAGAAATAGAAAATTCCTTACAATTCTGAAGTTATTTTCTAATAGTCTTAACACTTTACCGACCGTTACCGACCGCTCACTCGGCCACAGATACATCGCTGACACCGGCTCTGTTTAGACTCTAAATAGGCTATCGCGCGGGAATATATGCGCTTTTTCTTATACCTATAGAAATATTAAATCAAACTTTGTGAAAGTGCTTACTATATTGTTCGCTTTCTGTTATTGTTGTTGCTGCGATTAATAGGATACCGGTCGGTAAGCGTTGGCGGCGAAAAGCCGATTAAACAGGCTACCGGTCGGTAAGCGTTTGCGGCGAAAAGCCGATTAAATAGGCTACCGGTCGGTAAAGTGTTAAATATTATACCAGTTTTCACATAATAGTATAAATAATATCATCGGTGAAACAATTAAAATTTTCACTAATTTCTTTCAAATCTATTAGGTATATCAATCAAAATCATCGCTAAATTCTATCATATATCTAAATTTATAAATTTGCAAATTATCGAGGGATCGAATATTTTCTCAATCGAAGAAACTCATTCTCGAGAATTCGTCGAAATGTTTTATCATCAGCCACAAGTGGAGTCGACCTCACATTTGACCCACTCACCATCCAGAATGCAACACTCGATACTCAAGCGAGTACTAAACAAATCTACTCGCAAAGGTATTACTATACACATCGTTCGTATCGATCACGAATGTTTAATTTCTCTTTCATCGAGGAAGTTGCATCGTCTGGCTAGCCAAACCGTCGACTATATCACGCCGTATCGGCCATTATAGATACTATAGCTGTCCCCGTTGATTTATGAACACCCAATCGACACCTAATGGACGTTTTCGCGCGTGCAAAAGCGAAAGAAACGAGGCTGGGGCGTCTGTCGATGCTTGCTAAACGTATTTACTGTCGACTGTGAAAAGCGTATCGACGCTTCGATATTCGGGAATAAACGATGGCTCTCCGGATCTTCGCGTATTAAAACGAGAACGACGCTCCCGTTAAGTGTACAACGTGTCAAAAGTGGATATACAGGGGAAGAGATGAAGCAGATGGAGAGACAATGAAAAGAAAGGAGATTAAAATGAGAATCGAGGAGAAAGGGCGGGCGAGTGAACGAAGACGAGAGTGCGGCGAAAGAAGAGTAAAAGATAATAACATATTTCTCTGTTATTATCTTGAGAGCGTGTAAAAGATAGATAGCGTAAAAGAGATCGCGACAATGAGAGACGTAATAGGGTGGAGATGAAGCAAAGGATTAGAAAAAAGTGAAGAAAGGATCGAACATAAGATGAAAAATTGGTAAATAAAAAGGAGAAATTAAGTTGACAAATTATCCACTGAAAAAGAAAAATCGTGGAATATGAGAATAAGGGAAAGTGAAAATCAGAATGAAAGAAAAAGCGTATCGGTACATAGAACAGTGCAAAAAAAAGTGTATAAACGGTCAAACATGACATGATAAATTATTGAATAAAAACGAACAGCGTGAAAATGAATAAAAGAGAAAACGATAGAAAATACGATGACAAATCGCCAATTTAAAAAAAAGAGAAATTAAATTTTTAAGCGCATGGAAAAGAAGAAAGAAGGAAATCATGGGAATAAGCGAGAGTGAAAATAAGAAGAAGAGAAGCTTCAAGAGAATTACTGCTTGAATGAGTGACTAAAGGATGATGGAGAGAGTAGGCGAGTGTGTCTACATGTGCCTGTATGCGTCTCTGTGAGAGGGAACCAAAGGGTGAGATGGGGTAGTACACTCTCGCGGAGGATGACTTCGCATGAGAGGCAATAAAAGGAAGTTCATCGTGTTCGTTTTTCTTTACCGGCCGTTTCCACTTAATGACATTTTATTCCAGCTACAACGGTGGTTGCTCGATTAACTTTTGCCGCGCGGCCAAGAGACACTATCTCCCGCTGGATAACGCAACGATTTTTGCTCGTCTTTTGGCTGAGTGCATCACGTACGGGGAAAATCTACCGGACGTGAGCTGCCCTCCTGCTATTAAAGAACGGACCAATTCAAGGAAGCTACAAGGTAGAGGGTCTGGAGTGAATTTTTAAGTTTTACGAGGGCTGCACGTGGATTTCCTAAGATGTAGGCTGAACGCTGGTATAACAGTAAGGCATTTAACCCTCTCGTGACCGAATTATTCTTTTTTTAAGAACTTCTTACTTACTCTAATTTCAACGATATTGTAGTGTTAGATATAAAAATATAGTTTATTATAATACATATAAGAATTGAAGTTAAGGTAACAGGACTGTACATTCCAAACTTCCAGACTTCCAAATCAACCCTGTCCTTTTTTCCGCAGGGAAAACTATCGCTGGCATCCGCCGATCGCCCGATGGGCCTGGTTTTTGTCCGTCGTCGCTCTACCTTGTACTGCCTTCTTCCTGTTCTTAAAACTACACGCCAAGTTATAACTGTTATTCTGAAAAACTACAGTCGCTTAAAACCACGATACTACAATATTGACATGTGTCAAGTATAGTTCGTATAAAATTGAAAAGGATTTATGTAAATCATCTGCTTCTGTAATTCCAAAGATTACTGAAAAATGTAGGCTTTCAAGTATGTATGTTAAGGCGTATCCTGTAGCCGGATTTATGGCAGCAAGTCAAGTGGTCGCCGTCGCAGGCAAATATCCTTTCCTCGAAACACCACAAGTGTTTATTGCGTTACCTGCGACACTTAGTCCCTAGGACCAGACCCTGCCACGAATCCTGGAGTCTCTGAAGGGAAAATAGAAAAGTGGCGCACGACTTTTGCCAACGTCGATGAGCCACTTGACTTTAACAAAGCCTAGAAAAGCGGAGATTCCACAGGATTCCCACGCATCCGTCCACCGAACACCTTCTCCGGTCGTCGTTTACCCCACCCTAAGATAACGCGCTAAGGGCGAAACGGAGGGAGAGACTCCAGCAGAAACACTTGGCCACTCGCAAGTGAAACACCTCTCACTTCGCAGTAGAATTTATATCTTGAATTAGTTGTAGAAAGTTAAAAACTTAGTGTTTCAATCAAGAAACTGGTCCTTCGTAGCCTTAGACCATTAGTCGGCACACACGTGCAAAAACCGGCAACGCTTGAACGATCGAAAGATCATCCGCAAGCCCTGACAATGTAGTTTGGACTTCCGGAAGGGATCATCGAACCCAAGGACTATGCGACGAATCTTCAAATATTTCAGTTAACGTGGGTGATCAAGTTATTAGAGCCACTGTATTTTTTATAACTGCATAAGCTAAGTTTAACTTGTTTTGTGTATCTTCAGTGTATCATCGTTAATTAAAAATTGTCTAGCGTGAAAATATTGATATCGTGATTTTATTTCTACACAAACACAAAAAACATCGTGGCTCTAATAATTTGATCACCCACTGTAAATTCAGATCGATTTTTGTTCCGAATACTCAAGTGGGACATGTGCCTTCCACTGGTCACGAAAGGGTTAATCGATGAAATATTCTGATAAATTCGTGTTTCGCGAGATGTTGCTTAAAAGTTTGGAATTATTCGACGTTTCGACGAACGTGAGAAGTTTTAGAAGAAAAAGAGTTGCCTGTTATATATTTTTTTAGCGAATGATTGGGTTTTCAATTCTGACCCACTCCAAAAGAAATGTTTTTAGGTTAGGTTACCCATATTTTATTCCATTGGCAATTTTAGGTTAAGTTGAAGAATATTTTTGCTAGTAAGACTATTACTAACATAAATTACCTTCTGTAACAATTTTCAAGCAAATAAATTACATTCTTTAAGATAGAATCTATGCGTATGGATTATCGGATTTTCAAATTTGGCGCGCCGCAAAAAAAATTTTGAGGTTAACTCATCCATATTATATTCTATTGGCAAAAATGTATTAAAAGTGCGTGAGAAATTGATGAAAGAACAGCGTGAAAAGCGATAAAAGAGAAAATCGTAGAAAATAAGATACCGAAAAGTGTTACAATAACCATTTCATTAAATAAGAAATTACAATTTAAACACTCAGTCTTTCGAAAGTCATCTAAATCTTCGAAATGATCTAACGAAGTTGTACTAGATTAATATCAGATTCGAATTTGAATTTCATCGAGCTGGTAGCTTACTTAAATTTAAAATGGCGACGATTGTCAATCGAAACAGTACAGACCTCGTTCCTCCATGACGCGAAATCATCGAGCTACCATCGACCGTAGGGCCCTAATCTCATTGACGCCGGCTGGTGATAATAATCGAGTCATAATTACTTTAGGACGGCCAACGTTTATTCGCGAGAGAAATATTTTATTAGCTTAATCGCATGCGATAGATCGTTCAATTATGCACCGTAATTTCCACTACAATAGCTCGTTGCACCATTTCGTGTTTATCCAATGAAACTTTTATCGATCCGCCGCCGTTCAAGTCTCGCGACGATCTATTTTGTGGTAAGGACAATTTACGCCCGAGATGTGATTGAAAACGAGCTAAAGTCGCTCAAAGTAAAAGCTTCCATTTTTTTTCTCTCTCCCTTCTCCAAAGCGTAACAATGTTTACTCTTACCAGAAAAATTTCTAACTTAAAATCGC
This sequence comes from Habropoda laboriosa, assembly GCF_001263275.1. Lineage (NCBI taxonomy): Eukaryota > Metazoa > Arthropoda > Insecta > Hymenoptera > Apidae > Habropoda > Habropoda laboriosa. The sequence continues at coordinate 1,626,077 of NW_017100385.1, read as the reverse complement.
CTTGCATTCTCTCAAGGTACAACACCTCTTTGAAAAATATTCTAATTTAAAACTGTCTCGCATTTTTTAAAAGTAAGAAAACCTCTTTGAGAAATATTCTGACCTAAAATTGTCTCGCATTTTTTTTTTAAAGGTAAAAGGCCTCTTTGAAAGATATTCTAAATTAATAATAACTCGTGTTGTACCTTTTTAAGGTAAGCAGCCTCTGATTGCTGCACTACTTGGTAAAGTTTCCTAAGTATTCCAATTATTTTCATTATAAATTTATGGTTCGCTTATTTTAGTTTGCTCTGTAATTAAAAATTTCACCGCATTGCTGTCAGCTTTCCTTTGTAACTAGTGTCGTTAAGTTTTTCGAAAATTCGTTTTGGAATTTAGGCGAACGCCGAGTAATTTTTGTTAGAGAAAATGGGAACAACAATAGTTAGCTCATTCATATGGAAATGCTTGCAAAATAAGGTAGTTAGGATCCGGGAGCTGAGGTACGAGAATTCATAAGTTTGGCTGGTAGGTTATAATAGTGCAGGTACAACGTTCATATATTCCTATGCTGCAGAATACAAACGACTCGAAACTATGAGTTTCGCCATCTTTGTTTAGCATGTGCACTGTGTATTACATGGTCCTACTGCAGCAGTGAAGTAAACTGTTGGATTATTAGGAGGAATGAGTGTGTGTGTGTGTGTGTAGTAGTAGTAGTAGTAGTAACAGCAAGAATGATCAACATACTGAGACAGATTAATATAAACATATATAGAAAAATGACATAGTAACCATCTGTTTAGTATGGGTGGACGCTGATATGCTTTTTTTTAATTAGCGTCTCGTTGATCTCTAATTGATTGTGTAGTGCCTTCCACGCGTATAAAATAAAGAAGAATTTATAATTGAAATACCATTTTTTAATTTATTACCTTAAATTCCAATATAAACGTCCATGAATTCTAGATTAATATACAGTAATGTCTCTACAAGTGTCAGCCAGTTCGGATTCTACAAGTGTCAGTATAGATGGTCCTACGCCTAGGTCTGCGTCATTGCTGCGCTTATGTTATCTCGCTCGCAGTCAGTCAAGCGTGTAACGCTAGACCACTCGGTTTCTTTTACGAGATTTCACGGCTCGACAATTCATAATAGAAAAATATAATTTCTTTAATTTTACTTTTTTTCATCTGGAATTTTTTTTAACATGTTGATGAGATTTTTCTGATGAAAATGAGATCAAACACGATATAATTTGAACAAATTAATTTAATGTCGGCCTACCTCCACGTAAAAAAAAAAAAATGTAGGGCCGATTCTACAAGTGTCAGGTTTAGGTTCCTTGCGGACTGACACTTGTGGAGACATTACAGTACCTCGTCTCAGCAATTTCTTTTAGTTAATACGACACGCAGAATAATTGTAGAAAATTCATTTGAAAATGTGTCGATAATTATTTCTGCAAATTAAGTTCAATTATTACTTCAGACACTTCTGTGACTAAAGTGCATATTTTCGGAAGTGAATAAAAAATTTCTTAATATAAATAATTCTACAATTACGTGTTACTGGAAGAGACTTACATTATTACAACCGATAGAGTGAAATAAAATTTCACTTAAGGGGGTATTCTAGTCCAGAGCGTCATTTTTAGTCCTTCTTAGGGATTTTTTTGTAAGGAAAGTATAAGTTTCTCAGTATCGGCATTTTGCATACATATTTGTTCATGTTTTAAGAAAGTTTGCAATTCTTTTCAAGTGAAAATAATCAAAATTGTCTGAATTATATATCATTCAGTGCGGTCCCTTTAAAAAAAGTGTCCTACTGGCTGACACGATTCCGCCCATTCTGTTTATCCGAAATGAAAAAACCAAAAGTACGACTGTGACTGTAGTGTGAACCAGAATGAAAAAAAAATAGTGAAAATTTACAAAATGGCGGTACTTTGAATTTTGACTATCGATTTCTTCGACTTTTTTTCGTTTTTCAGAGGCTCTAAAAATCAGAAAAATATATATTTTGGCATAATTCTGGTTCAGACGATAACGACACATCCACTGAAGGTGCATGTCAAATTTGGAGTCAATCGGACAACTAGAACTTGAGATATCATGTCAGCCATTTAGAGAAACATGGTTTCGAGAAAAACGCGTTTAAAGTTTCTCATACCAGTTACATGAGAATGGTATACTTATGACTACGGGCTACATGTCGTCTTCTTTAACCATCTATAACTTCGTCAATTTTACGAATTCGAAAAAATCCTTCCACAGTTATACTTCTGCAAATGTCTACTTTCAGAAAATGTAAAACAAAAATCGATTTTTTTGAAAAGTCTAGACTAGAATACCACCTTAATAAACGAACTTCACTTACGAGCAATTATACTTCATTGTTCCTTAGCAATTTAAAAAAACAAAAAAAATTCAATTAACAGAGAATATTCAATAGACAATATTACAGTTGAAATGCGTTTTTGTATCAACGAGTTTCGCAAAATTGCATTGAGAAAAACTCGACTGCTGCTAAGCGTTAACCGTATCGTTCCCGGAAGTGCCATCAGCGTCCGCAAACGCTGGTTAATCGTGAAATTGGAAAGCAGTTAGTCGATGAACGAGTGCTGGGAGTATGAAATTTGATAGACGAGCAGTCTGGTGATTTATCGTTTGTGTTATATCGAAGATTTAAACAGCCAGGCGATAAACGCAATGGCAATTAAGCGTTCGTGAACGAATCTGTTTGGAAAAATCCTGTCATCGATATCTGCTCGATTAATTCCTTCGGCGTACTGTTTTTCAATACTAAAAATCAAATTCTGTTATCTCGATAGAACGTACGAAACGAATGGATAAATTATTTTAATATACGTTTCACTACTGTACCTTTGAGACTCAGATATAAATGATAATATTGTTTAAAATGATTAGAGAATCAGAAACCTGAATTCTAAGTCTAAAAGGGAAGATCTGAAGGGAGAAAATTTCTAAAAATCTTAGTCTTAACTCTTAAATCTAAAACCTTGGTCTCAGTCTGAATTTTCACGATGCTTATTCACTCGAGTCTAAGGACTGAACTACATTTCTGCAGAGTTCAAAATTTTTTGGAATTTTCAGGTCGTCGAGCTTCCCTTATCACTTCATTTCGTTCCATGTTAAGATACACCGCAGTGCAAAGAGTAATTATTAAAATCTTTCGACCGGTAACGCAGAGATATATTTGTTCCTTGTTTTTAATACAAGTGTGACTAAAATAAATCACAAAAAGTGGAACATTGTCATATTTCCTTATTTCAGTGAACAGTGAAAGGGTTAATGTAAACCAAATCTAAATTTCTTGGCTGTGAAGCCGAAATAAAGATTACGTACATAGTAAAACCGTGGTAGAAATATCAGTTATTTTCAATTTCTAAGAATTTTTAACAATTTCACGAATAGTATAAGCATTGAAAGAATTTCTCGCAGTCCTTTTCTTTTCTTTTTAACTAAAAGTGTCTTATGAATATTAAAGGAGCAATAATTCCTAAGATTTTATTCTTTCGCCTCAAGTTTCTTTAGCCACTGTTTAAATTACACATAAATTGAAATTATAACTTTTTTCGTAAATCAAATTTTTCTTTCCTCTGCGTTCGTCCACCATTTCACATTACTTCCTACGGCCTTCCGGTCGCGGCCTTTCGATTTTCGCAACGTTCACAATTTTCAGAGGATCATGGATCATTCCTCGGAAGGTTTCGAATCGAAGAAGGCTAAGAATACGTTCTTCTTTTGTCCGCCTTCGACCGGGCCACGTCAATTTTATCGTTGACTGGCTCAAGCTTCGACCAAGCTCGCGCTTTAAACCCGGAGAAGAAGCTTCCAACCGAGAGAAAATATATCTTCTTCCTTCGACTACATAAATCCGAACGACAACCAGTTTCGGTTAACGTTCGCATAATTTCTCGTCGCGTTCAGCCCAAGATATTCAAGTGACGAAAAATAGTACGCGGCTGGATATTGTTCCCTCTTTCCGCGAAACGTAAGTCGGCGGAAAGAGTTTCGCCTAAACGAGAGGAGTTTCGATGAAATTTTTGGGAACTTCGAAGATCAGGCGGTAAAATTTGGAGAAATTTTGAAAAAAATCGCGAAACCTCGTAGTATTGTCTATTATTGTACGTAATACACTCCTCTTTGATTTTTTAAAGGATAAATTTGATAAGAATTTCGAAGTGACGTGGTGCAAATGATTACTCGCCAAGTGGGTAACGAAAATATATTTATTTAAACGTAATGCTTAAGCTAATTTCAAATGTAATGCTTAAGCTAATGTCAGAGGCCTCGTGCCTTTTTCGGGGCTCCTTTTTCCTGGGGAAGTTCCAGGAAGTGAGGGCGCGGACCTGCATTGCTGAGGCAATACTCTTGTCCTCGAGGACGAAGAAACTCTCGATTCTTCGCCTCGAGGGCCAAGAGTCGCCAGGCCTAAGTGCGTG